>NC_079976.1:18712616-19070116 GCF_029852145.1 Microplitis mediator
AATCTCTAGTTTAGGTGTATTTTTTTCAAAATTTTTTAAAAGCTCCGATTATTGCGCAAACATAAGAAATACCGCGAGCCAAAAAATTTCTAAATTTTTTTTTTTTTTCCGAAGAGCCCACGGACCGCGGAAAAATTCTTTCAACTAAACGAATGCATACATCGTTTAGCAAATTTATTCAGCTTCAATTTGGTTTTTTTTTTAACCTCGTAGGACGATTTATCGCAGAGATATCAGCCTTCAAACAGAAAATGATCCTTTTGGCTTTGATCTTCGATATTTCAGGTACCAATGATCGCACAGAAAGTTAAAGGGCGGCGTTGAAAACTTGAATAAATTCTCTACAAGATCCTGTCATCGTTTTTTAAAAAAAAAATTTTTTTTATTTTTAACATCCATTAGAAGAAAGTACAAAAAAATGACTTTTTTTGGTTTTTTAGTAAATCAACCGCTACTCTGCAAATATCGATAAAAAAAATAATGTTGCCAGGGACTTTTTTAGCTTAATGTACCCCCAAGACCCGTGTAAATTTTTAAATTGATCTATCAAACCGTTTCTTGGGAATCATCGATCAAAGTTTAGCTAAACAATTAAAGGAGCAAGTTTTGTTCCTTTAATTGTGTAATCATAATCAAAATGAAAAAAATTTTTTTTTTCGACTTTTCTCAAATTTTTGCGTTGGTAACTCAGCAAATGCAAGGAAATGACAAAAAAAAATAAAAAATTTCCAAAAAATGTCAAAAAAAAATTTAGAACACGAAAAACAAGTTTCAATTTTTTTTTTTTCTTCGATTTTTTTTGACATTTTTTGGAAATTTTTTATTTTTTTTGTCATTTCCTTGCTTTTGCTGAGTTACCAACGCAAAAATTTGAGAAAAGTCGAAAAAAAAAAATTTTTTCATTTTGATTATGATTACACAATTAAAGGAACAAAACTTGCTCCTTTAATTGTTTAGCTAAACTTTGATCGATGATTCCCAAGAAACGGTTTGATAGATCAATTTAAAAATTTACACGGGTCTTGGGGGTACATTAAGCTAAAAAAGTCCCTGGCAACATTATTTTTTTTATCGATATTTGCAGAGTAGCGGTTGATTTACTAAAAAACCAAAAAAAGTCATTTTTTTGTACTTTCTTCTAATGGATGTTAAAAATAAAAAAAATTTTTTTTTTAAAAAACGATGACAGGATCTTGTAGAGAATTTATTCAAGTTTTCAACGCCACCCTTTAACTTTCTGTGCGATCATTGGTACCTGAAATATCGAAGATCAAAGCCAAAAGGATCATTTTCTGTTTGAAGGCTGATATCTCTGCGATAAATCGTCCTACGAGGTTAAAAAAAAAACCAAATTGAAGCTGAATAAATTTGCTAAACGATGTATGCATTCGTTTAGTTGAAAGAATTTTTCCGCGGTCCGTGGGCTCTTCGGAAAAAAAAAAAAAATTTAGAAATTTTTTGGCTCGCGGTATTTCTCATGTTTGCGCAATAATCGGAGCTTTTAAAAAATTTTGAAAAAAATACACCTAAACTAGAGATTTCAAGCTATAAAATGCTTTTTTTAAATTTTCGATACGATTTTTTTTCACCAAGTTACAGCCTTCCGAAAATCACTGAAAAATTTATAAAATTTTTCTGCTCCTTTAATTTTTTGCATTAGTGTATATATATAATAATTTCATATATTCAGTCATATGTAGTGACAGAATAATTAAAATATTAATTTATCTCGATACTTAGCAATATAAAGAGATTAAATTATGAAATGGCCCAAAATCAAGTCAAGACCTTTCTAATGATACAAAATTGAATAACATTCACTTTTTTCATTATATGAATATGTCGGGAACAAAATTTTTCTTATTTTTTTAATAGTATAGATTATTAAGAGCTTAAATTTAAAAATGCATTTTTTTATCCTGGAAACGTTTGAAAAGACATCCTCGGAAAATAAGAAATAGTCGTTTCTTTCTTAATCATTCTAATATTTATATAAATGTTTAACCTACTATCGAAATATGCATCCGCATCCACCCCAGACTCTCTGAATGCTTTTCCGAAATTTGATCCGTTATCAGTAACTGTCGCGAATACTTTATTGTTTACTTTAAATTCTGCATGTATATCCTCAATTATAGTAGCTACTCGATCGTATGTGTGATCACCAGGGAATTGTTATGTCCAAATAAATTTTTTTTTTATTTTTAATAATTATTTTTAATAATTATTTTTGAGCTCCTCTTTGCAAAGCGCGCGAAAACGCAGCGTCAGCTTTTTCACCTTTCATGCGGCAAAGAATAGTGGGAAGACACCTGCAATAAGTTAAACGAATAAACAATAAACGGTCGTCACTTTCCACCAATGACGATAATTAAAAATTCCCCATCAATTACCAAAGCAAAGTTTATAAAAAGCCTGAGCACCATGGCTCAGGGCCTTCAGTTCATTTTTAACTTCTTGGTCCGCGTAAACGGCGTCGATAGCCCGTAATCTTATTGCAGAAATCTTCCGGCGTGGCAATAAGTAATCGTCGCTGATTTAGGTATCCGGCTGATTAATTTCGTGTAGGATATTATTTTATCAGTTACGGTTTTCCAAAATTCACTTTAAATAAATTGTAAATCGATCTAGGTATCCGGCTGATTAATTTCGTGTAGGATATTAATTTATTCATTTACAAAAATTCAAATCAATTAAACCGTAAATCGATCTAGGTATCCGGCTGATTAAGTTCGTGTAGGATATTAATTTATTCATTTACGGTCATTATTAATAAATTAAATTGCCAATTGAGGTAGATACTCGGCTGATAGTCAACTATCGTGTAGAGTATAGTTCTTAATTGCAATTGAAAGATCTCAAAGATCTATCCGGTTCGAGTGAATTGTGACACAAATCACGTGAATTTGTGATCTCACTTTGTGCCGAGTTTCTGCGCATAAAAACCCCTTTTGGGTGTGAAAAAGGACGCATATTTATAAATAAATATCTGTTTGAAATATCCGATAAGATAAATAGTCTTATAATACAAATTATATAAAAGTTGTGAAAACTTAGAGTGAACAAGTGACGTTCAGTAAAAACGTTGTAATTTGAAATAATTAATAAAAGATCAAGTTCATCACTCCAACCTTGCGGTTTCATTCGAAAGTAGTACATAAGATATCATCCTATCAACCCAGCCGCACCCATTCTACCAACCTTGCAGGAAGGTCGAGTGAGCTGTTTAGTTCTGGAGGGATAATAGCTGCCGCACTAGAAGAATTGACATCGAAAGGTAGGTGAAAGAACTATTTTTCTATCATCATAAAATACTTTGGCTTAAACAAGAGCACCAGTCTCTTCGAAGACGTTTGGGTTCTTAATTTTCGAAAAGATCCACTATAAATAATAAATTATAGGAAGAAAATTTCTTCCTCGTATTCTTTGTTGTTGTCCGCACCCTCCAACCCGCTTGTCCAAAAATTACTATCGCTACCAAAGGGAGAAATCCCGGATAAATAATTAAAAATTAAGCGGCGGACATAACAGAATCGACGACAAGCAATTGCAAATGACTTTCTTTCTAAAGTGACCTCATCAATCTATGCATGAAAAATTACTAAGTAGGATAATGTTGGTAATTGGCAAAAAAACAAAATTATTCCCATTATTAAATTTTTTTAAGAATGGAAAAATTAATAATTAGTTAGACAGTATTACTAATTTAAAAAAAAATTTATAATTGAAAAATACAACTTAATTTTTTGGAAAATTAATAATCAAATTAGATAATATTACTTAATTTGATTGGAAATAAGATGTAAGTCAAATTACTGTACCCATTTCTTTTTAAATTCATAGGTAGAGAAGAAGAATATGTACGATTACTACTGAATTTCAGCAGAACATTTTGAGTACCATAATTATTCTCTGTTAAGATTAATTAAAAAAAAAAAATCAAATTTGTTAAAAATAATATTTCATTTTATCTTTTTAAAAAATTGTCAATTCCCTACTTTTGTGTTCTGTAATTAATTATTTTCTATCCACTCTCTTAAAATGAATCAGTGAAAAGTGCGGCAAATCGATGAATATTCACTGATTTGCAGCACTTTTCACTGCTTAATTTTAAGAGAGCAAATAAATTAATTTACTGATTTGAAAAAAATTCTTAGTTTTTTTTTTCTGTTTACCAAAACTTTAGCTTCACTACTTACATAAAATTTTTTCTTACAACTATTTTTTTAGAACAAAAAAATATGAATTACTTTTTATAGAGATTTGTCTGTTTTATAATTAATCCCTATCCAAATTGGGTAAAAAATAAATCGACTGATTTGAGCAAAGTATTTCAGCTGCTTTTGTTGTTATAAATTTCTGAACTGTTCGACTCAAATACATTGAATGCAGAATAGTTATAAAACACGAAATTTCCTATCAAAACTTATTCATGTGATTTTGCTCTAAGAATACTTAGTTACAGGAATAAAAAAAAATCTGGGCGTCGGTTGACCCTGCGGGCCAGCCCCAAAACTTCCCGCTGTTTTCGAGCTCGAGAAGCTTGAAAACATCACTGTGAATATATTTTCGAGCTCGAAAATGCTATAACAAGGAATCATTTTTTTATGAGCTTTTCAAGCTCGAACAAGTTACGTTTTATGCTAGAGTTTGAAAAGTTAAGAATCGAAAATTGTTAATGAAGAAGCGGTTTTTTTATTTTTATTTTCGATTATGTACAATGAAACAAAAGTATCGAGGCAGAAATCAATGTCAGTGATCAAAATCAAGATTTGAATGAGTTTTGACTTTGGTCAGAACAATAATATATATGGAATATCCGAGAAAAACATTAAAGACTGGGTTTTTTAATTTTTTGCTGACAATATGTTTAAAACTAAGGAACAAGTTATATGACATTATCTGATGATCGGAAGAGACTATAAAGAGAAAGAGTTTGTATGATTTCAGACTCATTTTAGCACATTATATTTTGATTTATCTGGAAAAAATAACATACAATGTTATTTTTTTAACTTTTCAGCGCTGATATCTTTTGAACTAATCAACCGATTTTGACGTTTGAGGTGGCAATCGACGCGTTTTCTTGTATCCTAGAGCTGATTGAATTTTGAAATTGATCGGATGAGTCACTTCAAAGATAATCGAAAAAAACCATTTTTTATCATTTCTTTCGCCATCGATATCTCTCGAAAAAATTAACCGACTGAGATGGTTGAGGTCGCATTCGACGCGGCTTATAAAGTTCTAGAGCTGATTAGATTTTGAAGTCGATCGTTTGAGTCGTTTCTGCGAAATCACTAAAAAACTAAAAAAAAAAATTTTTTTTTTTCGTAATTCGCCAATATTTTTGAGTCTGCTTGATCAAATGATCTGAAATTTTCAGGAAAGTTGAGGGCCAACAAGCTCTTTCAATTGCCACCTCAATTATCCAAATCGATTCATTAGTTAAAAAGTTACAAAGAGTTTACACACACACACACACACACACACACACACATACACACACACACACACACACACACACACACACATACACACATATACATACATACACTCGAACATCATTCTGAAAATAGTCAGAATAGCTTCCTAGGACCTCAAAACGTCGACATCTGATGAAAACTCGACTTTCGAAAATCGGGGTGAAAACAATAACTTCCCAACTTTTCGAAAATCGTCGATTTTCTTAGCGGGAAGTTAAAAAAAAAATAGACTGATTTATATTAAAGTTTCAGTTGCTTTTATTTTTATAAAGTTCTCAACTGTTCAACTGAAATAATTTGACTACAAATAATTCCTTATCAAGAATTATTTCAATGTTTTTGTCCTAGAAGCACTCAGATAAAAAAAAAATTATTTAAATAAAGAAACCACAAAAAAGAAAAAAAAAAAACGAAAATTATTTAAGTACAAAAAAAGTGAGATTTCATTAAACAAAAAATAAAATTCGAAATTTTTTTCAAATCTGACATTTTTTAAATTAACTTGCATAGCGAATAACTATACCACAATAAATTCTCTATCGCAAATTATTTTTGTGTTCTTGTCCTAGCAGCACTTAGATAAAAAAAAAATTATTTAAATAAAGAAATTGAAGTAACTCAATAAAAATTCCAAAACCAAAAAAAAATAAAAAAAAATTGTCATACCCAATGCATAGTCATGCCCATGTATCGTCGACTTTTCGATGACCAAACGTCAGCTGTAGTACATACATGGGAAACCGTCTTTATCAAATCTTTTATTGTATGCATATTTGCATTGAAGGTATCATTAACTTTACGAGTCAATGATCTTGCTGATAAATGACGTAACGTCTTACCACCTTTTTTAATGTTCATCACTAAAAAAAAAAAATAATGAATTGTAACTTAAAAAATTAAAGATGTATGTTTTTCTCTACCGACTACTTTGATAATACAAGCATACAATTTTCTTCATGTGCACAACATTTGGAAGCATAAAAAAAAAAAATTATTGTTTTTTTTTGCTTATCGTGTGTAGCATCCCTGATTTAAAAAAACAATTTGTGACGATTAAATACGATAAAAAAATTAATCGTCTTTAACAGTCATTAATCGTCATGATTTTTTACATTTAATCGTCTCTAATTGTCAAAAGAAGATTTATTATTTTACGATTAATGACGATTAAAATTTCAAATCGTCATGAATCGTTTTCAATCTTCATGTGGGACCAGAAATTGCAATATTATTTTACGATTAAAGACGATTCATGACGATTTGAAATTTTAATCGTCATGAATCGACTTTAATCGTGAAATAATATACCGCAGTTTTTGGTCCTGCATGAAGAATAAAAATAATTTAAAACGATCAAAAATTTAATCGTTTTTAATAATTTTTGATCATCAATTGACAATCCGCGACGATTCAAAATGATTAAAACATTTTTAAACGAGATTAATCGTATTTTCTAATCACGGATTTTATAAATATCTTACCATCGAATATTTTTCTAAATGATTGTGCTTCAACAATGTTGAAAGGACATAAAGTTTCGAGCACAAAGTTAATGACATTTTCTTCAAACACTGCTTGAGAAGAGTTACAATACGTTCTGAACTGGTCAGCTGTATGATCAATTTTAATTTTTTTTGCGTTTCACTTCGATATATTGTTGGTAGGCGGGAAATTGCCGTTTATGCATTTTCTTCATTGAGGAAGTCGTTGGTTAAAGACAAACGTAAAATTATAGTGGCATATACATTAATATACTCAGAAAAATGTGAATACTTACAGTAACTTAAAAATTAATATGCAATGTTAAACGTCTAACTAAGTACTTCAACTAAACCCTTTTAGTAGAATCTACTGAATAGTATTCAGTGAATACATCCTGGAGAAAATTTTCTTATAAAATTTTATAAAATCATATAAAACTGAACAAAATTTTATAAAAACATTTTTTCCCGGGCAGGTGTTTTAGTTAATATGATTCAAACTTTTCCTGAGTGTATAATGTATTAAGTAATTTATATTTAAAACGAATAACACTTCTCGTGTAATTCGTAAATGTAATAAATAAGCAACCTTAATATGCGAAGTGTAATTCGACGTAACTTTCAATGATCCACCGATAGTTTGTTTTTTTTTTTGTCTTCTGACTGACATAGTTGACAAATTGCAATTATCGGTCCATCTAAATTCGACTGGTTTAAATCTGGGACGAAGTAGGTGCCATCAAGATGTGCTCTTTGATTGCACTGATCTAATAATTCTCTTTTCTTCTCTGTTTCATTTTGCACGGTACCAATTAATAGTGAACCCGAAGAACTCCCGGGATCAACTTCCATATCAACTGATTGTATTTCTTGACATGTGCTTAAATGTTGTTCGCTGCCCATCTTAAAAATCATGCATTCAATTTAAATATCTAACAATTCATTAACGAGCCAGTACGAAACGGTGAAAACAAAAAAAAAAAAAAAAGGGATTTCTAACAAAAGCCTAATCTTTGTATTGTTTTTAGAAATTTTCTAATAGAAAAGAACTAAAAAAATATTAAAAACTTCTAAAAAAATTTAGAAGCTTATGGAAACGCTAGTACATTATATGAAAGAATGCTACATGTACTATCCAGTTAATAATATTAAGTACTGATAGCGATAGAGAAAAAGAAAATTCCTAGAAAAATGAATCGAATCGTTGAGTGCAATTTTTTACCTTGGGTGATAGATAGTGGTAGTGGTAGGGAACAAAGATATTGTGATGTGAAACCGACAATAGCGAGAGTGAAAAACGTGATAGATTTTGACGTTGCGTAATTAGAAAGAACTAATTCAAACAGCGACAGGTATAGAGAGATAAAGAGAGACCATCCGAAAGAAAAATCTATTTATAGCACATAAAAGTGCATCATTTTAGTTTTATATCAAAATTAATTTCTATAAAAAATTAACAAGACTGACACTATGATGAATAATTACTTAATTGTTCAGTTATTTGTTTCTAATAAATAGTATTGGGATAATTTTTAACAAATCATGATAATTTAAAAATCAAAAATAGTTATAACAATTAAACATACAAAATTTTCCAAAATAACGAGTAATGTTGATAATAATAAAATATACCTAGTATCCCACTTACCTTAAAAAAGTAGAAAATCACAATAAATTAATTAAATGTAACGTACAATAATCGTTAATATAATAAAATACTACTAAATGAATATATATCAATAATATATTCATACGTTAAGTAGGTAAAAGCACGACTCCAGAGGATTGAAACTCCGGATAACTATTGTCTTCAGTGTACAGAGCTTTAATGACGCCGGGCGGTAAATTCCTTCAGCTAATATGAGCAATTACAATGTAGTAAAAAATGAAAATCTATAATTCCTTACAGATTTAGGCATTGGTATTTTAACACCAGAAATTGCTATATGTTAGCATATTATCTATTTGTTATAGGATAAAAACCGCGTTAATATATATATACACTGGTCACAGAAATTAAAGGATAGAAAAAAAATCCGAAATTTTTAGGTGATTTTCAACATGCTGTAACTCGGTAAAAAATGGTCGTATAAAAAATCTAAAAAAAGCAAATTGTAGCCTCAAGTTTCTAGTTTTCAGATCTGGACCTCAAAATTTTTTATCATGTACGGTTCCGGAGTAATCATAAGAAAACCAACAAAAAAAAAATTTTCGAAATTTTTGCTGGTCTTTCAATACCTCTATGGGCGACGATAAATTTTTTTGAATAATCCAACTGTCTGACTTTTCTCGGAAATTTTATGCCCTTTAATTTGGTGGCCTTAAAAAGTCTCTACGACGATTTGGCGCCGAGTTATCATTGATCAAAGCAAAAAAGTCCATTTCGGCTTTGATAATCAATAACTCCGGATGTATTGGTCGTACAGAGAATGGAAGCAGGGTTTTGAAAACTGGAAAACATTCTCTATAAGGCAAAATTAGTGGCATTTGATAGAAAAATTTTTTTTAAAGCGATATTGTTTGGTAAAAAACAGGTCAAAATTCACAAATTTAAGGATATTCGGAAATCTTGCTATAACTTTGGATATAAAGGATGAACAAAGGATATCTTCGACTTCTTTTCAACCTCAAAGTGTCCTGAAAAAACCCTGAAAATTTCAAATCGCTGCGATTTTTCTTTCTTAGTGCCCCGAAGCTTTGAATTTATCGATTTTCTCAAAAATCACCATAATTGGTAGTTTCTCGGTTTTTGTTCATTTTTTCGATTTGAAAATGGTTTTTTTACCGATAATCTTTATTTCTTCGATCAAAAAGATCGATTATCGAAAAAATTTTCAGGGTTTTTTCAGGACACTTTAAGGTTGAAAAAAAGTCGAAGATATCCTTTGTTCATCCTTTATATCCAAAGTTATAGCAAGATTTCCGAATATCCTTAAATTTGTGAATTTTGACCTGTTTTTTACCAAACAATATCGCTTTAAAAAAAATTTTTCTATCAAATGCCACTAATTTTGCCTTATAGAGAATGTTTTCCAGTTTTCAAAACCCTGCTTCCATTCTCTGTACGACCAATACATCCGGAGTTATTGTTTATCAAAGCCAAAATGGACTTTTTTGCTTTGATCAATGATAACTCGGCGCCAAATCGTCGTAGAGACTTTTTAAGGCCACCAAATTAAAGGGCATAAAATTTCCAAGAAAAGTCAGACAGTTGGATTATTCAAAAAAATTTATTGTCGCCCATAGAGGTATTGAAAGACCAGCAAAAATTTTGAAAATTTTTTTTTCGTTGGTTTTCTTATGATTACTCCGGAACCGTACATGATAAAAAATTTTGAGGTCCAGATCTGAAAACTAGAAACTTGAGGCTACAATTTGCTTTTTTTAGATTTTTTATACGACCATTTTTTACCGAGTTACAGCATGTTGAAAATCACCTAAAAATTTCGGATTTTTTTTCTATCCTTTAATTTCTGTGACCAGTGTATATATATATGGGTCATTCCATGTCAAATCGACAAATTTTTTACCTGACCCCCTTTGATTTCGCTAAAAATTTTCAATCTTTTTCTACCCCCCGAAAGGTATTTTTCAGAATTTTTTCAAATTTTATTTCCCGACTCAAAAAAAGTTATGAATTTTTGAAAAAAACCGCTCTTTTATTTTTAAATTGCCAGAACTTTTTCAAAAATTGACCGTTTGGGAACTTTTTTTTTTCAAAATTTTTGTTTTTAAATGTAGTTTTCGAAAAAAAATATGAAAAAATTTTCAGAATCCCAGATATATGAAATATTTTAGTTTTTTTGAAAAAACCGTAATTTTCTCAAAGTCCGACCGTTTTTTTTTTTTTGTTTTTTTGCTCTAAAAATACTTCAACTGATTCTGCAATGATCCCCGTTAATCAAAAGATCTGACGACAATCGCTTCTAATTTTTTTTCTTGATTATAAAAAAATTTTTGTTGAATTTTTGCTGATTTTATATAACTTTAATATGAAATTTTTTTTATTTCCTCGTGAAACCTCAAAAGTTGAAAAATAAAATTTTATTAGAGAATTTCAAGTGATTATCGTCTAAGAAATTGTTATTTTTTTCAAAAAAGTAAAAAAAAAGGACTTTTCATACTCTTAAATAAATTCACCGTCTCTTAACATCTTTAAATAAATTAATAAAAGTATAGGACCGGATAGCTCAACTGGTAGAGCACTCGGCGCGATACCGAATCGGTCTGGGTTCGATTCCCAGTTCGGGCTATCTATATTTTTGTCAATTTATCTATAAATTGTCTTATTGAGAAGGTTATTTGCTTGTTTGCATGTTTAGGTTTCCACTATATTTAAATATAAAAATAACTTTTAAACCCATTGTATTTTTGAAGTTGTCATATTTCAGTACCAAAAAAAAAACGTCCATAAGAGTAAAAAAATAACGTCAATGAGAGAAAAAAATTATTTTTTTTCAAAAAATAACAATTTCTTGGACGATAATCACTTGAAATTCTCTAATAAAATTTGATTTTTCAACTCTTGAGGTTTCACGAGGAAATGAAAAACATTTTATAACAAAGTTATATAAAATCAGCAAAAATTCAACAAAAACTTTTTTATAATCAAGAAAAAAAATTAGAAGCGATTGTCGTCACATCTTTTGATTAACGGGGATCACTGCAGAATTAGTTGAAGTATTTTTAGAGCAAAAAAAAAAAAAAAAAAAAAACGGTCGGACTTTGAGAAAATTACCGTTTTTTCAAAAAAACTAAAATATTTCATATATCTGGGATTCTGAAAATTTTTATATATTTTTTTTCGAAAACTACATTTGAAAACAAAAATTTTGAAAAAAAAAAGTTCCCAAACGGTCAATTTTTGAAAAAGTTCTGGCAATTTAAAAATAAAAGAGCGGTTTTTTTCAAAAATTCATAACTTTTTTTGAGTCGGGAAAAAAAATTTGAAAAAATTCTAAAAAATAACTTTCGGGGGGTAGAAAAAGATAGAAAATTTTCAGCGAAATCAAAGGGGGTCAGGTAAAAAATTTGTCGATTTGACATGGAATGACCCATATATATATATATATATATATTAGGCTGTATCAAAAACATTGACTATTTTTTTTTCTTCATTATATGGAAAATATTGTTGGAAATGACGAAAAAAAAAAATACTGTGAAAGTTTGAGCTCTTAATTGCACTTTTCTATTTCCCATAAGAATAACGTAGAAAGAATTTTTTTGCGTCTACTGATTTTTATAAGTAGCTAACGATGCTTTATAGGAATTATTGGCAGACATATTTTGTAGGTAATCGAATGCTCTTCAAAAAAAGTTTCTTATCATATTTTGATAAATCCACCTGTTCAAATTTATTAGAGCTCGAAGTAAAGTTAGAGCTCTTTTCACTTTTCCGGCGAAACTATCAGACTTATCACAAAATGTTGTAGAGTCTTGTTTGTTGACAACTTTATTTTCTACAAATTATTATTAGTGAAGTTTTTTCACATTTCGCATTTTTTTCTGGTTATTTTCATTTCAATTTCGAGCTCTTGAAATTGATCAGAACTACTTTTTTAAGAGCTTGAAATTAAAATGGAAATAACTAGAAAACAATGCGGAATTCGAAAACAACTTTACTGATAATAATTTGTAGAGATTAAAATTGTCAACAAAAAAGACCCGACAATATTTTGTGATAAGTCTGATAGTTTTGCCGGAAAGTAAAAAGATCTCTAACTTTACTTCGACCTCTAATAACTTTTGAACAGATGAATTTATCAAACAAATATGTTGAACTATAATTTTTTCCACATGCACTAAAAAAAAAATATTGCTCCGGAATGATGCACCCTAATATATATTATTTGTTCACCAAAACTTCACTTTTTTGGCGTAAATAATTTTTTTTTCGAATATGTGAGTAGTTTGAGGAGAAAAACGTAAGAGTAACTTTCAATAAAGAATTTTTTGAGCTATAATTATTCTCTATGCAAATTAATTAAAGATACTCGCTGTCATATTTGAAGAAATACTTTTAGATTCACTATTCATCCACCAGTTAGCAAACTTAGTTAATTGAGAAAGGGTACTTTCATCTGTGATTATAGATTACTTATTAGACAATGGTCTCACTGTCGTTTCGAGGGCAGCATTCGAAACTCGAACGAACTGAACGTGAGTCGACTGTGACCTTACGAATATTAAGTAAAAGATTAATGGCGCCAGATATTCTTACAAGTAACTGTACCCCCGGAACCCCTGTGAATTGTTTAATCGATCCATTCAACCGTTATTCGGGATTGATTGATCAGAATTTTACCCAAAAATTGTAGGATCAAGTTTTGTTCCTTTAGTTGTGTAATCATTATTGAAATGAAGCAAATTTGTTTTTTTGATTTTTTGAAATTTGTACAAAAACAACGCAAAACTTTTCGTTTCGAAACTTTTTTTACTTTAGCGTCGTCAATAATTGCCTTGAGAATCTTTTTCTATTTTATTTAATCAAGCTCTCAAGTAATTTCTTAAGAAAATGGAATTCATTTAAAAATTATATTTTTTTTTGATTAATTGAAAATTTTATTTTCAAATTCACAATTTAAAATAAAATTTCAAATTTCATTTAAACCAATTACTGATTTTCCAAATAATTAAAAATTATATTAACAAGAATTATTAATTTCTAAGAATAAAAAATAGAACATTCAAATTCGAAAGTTATCCATTTTTAAGGTAATTGGAAATTTCATTTTCCGAAATTAGCAATTTTTCAGAAAATTGAAAATTTTATTTTAAACAATTATTGATTTTTCAAGTAATTCGATATTTTAATTCAGAAAATTTCCAATTTTTAAAAAATAGAAAAATTAATTGAATTCATTTTTCAATTTTTTACATAATCTGAAAATATATTTTAAAAAATTGATCAATAAAAAAACTTTTTAAATAAAATTTTTTTCATGACAAATATTCAAAAAATTGAAATTACTAAGACCACGATTTCTAATTTTCATAATATTATGTAATTTAATAACGACAATCATGAATCCCTAACTAATTGAAATTTAATGACTTTTCTACTAATAAGAATCAAAGTAATTGAAAATAAATAGAAAAAATGTTGCAAAAAAAATGTTTTTGCCGATCTCTGGTTAAGTAAACATGGTTACTTGAATACAATTTTTTTTCTCTCAGTGTAGTAAATAACGATTTTGAACGATCGCAAACACAATTAAGTCGAGTAGAATGAACTGAATTTTACGAAAGATATCTATATAATAGCCAAGTACAGTAATGTTTTTGTTGTATTATGACTTTCAGTTTTACTCTTATAGGAAAAAACAATAGGCCCAAGCTTGGCTGAGGCTTGGCACAAGACATAAACTCTGGGGGAAGCTTGAAATCCGAGCTTGGCTCAAGTCTGTCTAAGCATCGAAATGATAACACCGAGCCTAGCTTAAGTGAAAGTGTTGTGCCAAGATTGCATCTTAGTGTTGTCCCAATATCCAGTGCTAGTATTGTGCCAAGGCTGCATCTAAGTATTTGCCCAATATCGAGATTCAGTATTGTACCAAGACTGTTGCTAAATAAGCACCCATATTGATAAAAAAAAAATAAAAAAAAAAATATTAGTAGACATGTGCGTAATGGTAACATATGGAATAAAGCTGAAACTAGCGGCTAAATTTTAGCGGCTAAAAAACAAAAAATCATTGACGAATATCAGAAGGGCCCTGAAGGCGCCTAATAATTTTAATAACAAATGATAAACAATACATAATTAAGAATTATTCAATCAAATAATTTGATAATCAACTGGTAAAAATTATTCGTCACCAGACAACAACAAGTACCTCTAGAACTACCAGTACATATTCAAAAAATATCGTGACGTAGAAACAGGCTCTGCTGTTAGATTGATTGGAATAATTTTAATCACAGTACTGAGAAAAAAAAATTACTGCGATTAATCAGTCTAGATTAGAGTACCAAATGCTCTAGTTGAAGAAGTCGGCTGCAATGGACCAGTCATCTCCTCCACTATTATCTAGACTAGTGTACCAAGGAGTCCAGTGGAGGAAGTCAGTTGCAATGAACCAGACATCTCCTCCAAAATTTTTTTTTTCAGTGAGAACAAAAAATTACTGCCACTATTATCTAGACTAGTGCGGAAATAGATTTGTACACAGAGAAATCAGGTATATGAAACCAATTTTTTTTTGCATTTGCTGGGTCTCGAACCTGGTCCTTCATGGCTGCTAAGCAAGTGTCTTATCCACTAGGCTATTATACTATATATAGAATCTAGAAGTTTTTAGGTACTATTTGTTATTTAGACTGGTAAACCGGGGCTCGCTCTTTGAGAATTGGCTGAATTTTGGCCCAAGATTGACAAGCCAAGGCTTGTCACTTAAGTATTGGCTGAATCTTTGCCCAAGATTGGTACACCAGGACTTGTCAATTAAATGTCTGTTAAATTTTGGCCCAAGACTGGCAAACCAAGGCTTGTCACTTGAGTAGTGGCTGAACCTTGACCCAAGACTGGCAAACCGAGGCTCATCACTTGAACGTTGTTTGGATCTCGGACCTATTTTTGGAGGCCGAGCCTGGGTAGCCCAGTATTGCGCCAAAACCAGCCCCGTTGTCAATATTTTTTTTCTTACAAAGGTATTTTGCCTGATTCAATTAAAAAAATTACCGTAGCCTGGGGATCCACTCTTGTCGCTTCGTGAATCGTCTCGATCGTCTTGTGAAGTAGATTCATCTTTGTCGGAGTTTTTTGATTGTTTGATCTCTTCGTTAAATTTAGATTTTTCATCGGTAACAGGTGTTTGGCGTTTTTCCGATTTTTCTGTTGGAGTTGAACGTATAATTAAAAATCAAACTGATCATACTGTTTTAAAGTTTTCAAAAAATAAAATAAAATAAAAAATAAAAATCTGGAAAACGGTTGATCATGCTGACCTTCTTTAGAACTTTCACTATTTTTGAGCTTCAAATACTCGAAAATTTTTCAATTAGTTAATTTTTAAGTTCAGTGAGCTCAAAAATATATAAACCTGAAGTTCCCAACGTTGGATACCAACGAATTTTAAAATTCATTAAAAGCAGAAAAGAATATTCCTGACAGTAAAATAAGGTGCCGGATGTTGTAAAAATTAGAAAAAACACCCTGTGGATACCGGAGGCCGAGTCCCAATCGCACATATCAGGGTTTCGAATTTAAAAATCCGAAACAAATACTCGTACGCTTTTGTTCACTGTGAACAAATTATGGAGTGTTTATGACACTCATACTAGCTTACGAAAAAATCCCCGTCACTTTCCGTGCTCCAGAACCTAGTCAATCTGACCACGGATGTCACTGGTGACATTTAAAAAATTAAAAAAAAATACTCGTACGATTTTGTTCAGTGCAAAAAAATTATGAAGAGATTTTTTCCCGAGTTAATATAAGTGTAATAGACCCTTCATAATTTTTTGGCAGTGAACAAAATCGTACGAGTAGTTTTTTCGGATTTCTTAAATGTCACCAGTGACATCTGTGGGTCGATTGACTGGTTTCCGGAGCACGGAGGGTGATAGGGATTTTTTCCTAAGCTAGTATGAGTTTCATAAACACTCCATAATTTTTTTGCAGTGAACAAAAGCATACGAGTATTTTTTTCGGATTTTTAAATTAGAATCCGGCAGCCAAGAAGACCAAGAGCGCGAGACGAAGGGAGAAGAGATTGAATAATCTGCGCCAATTAATCAGCCAGTCGGAAACGGTAGATCCCGAGAAATTGAAGAAGCTGGCTAGACATTTAATTACCGATGAGGGTAAAGCTCTTCTAGCCCAAGCAAATGATAAGTGTATACCAATGGAAGTTGAGCCTCCTCCAGTAACACCAGCCACACCAGAGACAGTGACAGCGTCAGCTGTCCAGCATCCAGAACCTTGGCAGGAGGAGGCCAGGGCCCTAACCGTCGATCATCAGCAGGCAGTTCAACAGCCAATACCAACAGCAGAGGAACCAGCTGTCCAGCTTGGCCCACCCGAGGCCGCTGGTCAAGCTTCGTGTTCCAACACTGGCAGCGTGGAGCTGAAAAAGAAGAAAAAGAAAAAGAAGAAGGGTGAACGTGGACCAAACTGGGCTGAAATGGAGTACGTGGATGGGGGTCAGTATTGTTCTGACGATTCCGGGCGTGCGAGTCCTAAATTCTTTACGGAAGAAGAACTACTAATGGAGGATGTCTTGGAGATCGGGCTAAGTTCTTTCGATGAGCCATTATACCTGGGTCCACCCCCACCTCGATCGAACAAGAAGAAGAAGGGGAAGAAATAAAGTTTTCCTTTTGGTGTTCGAGTCATTCTTTGGTTTTCATAATAAATTACTTCTATTTTTCCACAACATTGGTGTCTTATTGAGTCTTAAGTACATGGCCGTTACCTATCCTTAGGATGTACAGGCCTTCGGGATCATCCGGTACCCGGGTGACAGTCTGGCAGGGGGGAGTGTAACAGGGTACATTATCTACTTTGGTTAAAACTATAAATTTGAATTTGAATATTATTCCCGCCGTTAACCGGCCAATGACCTCGTAAGTTGCGAGTTAGGGTTGCGACTTGTCACCGGGTGTCGCACGATCTCTAAGGCCCGAACATTCGCCACTCCCCTAGTCTAAGTTTCGGGAGTGAACCAGAATAGAGGGAATGATAATATAAAAGGGACTGCGGAATACGGAATCATCAGTTAAGTTCCAGTTTTGTTCAGACAACGACAACGGCAGAACATTAAATAAAACTAAGGTAATTATACACGCTTAAGTTTGCTTCACGTGGAACGAAGCGATAATTAATTGAATATAAAATATATTATCTGGTCCTTTGGCCGATATATTCCATTATTATAAATCTTGAATCCAATTACTTATACGTATTGTTCATTGACAGGCTTATCAAAATCAATTATTATTATAAATAAAGAGAGTAAGAGAGAAGTCAGAGCGAACACGAGACCGGATAAATTTTCGTCATCCAAAGAAAGTTATACTGACATCCAGGGAGCAGCAGGACAACATCATCAGTTGCTGCAGTAAAGTTCTGGAGGTAAAAATTATAATTTTAAATTGGCCGGAATTTATTCCAATGGCCAAATTTAATTATAATTAATTTACTTGATATCTTTCCGTCGGTTAATTTATAATTAATTCGTATTGTAAGGCCGTTGGCCATTACAATTACGCGTCTCGTGTTTTCTCGAAAGTGCCGCGCCGTTTCGTTTACTGAATTGTGTCTGTAACTTAAAATTATTTATTTCAGGTCCTTTGGCCGAAATAAAATAATTTTCCGCGTGAAATATTAATCAATTAAATTATAAAATAGAGTCAATAAATTAATTGAGGCCGGAATTTATTCCAGTGGCTGAATTAATTTATAATAAATTTCAATTACTCGAATCCGTCGGTAAAATTCTGGACCTGAGTGACGCCAACTCTATGGCCGAATTTCCAGTCAATTATTAAATAAATTCTAGTCGTCAATTAGTGATAATTAATTTTAAGTTAATTAAAATAATTAAATAAATCAAGGTTAAAAAGAACGCTAGAATTTTGGGTAAATTAAATATCGAGTCAAATTGAAAACGGATTATTTCATGAGTGAATAAATTTAATTTTGGAAATTATAAGTGAGAAAATTATGAATTAAAAGTTATTGTTAAATAATAATTGTGGCAAATAAAAATAGTAGAATTTTATACGTGGAAAATTACAAGAATTTAATTAATGAATAAATTGAAAAGATAAAGTGAATGGTTAAATGACTAAATTAAAAGTGGAAAATTATTAGCGCTAAAATTAATTAATAAATTATATTCAACCAAAAATTAATTAATTAATGGAAATTTGGAGTTGTAAAATGAAAGTTGAAGTTAATGAGTAGAGTCACTTAGTTGTAGAGTCAATCTAGTGTTAAGGAAATCTGTATCTGTGATTTAGGTCCGGTGGACATGTTAAGATTAGATTAGTTATACATCCAGGGGATGTTTTAGTTTGTTTTGAGGAAAATTTTGGTTAACGTCCAGGGGACGAATTTATAAAAATTAATTAAAGTTTAACGTCCAGGGGACGGTATTTTAACGTGGGAGTGTGTGTGTGAAAACGTCCAGAGGACGCAAATTTAGTTTGTCATAAGATTCCGTCCAGGGGACGAGGTATAATTTAATTTGTCATAAGATTCCGTCCAGGGGACGAGGTATAATTTAGTTTGTCATAAGTAAACCGTCCAGGGGACGAGAAAATTAGTTTGTCATAAGTATTTAGTTTGTCATAAAGTTACAATTGTTATTAAGAGTTAAATAAATATAAAGCAAGGTGCTTATAATTATTAAAATTGGAACTAAAGTCTTAAATAAATTTATTTCAGCCTGTTCATCATTCCTCTCCTCTCTCACAAAATTATAAAAATTACGAACGACCCTGAGCATATAAAATATTTACATTAACATCCGGTTCTGGAAGGCCGAGTCCATCTTCCAGTGGCGCCCTAATATTCGAACATAATACTTAGGTGCGACCAGACTTGGCAAGCTAAACACTCTAAGACATCAAATTGAAAAAATAGTTTACAATGATTCACCAACTAGAATTTTCATATCTTTCTAACTACATATTATTCTCAGGAGGTAAAAAATAAACTTTATTTTAGCTAACTATAGTTGGTAGATTAACTACAGTTATTAACTATCTATCAGATCATTTTTATGTATAGTTGAATCTGCAAGAGAATGAGCTTTTCTCCCATCACTTAGCTATAATGAAGTCCATGACTGCACTAACGCACATACGCAATAATGACTTAATTGTAAAACAATGTTAGAAGAAAAGCCCATTCTTTTGCAGACTTAACTATAGATTGATAAATCTTAATTTTTGTCACAAATTAAATTTCTGAACGCATCCATAATATTTGAATTTGACAACCAACTAATGTGGCGATTCATCCTCTATGTCGATCGATACCTTAGACAAAGAGTGCATCCTTCTATCTTTGTGAGTAACGATTACCGCTACGTGCGTGAGAACTTTCTTTCCTTCGGTGATCCTTTGTTATAGTGACATTTCAAGTTATGTGCTCTTTTTTTTGTTGATCCTTTGTGATGGTGGCACTTTATTACTAAGTGCGCGAGAACTTTTCTCACTTTGATTGATTACAATTTACGGTGCCGAGGAGAAGACGACCTAACTTAGGTCGTCGCAGTCAATCAAATGTGCGAAGAGCTACCTCACGTGCTAACCGCACTGATGACCAGAGAGAGACAGATCAAAAAAATAGTCGTATTGCTATGTCAGAATTACGTTCTTTAGTGAGTGACATTGAAGGAGATAGGCTTAGAATGCAACGAGTTCGTGCAAATCAAACATAACAACAGCGAACACGACATAATGAAATTGAGCGATTCCGCAGACGCAGTGCTCCTGTGATTCTGGAACAAGCTGCATTCCACTATGATCCGACAATAGATTATTGTGCCGACAAATCGGTAACAATTACGGAAATGACAATAATTTGTAGATATTGTAAGAAGTAAAAATACAGTGGTAAATCTACTGAATTATGTTGTGCTGGAGGCAAAGTAAAATTGCCACAATTGGTCCCACCACCAGATCCTTTACGCACTTCAGTTTTTGGAATCGAAAATGATTCTAAGCACTTCTTGGCCAACATTCAGAAATATAACAACTGTTTCAGATGACATCGTTTGGCGCTACACATATTATATAGGACAATTTCATGCCCACTTTCAAGGTATTATATACCATAATATTTTTTTATAATATTCAAGTTTGTATTCAAATATATGTCGGAAATAATTATTGGACAAATCTTTGAAAATTACAGGTACAAAGACAAATTTATCACTTACTAGGGGCGCTGTTACCACTATCAGATGCAGATCATCAATTTTTACAAATTTATTTTATGGACAATTCAGATTCAGAAGTTGATAAGCGTTGTGCTCATAATCCAACAGTGAAAAGAACCATTGTCCAGGAATTACAAATGTTTCTTCATCAAAACAACAATTTAGTAAACATGTTCAAAATAGCATTGGGTCGGATGCCATCTGACAGCCTTAATATTGTCATTCGAACTTACAAAACACCTGCTGGTGAACACATAAGGAGGTTTACTTCACCCACCATTGACAAAGTGGCAGTTGTCATTGTGGGAGAAAATTTAGAATCTGTTGTGCTTCATCGTCGGAATAATAATTTAAAACGTGTATCTGAAACACACAGGACTTATGATGCGTTACAATATCCTTTGATCTTTTGGCAGGGGGAAGATGGATACCATTTTAATATCAAAATGGTAAATCAAGTAACAGGTTCTGAAACCAACAAAAAAGTTAGTACTATGAATTTCTATTCACACAGACTCATGATCCGTGAAGATGAAGTAAATCATATTTTGATATGTCGACGACTTTTTCATCAGTTTGCAGTTGACGTGTATGTCAAAATTGGGACTGAACGATCGACAAACATCCGTTTGAACCAACGATAACTTCGATCAGAGGAATACATTCATCTCCGCAATGCTATAAATGCCGATGGCAATGTGAATAATGTGGAAACAATGACAACTTTACCAGCCACTTACATAGGAATCCCGCGCCACATGCACGAATATGCTCAGGATGCTATGTCATATGTTAGGCATTATGGCCACCCAGACATATTTGTTACATTCACCTGTAACCCACAATGGTCCGAAATCAAGAGGGAATTGCTACATGGCCAAACACCAGTTGATAGACATGACATCACTGCCAGAGTTTTTAAACAAAAATTAAAATTTCGCATGAATTTCATCATAAAGCATCGCGTGTATGGCCAAGTCTGTTGTTGGATATACTCTGTAGAATGGCAAAAGCGTGGTCTGCCACATGCGCACATTTTAATCTGGTTAGTGGATAAAATAAGGCCAGATGGGATTGATTTTATAATTTCAGCTGAAAGTCCTGATGAAACAGTTGACCCAAAATTGCATGCAGTAGTTACAGAACATATGATGCATGGACTTTGCGGAGTTTTCAACTACAATTCACCCTGTATGGTCGACGGTAAGTGTTCCAAGCGATACCCAAGAGACCTGATTGCTGAAACCATAACGGGAAATGATGGATACCCATTATTTTGTCAGCGATCAATTGCGGACAGTGGGCGATCGGTAGTTGTGAACGTAAGAGGACAAAATGTTGATGTGACAGTCGTTGGATTGTGCCATACTCGCCAATATTGTCCAAAGCTTTTGAGACCCACATCAATGTGGAATATTGTAACTCTTTGAAATCGATAATGTACACATGTAAATATGTTAACAAAGGTAGCGATATGGCCGTTTGCACTGTAACCGATGCAAATGACGAAGTATCACAATACCAAATGGGTCGCTATGTAAGTAGCAACGAAGCAATTTGGCGTATCTCTTCATTTGCGATCCATGAAAGACACCCTACAGTAGTCCATTTAGAAAATGGTCAACGAGTTTATTTTAATGAATCGAACGCGGCAGACAGAGCGGTACATCCACCGTCGACAACATTAACAAGTTTCTCCACAGTCTGTCGAACTGATGATTTTGCTAGCACTTTGCTGTATGCTGACATGCCACGCTATTACATATGGAATGCAAGCTCCGTTAAGCTGGCAATGAACAGTCAGCAGAATCGACCGAAATTAGCACCAAAATTTGTTGCTGAATAGTTGCTAATTAGTTGCTGCAAACCCAATTTTGTTGCTCGAACCGATTCCCCAGAAATCGAGTTGATGCTATCTTATACATAAGCTAGCAGTAAACTCGCCAGATAGGTGTTGAATGAAACGTCTGATGCGTGATAATTTGTTGCTGGAACACACCGCGAAAAACGCATCAAAAAATTGAAAATCTGCGGAGCTTGACCACCAGCAGCAAATGATTAATGACCCTGCTAACTTAACACGCGGTTTTAAATAACAAGGGGCAGTCATTAGTTTTGTTGCTGCTCAGAAATAGACTTAGTAGTGCCCAAAGAGCCAGCCACAAATTAAAATCAAACGATCGGTAGGACTTAACGACCAGTAAGGGAAAGTTTATGGCCCTGCTATATTAACAGGAGGTCTTTATGTGCAGAAATTAGTCGTTGATTTTACTGCTGTTAATAAATGGACTTAAAAATATTCAGAGAGCCAGCACCAAAAAAGACATAAAATATCGGATAATTGTAACGACCGATAACCGAGAATCAATTGCCCTGTTGTATTAATACTTGTGTGCTATACAAAAGAAACAGTTGCCAATTTCATCTTTGTTCATGACTTTTTCTATTGACCCAATCTCTTATTACGACTTATATGCGTTCATTAATTTTCTGAACTTTAAAACATATTCGAATTAGGCAACCCTTGTTTTCTCACTGGCGATAATTTTAGAACAGCAGATTACCTGAAAATTAAGTGTATGCGTTTTTTCTATTGTTACGTCAAAATAACACATATTAAGAGTAGTGCTCCTGTTTAGCCTTTGCCGAGCGAAATAACTGGGACGGAGCTATAAGGATGACTGTTTATTATAAATAAAATTAAAATAAAAATACTTACGTTTCGTTATCTAAGAGATAATTAATATTATTAAAAATTAAGTAAAATAAAATTTAATTAATTTAGTAAAGTAATAAAAGCAAAATCAAAACAACTTCCAAATTTATTTAAATCAAAACAATTATTTAAAAATTATTACAAAACAAAATTTAATTTGAATTAGACAATTAAATGCGGTTTACAATTTTCAACGTTTTATAAAATGATTTAGCTCTCGATTTCACTTGTTATACAATTTATTTAAATAATCGATTAAATATTTAAATTCATTATTAGTTGTTTATTTAAGTAATTTGTTACCTTGATTTATTTGATGATTATTATTATTATCAACAATTATTTATTTGATTTATTATTTATTATTCTTCCTTCTCAACCCTTGATAATTGATGTAATTTGATCAATATTGAATTTTATTTATTAAATGAATTATATTTAAATGATTCAAATTAGATTTGATAATCGATGGAATGTTTATCAAAATTATTAATTAATTAAATGAATTATCACTTTTGAATAATTCAACAATTATTTTAAAAAACTTCTGAATTATATTTTAATAATTCAGTTTATAAACAATTAAATCACCATTATTAATGATTTAATAAAATTAAGGACTTTGCCTTTAAATAATTAAAATTTCGTCAATGACGAATGAGCTCACTTAGGAAACTAAAATCTTTTTCGATTTCCAGAAGAGCTGTTACCAGGTAGTAACATCCCTTCCAATAATTATTTAATTATACCAATTATTTCATTGGCCATAATTGAATCAATATTTTTTTTATAATTATTATTTATATATATATTTTTTATGACTTCCAATGCAGTTAGCAACATACGCATAAAGCATTGGAGTCGAATTCATAAATCAATATTTATTGATTCTTACTTTTTTTTTCTTTATTGCAATATATTCTTTATTTATTTAAACCTTTTATAATTCATTTCATTTTTAATTATTAATAACTTGTTTATTGATAATTATTATTTAATTATATTTTATTATAACATTTCACAATTTCATTTCATATTCATTTATTATTTCATTTCATTATTAATAAACATATCATTAATAATTAATTTTATTTCTTTTCTTTTAAATAACAATTATCTTTATTTTTTAAAGATATTTCAAAATTCATTTCATATTTTTTTTTTAATAATAATAATTTCATAAATTTCATTTCATTATTTCTTTCATTATTTTCATTATTTATTCATTCATGTAATTTCAATTTCATTTCATTACTTCATATTTCATATTTATTATTTTATTTCAATATTCCATTTATTCAATTCAATAATTTGAATTTATATTCAAATTCATAAACATTCATTTTTTTAACATTTAATATTTACTTTTTTTTTATATTTATTTATTTATAATTATCAATAACAATATTTCATAAAAATAATTTGAATTTAAATTCAAATTTAAAAATCATGAGCCGTAATAATGGCTGGAAGTCATTTGCTAATTAATTAATTGATGCGTAGCCAGATGGCATAACATGTATGATTTTTAATAAATTGATTGACAGCAAGAATAAGACGTCATGACGTCACACCCCCACTGTTAGTTATTTGTCATATATTTTAATATATGACAAATATTTATAAAACTAAATATATGTATGTTTTCATTTGACAATATTTCATTCATTTATTATTTTTTTATAAAATATTATTATTATGTTTATTATTGTTTTTATAAATTTTATTAATTATTATTTTTATTAAATTGTTTTCTTATATATGTTTCATAGGTTCATTTATTCATGTAATATTATTATTATTATTTTTTTTTTTTAGTCGTCTCTCTTTTTTTTTTAATGTCATTTATTAAATTAAAATTCGTTTTTATAAAATAAGTTCTTACTTTCAATAGTAACAAATAATTTTTTAGTTTTAGTATCACACTATATATATATATTTTTTTTAAATTTATTCTACATTTTTTTTATAGTAATTGTCATTAATTATTTTTTTTTCATTAATTTGTATATTTACCCCTTTTTTCTTTATACGTCTTATCTTATATAAATTTCATTTGTAAATTTTAACTTATGTTTGACTTGACAACAAATGCTTGCTTATCGATGATAATTTAATAGTTTTTATATATCTCAATAAATTATTATTATTTTTTTTCAAAATTGATTTGTTAATATTTTATTTTGATATATTTGTTTATTGTACTTACCTTATATTTATTCATGTATATATATTTTTTTGTTATTTAAATAATCAGAACTGAAATTCCGTAAAGGCCCTAGGGGTATAAGCATGGTGAATTTGCCCCCGAAAGGTATCGGCTTGATACTGCGGGGATTTTTAGGTACTAATAAGATATTAAGATCCTGAGCGTTTCAGCTTTTGAAACCAATCGGTCTTCGAGAAAGAGCCAAATATGTAAAAATCAGATAAAATGAATATTCTCAGAGAGTATTCTATCGATTGACTTATACTCGGGATATGTTTTGGGGGTCGATAGTAGCTCCTCGGAAAAAAATTGGGAGCTTGATCGGTCGACAACAACCTCGAAAAAAATGACTTTTTAGTTTTAATTTCGACTTTTCACGATGTTACGGTTCTGGTACAATTATGAAATAATTTTTTTTGGATTCCTCATCCAATTTCCTATAGACTTAAGTGCTTTTAAAATTTTTAAAAAAGGTACGCAATATAGAAAAAAAAAATAAAAACCACTTTTTAAGCAAATATTTACTTTATTTGCATGTTTAAAGTGTGAATCATTATTTTTCTAGTTTGTATATGTTCTTGAATGTTATTTGCAAAAATAATCTCTGCATCAGCGGTTAAATTTTGTCATATCATATAATATCAACAAAAATATTATAAACATTATACACATATAAAACAGAAAATAGATTTTGGTTTGTAAATTATAAATACATAACAACAAATGAAAGATATACTTGAGGAAAAAAATGTATAATTATATTTTATCAGTCTTCATCACTATCCTCTTCAATCACCGGTGAAATACTGTCTCTATCAAATAATTTGCTTAGTATTTCAGCAGGCCTTAAAATCTTTGTTAAATATCTCCCGTGTGATAAATAGTAAACAACAGCAGCAACATGAGAGCAACATCCAATTATTCTCAGACCATTTGCACACTCACAACTATGCCTCAATATGCTTTTTGGACAAATAGCATTTTTTTTATACTCAATAAAACATCTATAAACCTTTCTATTAATGTGTCTGGATTGAACTTGAATTTTGAGTATATTTGACTGTTCTTTCACATATTGAATAGTGAGATTACCTGTTTCATCAAGCATTTCTGCTAAATAGGAAACAGCCTGTTTCAATTGATAGGAACCAGTGAAAAAAATACGCAGATCATTTTCTGTCATTTCTGGAAAGTCTTCAAGAGTTTCAGATGAAATTGTTTGAAACGGCAATTTTTTTCGCTGCCAGTCATTTTTTTGAACGTCTTCAGCTAACGTATTTACTACATTATTTTGCGATTTCATTGTTTCGATGACTTCATCCAAAAACTCTGAGTCGGAAGTAAGACGCTTACTATACATATTGAAACAGGCTGTTTCCTAGTTAGCAGAAATGCTTGATGAAACAGGTAATCTCACTATTCAATATGTGTTGAAATTATATGATATGACAAAATTTAACTGCTGATGCAGAGATTATTTTTGCAAATAACATTCAAGAACATATACAAACTAGAAAAATAATGATTCACACTTTAAACATGTAAATAAAGTAAATATTTGCTTAAAAAGTGGTTTTTATTTTTTTTTCTATATTGCGTACCTTTTTTAAAAATTTTAAAAGCACTTAAGTCTATAGGAAATTGGATGAGGAATCCAAAAAAAATTATTTCATAATTGTACCAGAACCGTAACATCGTGAAAAGTCGAAATTAAAACTAAAAAGTCATTTTTTTCAAGGTTGTTGTCGACCGATCAAGCTCCCAATTTTTTTCCGAGGAGCTACTATCGACCCCCAAAACATATCCCGAGTATAAGTCAATCGATAGAATACTCTCTGAGAATATTCATTTTATCTGATTTTTACATATTGGCTCTTTCTCGAAGACCGATTGGTTTCAAAAGCTGAAACGCTCAGGATCTTAATATCTTATTAGTACCTAAAAATCCCCGCAGTATCAAGCCGATACCTTTCGGGGGCAAATTCATCATGCTTATACCCCTAGGGCCTTTTACACA
The DNA here is from genome assembly GCF_029852145.1 of Microplitis mediator. Classification (NCBI taxonomy): domain Eukaryota; kingdom Metazoa; phylum Arthropoda; class Insecta; order Hymenoptera; family Braconidae; genus Microplitis; species Microplitis mediator. Next base: position 18,740,421 of record NC_079976.1, read on the forward strand.
TAAAAAAAATAATTTTGGTATAACTGTAAGATTATATATAGGGCATTCCATACCAAATCGGCCACTTTTTGAGGTCACCCCCTCCGATATTTTTGAAAAATTTATATGTTTTGGAGGCTGATAAAAAACGCTCTCCTGAATTTTTTCAAAATTTTTTTGACTACTCGTTTCCGAGATACCGATTTTTTTCAAAATACGAGGTTTTTTTTTGAAACGGTTATAACTTTGCGAAAAGTACACCAATCGGATCGTTTTTTTTTCTAAAATCTTCGTTTTTGAATGTTCTTTCAAGAAAAAAACACGTTTTTATTCTTAATCAATTCCTTCATTATTTATTTTAAGTTTGAAGCAAAAAAAATGTTTTTTGGAAATGTATTCCCCCCTCCGATTTTTTTGAAAAAATTCTCAAAAAAACTTGGATGAATTTAGAAAATTTTGAGACCAATCCGATCGTGGACAGACAATTCGTTCTATTTTTTTTCTTAATTCGGAAAAAGTTTTTTTCCCTAAATATTGTTTTTCGACTTAATTTGACCGAAGAACATTTTCAGATCGGTCTATTTAGATGCTATGATATTTTCTTAAATACTGTGCCGTTCAGAGTATAGTATTTTTGAAAGTTTTTCTACTCATTCAATAAATAAATTATGAAAATCAACTAAGAACTACTTATGAGTTATCTTTATGACCTAGGAGAAGTGGTACGTGGCCTTATTGGGACGATAGCTAATAAGGAACAAAAAATACCCAGGAAAGGATAGTAAATGAAATTGATCCGAATTTAAACCCCAAAGTAATAAACGAAGTTTATTTTTTTTGACGCTTAAACAATTTGTGAATTTCAAATTCAGTTGAATTCGAGTATTGTTTTACGAGTAAACTTCCATTGTCAATTTGTATCACACAATGAAGTTTTTGAGTTCCTTTTGTAATTGCTGTTCTATTAAACTTCATTTCGTGATACCAAATGAAGATGCAAGTTTTCGCGAAGTTATAACCGTTTCAAAAAAAAAACCTCGTATTTTGAAAAAAATCGGTATCTCGGAAACGAGTAGTCAAAAAAATTTAAAAAAATTCAGGAGAGCGTTTTTTATCAGCCTCCAAAACATATAAATTTTTCAAAAATATCGGAGGGGGTGACCTCAAAAAGTGGCCGATTTGGTATGGAATGCCCCATATTTGATTTTATTTAAAATGTAGATTATTATTATTATTATTATTTTTTTTTTGTTTTTATTAATTTTAGTACATTAGTGGTGCAGTAATAGTATTCCATATATATAATATTTATTTATGTAGTGAAATGATTATTTATATTGGTAATATATATATTTCTATTACTTCTTTTTTTTTTTTTTTTTTTTTTCATTTATTATTGTTATAATATTTTTTTATTTATTATTATTTTTTTTTTGCCATTTTTCCACATGCAATCCTCCTTTTACAACTAATTCTTCTTCCTTCCAAACGAAGATTTGACGACAATCTTCACATTCACTTGCAGGTATAATTTCTAAAATTATTGCATTGCAATAATTACAAGTGTTCTGTTGATCCTTTGAGATCTTATGTAAATTCAGAATTCCTCGAAAATCCTTGAATGATTCGTCCTCATTAATTATTAAATTCACAAGTCACTTGATACAAATAATTTTTTCTTTAGTTGTGTTGATGTCCTTGATAAAAATTTTATTAGTTGTAGCTTTGTTTCTCTGAATGCAAAAATAATCCTCTATTCCTCTGAATATTTCTATATGTTCTCCGGCGTTGAGTTGACGTATGAGCTCGATTTCAAGAAAATTATGTTGATTGGACGACATATAATAGTATTTAATTTAATAATTAATTAATTTTAATTTTTTTTTTATTTTATTAATAATTTTAAATATTTAAATCATACATAACAAAATTTCTTTTACCTTGTTTTTATTTAATTATTATTTTTCAAGCTCTTGATGGATATAATAAGGATAACTATTGTATTATTAAATTTTTTTTTAATGAATTTCTATGATCGTTTATTTTATTAGATTTTATAAAAACTTGGGTTTTCTATGTTATTTTTATTTAAACGTGTTTTCTCGCGTAAAGCTGGACACTTAATGACGCATAATTTTTGATAAATATAAGGTGTCACCGGTTGGTAACATCCCTACTCAAAATTTTGAAAAGAATTTATATGCGGAAGGGGTGTCATTTGAGTCCCTTTCGCGATAACGCGACTTATGCCTTGGTTTTAGCATGCATTCCGATGACATAAACATTTAACATGCATTAAATATTGAAATAATATTTAATGGAATATTTTTAATAATAATAATAACAATAATATATATATATATATATATATATATATTGTAACGAGGTTTATGAAACCCTCATTATCGCACCATGATAATAGGCCGTTACCCAGGGTAGTTACCACATGCTATCTGGTTTACCCGCTAGATTATATTCAATTATTATTATTATTTAATAATCCCTCTCCATTCGTATTTTCAATGGAAGGGATGCGCATCACGTCGACGCATAAGCATCGACGTGAATCTATAAGAAGGCCTGCGCGCCGTTAATTATTCAGATTTAAGCTTTTTCTCAACTTTACTATCATTATGTCTATATAATAAATACAGTTTATCTTTTTAACTCTTTCTTTTTAACTTTCAATTACCTGTCTACGACTAAGTATTCAGTAGTATTTAAGTATACTTTTTAATTAATCGAATAATCATTAACTGCAATGATTATTCTCTCGTAGAACTACCTACACTTCCTAGCCTACATACCTTCCTGTAGAAGACGGCAACCCCGTAGAGGTGCATACCTGCTGTATCCTCATCCTAGCCTATAGTACCTGCCTATAGAAGACGGTAACCCCGTAGGATGTATACCTGCTGCATCCTTTTCCTACAATACCTGCTTGTAGAAGCGTGTACCTGCCACGACCTTTTCCCACAATACCTGCTTGTGGAAGCGCGTACCTGCCGCGACATTTTCCTACAATACCTGCTTGTAGAGGTGCATACCTGCTGCACTCCTTTCCTACGATACCTGCTCGTAGAAGCGTGTACCTGCCACGACCTCATCCCACAATACCTGCTTGTGGAAGCGCGTACCTGCCGCGATTTACCCTGTAATACCTGCTTACAGAAGCGCGTACCTGCCGCGATAATCATCTACAATACCTGCTTGTAGCCATACCAGACAATTGTGATACAGAGCTCACAATTGTCTTAATTATTTATTGCTCTCAATCATCAATACCAGTGAATCAACACCTCACAGGTAAGTATAATAATACTATTATTATACCTTTGTAATTATTGTGCTTCTCACTAGTTTGGCTTATTTTGCAAACACCTGTAGTCTACTATCTCTTTCTGGTATATTAATACCCTATGACAAGCCCCACGACTCCCGATCCTTTATATGCCTTTTGCATATATAAATTTACAGCCAACCGGTCGTCTGGTCCTTACGAACCGGGTAACACCAGGATCAGTTACCGAATTATTAGCTCATTAGCTAAAAGGGACACGGGCCCATTTAATTTAAATGGGTAACGGACGGTTGATTCATCCCTACTAGAGGGGTGGACCTCAACTTCGTTTCAATATATATATATACATATATATATATATATATATTAGGGTGGCGCAAAAAAACCGACTATTTTTTTTTTTCCATCTCGCATGAAAATTTGTTGGTTTACGATGTTTTAAGGAGCCTCTCAACAAATCAGCTCGATAAACAATTTTTAAGAGGTCGCTCACGAATTTTGAAAATATAAAAAATGATCGAAATTCGGATTTTTATTTAAAAAATTTTTTTTTTCTCGTGGCAGCAATAGTTTATATTTGTAAAATCATGACTATGCCGAAAATTTCAGCCCAAAATTTAGATATTTAAACGGCGCTCAAGAATTTTGAATGTTTCCGAGCGCAGTCTCTTGGACGTTTTTGAGCGACCCTTAAATATTAATAATAAAGCTTCTCGATTTTTCCACTATCAATTTGCATGACAATGAATGAAAATATAACCCGAGAAATAGAAATAATAAGTTATTTATATACTTTTTTATTTTTTAATCCAATTGGTAGGTTTTTTCGCTTATTCAAAACTGACCGAATTTCATTGTTTAAGACTGTTCTGTATATTTTTGGTTATGCAAAAGTTATATTTAAGTGAAATGACAATAATTGAGTTATAAAAACTAATTCAAACTATTAGTTACATATTATCAGTTAATATTCGAAATTCTTGAGCGCCGTTTAAATATTTATATTTTGGGCTGAAATTTTCAGCATAGTCATGATTTTACAAATATAAACTATTGCTGCCACGAAAAAAAAAAAAAATTTTTTAAATAAAAATCCGAATTTCGATCATTTTTCATATTTTCAAAATTCGTGAGCGACCTCTTAAAAATTTTGTATCGAGCTGATTTGTTGAGAGGCTTCTTAAAACATCGTAAACCAACAAATTTTCATGCGAGATGGAAAAAAAAAAAAATAGTCGGTTTTTTTGCGCCACCCTAATATATATATATGTCGGAAAGTCATTACAACCTTAGGCGTTATCCCGAGTATTGGTCTCAATACTAATATCTCTTATTTTTATTTAAAATATGAACGAATATTAATTATGCAACAAAATGATTTAATATTAAAAGTATTTTTCATGAATAACGATACTTAGACAAGTAAAAGAATAAACATAGTATCGCACAAATATCAAAATACACTAAATACTAATTAATGCAATAATTGATTACGCAGGGAATTATGATAATTGCAATACACGACAGTCCAATAATATTCAAATAAAACCTAATCGAATAATTTACAAATACTACGGTAAACTAGGCTCGAGAACGAATCCACGGTCGACAGGAAAACTTGTACTCGCACAAAGAATGCTCAATCAGAACTAACTGACTCAACTAGTACCAAACTCTGTACTTTTCGTTAAAAACCTTTTTGTCAAAATATTCAAAGAAGGACAACCGTCTCATATTATCTTACTATCTTGTCCTTTGTGTCTTACTATACCCATCCTGTGACCGTGGCTACGTTTGGTGAACAGATGTCACAGCGAGCCTAAGCCTCCCGTAATAAACATAATCTGCTTAAGTTGTAAACAACTAGAACTTAAATATTATTATTTAATTGTTACTATAAAAACTAGTCTCGACTGTTGGAAATTTTCCGTCCTATTGGAAAACCCCGTTTTATTCTTTCATCTCCGACATATATATATATATATATATATATATATATATATATATATATATATATATATATATATATATATATATATATATATATATATATATATATATATACATAAATACTTTTTTTTTATATAATGTATATTTGTATTTTTTATTATAACATATTTGTCGATTTATTTTATTTTATAATTTTTTTTTCTTCAGTTTTCCCTCTTTTTTGTATGTAATCTATTTCTAATTATTGATTATTCATATACTTTTTATATAGTTTTAATTAATTTTAATATATTGGATATGTATATATATATATATATATATATATATATATATATATATATATATATATATATTGAATATGATTTGTATAAAGAGTTATGTATGAATATATATACATATATAGAGATATATGTAAAAATTTAATTTTCGCGACGACTGCGCGCGTCACTACCCTCCCGCGTTAAGATCATTACCAGCGCAAAGATGGTAATGCATCGATTATTTATCCAATTACAGAAAGCTACCTTGAGAATAATCGATAAATAAACATATATATACTTTTCTATTGAGAATAACTTATAAAATTTATTATATTTAATTTCTTACGTATTTTTATATTGTGTTACGCCCTGGTTAGTGTTTTGGCGCTGGCGTAGTTGAGCGGTCGATTTAAATTGGACGTGATGGAAACTTACATATAATTATAAATAATAATTAAGTATGGGTTGAATAGCCACCATTTCGTGGTTGAAATAAACTGGTTATATTTATATGTTATTAAATATATTATCTGGATCGGATTTATTCAATGAATAAAGAGATAGTTGGAGAATTTGTGAAACGTACAATTCTAGTGTTATAATATTGTTAAGTTATTCTTAACAATAGCTTCGAGAATGTAAGAACGAAGTTAAGTTTTTAATATTGAGCCTGACTGCTCTCTATGATTCTATATCTCAGACTGACTTCTCTCGATCGAGAAAAACTAGAGTAACTCTTATCAATACGTTTGGGCATCAGACCCGCGCATCGAGTCATATGGAGGGGTCATCCAAGATAACGCATGTTCTCGAATGATCCATTCTAATATTTATTGAAAATACTTAGTTCTCACGATCTCTCCACTTTTGTTACTAACAAATGAGTCACTTATCTGTTAACAAAAGTTATCTTAAACAAAATAGATATTTGTGCAGCTGCACGTCTCGAGGATTAACTCGAGGCGTCAGCGCTTATTTATATTTGATAAAATATAGAAAAATAAGTTTATCAACTATTACTCATATCCTTAACGTTCAAATGTCTTAAATAATATTATTCTATTATTATATTATATCATTTTATATGATTAATTAAATATTATTGGAATTACTAGATTATCGATATTTGATATAATTAGTTAGGTTTTAGGTCGGTAATTAAGGAAGTAAAAGCCTACGTCATCTGCCATACAGGCTGGGACGTAACAATTGTTTGAATTTATTTTTTAATAATAAATTGGAATATTGATTAATATTTAAAAATTATATTTTTATGTAAATCCTTAATTGTTATTTTTCGTATCATTATTTATTTATGAATTTTTTTTTTTTTTTCGTTTTTAATATTTTTTCCTCTCTTTTTTTGTTTTTTCTGTTATATATATATATATATATATATATATATATATATATATATATATATATATATATATTTAATAACAATATTTATGACAATAAAATTTAATTTTTTTTAACACTAAATTACACATAAATATCAATGAAATATTTATTTTCTAAAATGTCGCGATAGTTTACCCAAGTATTCGCACAATCTTCACAAATATATCCTGGTTTTTGATACATTAACACTTTACCGCACTTGATGCAATTTCTTGAAATTTTATACGGATATAACCGATGCCAGTTTCGATTGCAATATTTAAATCTTTTAGTAAAAATCATTGGACAGTCTTTTAAACAATTTTCGCACATAGATGTGTTGTCAAAATCATTATGATAAAACTCTTTTACTATTTCCTTTGGCATGGTACAATATGATGTTATCAAACTTGCGTAGAATTTTAAATTTCTTCCAGGAACTCTGGTGTGTGGAATTCCGTACAATGCATCCAATTCTTCATCTTCTTTCATCTGTTTGAGTACTCCGGCAGGAATTTTCATCTGTAATAACACTTTTAATTTTAAGTATCATCACTAAAATTATAAAATAAAAATATTTAAAAATTTAAAATTTGTTAGTCACAAGTTGTTGGTAATTTTAGAATTGATTTTAAAAATTATTTTTATGAGGATAAACGGAACATGCTAGTTGTTTTTTGAATAGTTCTGGCCTCATTATTTCCTTCTTCATTTGTTGGTAAACTTGGATAAATTTTTTCATCTGTTGATGGTGCTGATGGTTCAGTATTTTCAATTGTTGTTTGAATTTCTTGATTTTGGGTTGGTTGTCGAATTATAACTAATTCAACATTTTCATTAATGTTTGAATTTGTATTATTATTATTATTATTAATACTTTTATGAATATTCTTAATGTTATTTTCCTGTGTTCTTATTAAAATGTAATTAGTACAGACATCCCAAAATAAAAAACACAAATAAAAAGAGCATCCATGAGTTTTTCGAATTTGAAAAGCATGAAGTATTGTGTCAAATGAAAGTTTTATTAGTCGTGTAATCATAATTATACTAAATATTCCCGCACTTGCAGATCCAAAAATTAAAAATTTTCCACATGTTTTTTACCATGCTGAATCAGCTAATTTTTGTAATGCATTAGTGTCAAATAAATTTAATATTGATTCACCTTGATTTGCAAAATGCAAACCATCCATTCCTCTAGCAATATTGCTTAAAATTGCTGGTTTTTCTACTGGAGACATAATTCTATGTCTTAATTTGTCGAGATCTTGTTTAGAATAAATTCCACTTGTAGCTAAAAATTTTGGAGAAGTATACTTCCATGTTGGTTTAGTTAATGATTGAATTTTATTTGGTGGTAAAACTTTAACTGGATTAGGTGTAAATTTGTACCATGATCCATCTATTAAAAATAAGGGTGGAAAAAGTGGATTGCAATCAATCTGAGTACCTTTTCCTACTAAAATTCTTGTTTTTGGAGTTAAAAAGTAACTGTCATTTCCTCTTTTCACTGGTAATTCGTTGCAACACTCACTTCTTGGGTAAACTGATACTTCAACAGGTATGCACTTTACAATATTTATCGATTCACCTGAGATTATAGCCATATAACCTGGTCCTTTCATATAATTATGAACAAACTCGTCTGGTTTACTTGACGCAATTGATAACAAATTTTTTAAGGTATTACGTTCTAGCATACAACGATGAATTAACACATCATAATATAATTGTTTAATTTGTTTTTGTATAAATTTTTCTACATATACAAACTTAGAATTTACATACGCAAATAGATCTAAATTTTCTATTGATATTTCATTATTTAACATTAAATCATTCTTTGATGTTTCAAAGATACACTGATCGAAAGGTTATCTTGGTTCAAAGAGAATTATCTTGAGTCAAGAGAATATTTAGGAAAATGGAATAAATCTTGGTTGAAGAAAATTTTCTCTTAATTTTGATTATTTTGATTCAAAAAGTTATGTTTTCGACCCAAATGGGTTAAAGTTTTAAGTTAAAAATATATGATTTTAGTTCAAAAAGAAAAAATATTTAAAGAAAGTAAATTGTTTTTTGAATTAATATTTTGAATTTCTTCATTCATGTATATTGAATATTTTATTCTATGAAATTTAACTTCTCTACGTAAGGAGTCAGATTTCTTAAACCAACTAGTGGCTATTGCTTGAAACAAAAATAAAAAAAATTCAAGTCAAGAAAATCAAGCTCTTGGTTTTTTTCCATAGCAGCATTCGGATAACAGGAGCACTCGAGTCTATGCAGCTTCTCTACTTCGGACACTACTTTGTGTATGCACGTAGACGCCCGAAGATCCCAAAAAAATGAAACGAGTCTGTTCAGCGCTGGCGCCGCATATGTGCAATTATATGTATATTACACACCAATATTCTAATAGTATTAGTTTATTAATTATACAATTAACTAATTCATATACATAAATTGTTTTGAATTGAAGTGTTCGGTAAAAATGTAAGTTATTGTAGTTATTAGTCATTATATCTGGTGTTTTTCCTGATTCACGTTAAGTTAAATGGTGTCGTTTCAATCACAAAAAAGTAAGTTAATTATTATTTATGCTGTTTTTAATCATATCAGATACTCAAGTTTGTTATCATTTCTGATCCTAAATTTATATAAAATTGTTTCCTTTTTAGTGTGGTATATATCATGCAGTTGATGCTGTCGATGGAGCCAGGATAAATAACCTAACCTTTCATTTATTTTTGTAACAAAAAAAAAAATTTTTATTGTAATAAAGAATCAAAATATATTTTGATGATTAATTGTATATACTCTGAAAATTGAATTTTTAATAAAAACAATTAATTTAAAATTGAACTGAATTATTGTATTTTAAAATAAAAGTATTTTTTATTTTACGTTAATGTATAATTTAGTTTTAAAATGAGTTTTTTATTTTTTTAATCTAAAATTAATTGTTTTCAGATAAAGTCTACATTTATTTTGAACTAAATGTTATCAAATCTTTAAATAAATTAATTTTTACTTGGAGTAAGTTAAATGTGCCTCCGTTTAAAAACTCGATGTATCGAAATGAATCGATATCGACTACATTCGAGAGAACGATGTTTTTAGAATGAGTTGGTATCTTCTAAAACCAAGAGCTAAATTTTCTTGAGCCAACCAAGTTGTTTTCTTGTTCGGAGAAACTAAAAACATTTAAAGCAAAAATTTATATTTTTAAATCAAAATTGAATTTCTTTATTGAAGAGCTTTATATACTCTAATTAAAAAAAAAAAATTTTTTTACCAAGAGAAAATTTTTTCAAACAAGAAAAGAGGATATTTTAATTTAAGAATTTATTTTTGGAAACGATTTTCTTCTTGACCCAAGAATTCCTTTTTTTGTGTGTAAATAATTCAGGATGTTCAGTTCTGATTATTTTATAGCCACAAATAATTTCAACATTTGTGGTAGTTAATGCAAATGTTATTCCATTTGATTCTAAGGAATAAATAATTTCATGTTTATCTGAATTTTTCTCATATGTTTTATTTACTTTACCCGTGTATAAAACTCCGAAATTTTGAAAATCACATTTATGTGATGGAATATAGTCCCAAAAAGTATAACCTCCCTCTAAATCCAAACAAGATAAATCAGATAAAGTACATGTTAAACCCGATTTTAAATAAATTTTATCATTTTCATATTTGACTTCCGCGAAATATTCTTGTATTGTAATTTTTAAAACCCCTTGAAAGACAATATCGCTCCAACTTCCATAAAAATCCGAATAACTTCCTTTATTACACGTTCCATCATTACCGATTGACCCTGCGAGTGTTGCACCACGCGTAGTTGTGCTATTAATTTTTAAACCGGTTACAAATAATGTACCGAATCTATATGATCCCGATTTATGAATATCTAAACATCTTTCTTTCGAAATTTCTTCAATATATTCCATACGCCCGCTATGTACTACTGACATATGAGAATAAGCCCCGCAATGATAAATATTTCGATCTAATTCGATTTTACATTGAATCACTTTTGTTAACGAATATTCTTTTAATTGTAATAATTGAATAAACAATTCTGTTGTATTTATTTCTTTAGGATGAATATCACAATCTCCCACCTCTGTAATTGAAATTGTTGTTGAATTTGATGAAAATTTCCCGCAATCATACCCAATAATTCCATTCGCTGATGATGACCATAATAAAATAAAATAAATCACAAAAGTGATATTGAAAATCATCTGTAAACATAAATTAATTAGAATTTTCTTTATCGCTATTTTTCTTTTGTTTACGTGTTTTTTTAATTGGTGTGATTTCTGGATTTATAAATGAATATCTCAATCGATTCATGTGAACTATTTGAATTCTTTTTTCTGTTTGAATTTTTACGTTTCCTTTACCCAAAATTTCAAGAATTTTGTGTGGTCCAGAGTAATGATCTTTTGTTTTACCTGGATTTGGTCCACTTTGTAAAAATACATATTGACCTACTTTTAAATTTTGTAGATTACAATGTTCATCATAATATTTTTTAGATTTGTGTTTAGTATCAACTAAATTTTGATAAGCTAATAGTCTTATCCCATGTAATCTTGTAATTAAATCAATTAAATAACCTTGCATTGTAGGTAATTGCTCACATTCTCTTATTGGTTCGCTAGAAGGTAATCTAGACTGTTGTCCAAAGACAATAGCATAAGGTGTATTTTTAATTCCTTCATGATAACTTGTATTGTATGGAAATGTTGCTAACTCAATCCATTCGTCCCACTCTTCATCAATGGATGAGTAGTGTTTAAAGTATTCGTTTAATGTGTGATGTGATCGTTCTAGTGAACCGTTTGATTGTGGATGATAAGCTGTAGTTTTAAATTTTTTAATACCGAATCGTTTTGCTACGCATTTTAAAATAGCACTTAAAAAGTTACGACCTTGGTCTGTAAGAATAATTTTTGGCGGACCAAAATAACAAATAAATCTTTTGACAAAAGCAGTCGAAATTGTTGTAGCTAAAGTGTTAGGTAATGCTTCTGCAGTACAAAATTTAGAAAATAAATCTTGAATAGTTAAAATATATTCATTTCCCCTTTTAGTTTTTTGTTTTGCCCCGACAATATCCATAGGAATTTTCCAGAAACAAGCAGCTGGAGTATCGGTAATAATCATAGGTTCCCTGTGTTTTATACGAACTAATTTTTTTAATTGACAATCTAAACATTGTTGAATTCTACGTTAAATATCATTTTTCAAATTTTCCCAATAATAATCTTTTTTAATTCTTTGATAAGTTTTAGTTACCCCTTTATGACCCCCGATTGGTGATTTATGCATTTCATAAAAAATTTCATCTCTTTTTTCGATAAGAACATAAATAATTGTGCCCAAACAGATTATTACTTTAATATCAGTTCCGCCAAAAACATTTTTTAATTCTGTTTTGACATTATTCCACGGTAAATTTTCAATATTTTCACATTTTGCAAAACTTACTGTTTTTAATTTGAATTTTTCTAAAGTTTCTTTCAAATTTTCCAAAATTTTTTTTAAATTTTCAATTAAAATTACAATTGATTCTTTTTCTTTTCCACGAATAGGCAAAGCAAAATAGTATTTATTTTTAATTTTCTTTTCAACTACTTTTCCTAACTCTAAATTTTTAAATATCGGTAATTTATTTATTTCTTTTAATTTAATTGCGCCATTATCGCATGGTTCACCATTGGTGCTAATAAAATAAGCTAAATTATCTTTTCTGAAATGAAAATAATCTTTAATATCAACTATATTACGAATATTTCTTGCTTCTAAAATTTCTTTAATATCAGAATCACTATGATCTGATGAATCATTTTATTATTGTTTTGTTCATTTATTATATTTTCAATATTTTCATCTGAGCTTAAAGAACTGCTCACACTTTCTTGATTTAATTCTTGATCTTTTATTTCTTTTCTTTTCTTGATTTGTTTCATTTTTTTCTTGCTCTTAATAATTCTTGGTTAATTTGTAATTTCTTCGTCGGTTGAATCGTTATTTTAATCACTTACTTGTTTTTGTATTTCATTTTTGTTTTTGTTTAAATTTTTATTTTTATTAATTTCATTAGTTATTTTAGTTGTTGGTTGTGGTATAGTTTTCATTTTTTGTTTCTTTGCTGCAGCTCTTGTTGTTACTTTGATTTGTTGAAATTCTTCTGTTCCGATTGGATTTCTTGACAAAGCATCAGCAACATAATTTGTTTTACCTGGTTTGTAAATAATTTTAAAATTGTATTCTCCTAGTTTTAATCTCCATTTTAAAACTCTTGTGTTTACATCTTTTGCCTTTTGAAACCAAACTAATGGTTTATGATCTGTAACGAGAGTAAATTCTTTACCATAAACATATGGTCTAAATATTTTTACACCAAAAACAATAGCTAATGCTTCTTTTTCATATGTTTCGTATCTTATTTCAGCGTCTCTCAATACTCTTGAAGCGTATGCACATGCAGTGTCTTCTCCGATTTGTCCTTGTGATAAAACTGCTCCGATTGCATAACCTGATGCATCAGTGGTAATAATAAATGGCATTGTAAAATCAGGTGTATTTAATACAGGTGGTTCACATAATTTATTTCTTAATATTTCAAAAGCTTCTTGAGTTTCTTTATTCCATAAAAACTTGACATCTTTTTGAAGTAATTTTGTCAATGGTTTAGCTATTTTTACAAAATCTTTAATAAATCTTCTATAATAATTAGTAAAACCCAAAAACTGACGAACTTTTTTCTGAGTAGTAGGAACTGGATATTTCTTTGCAGTGTTATGTCCGGATTTAATTAATTAATAATAATTCATTATTGGAAATGGTCGCGTGGGCCTCAAGTAGGAGGCACCGGGCAAACAGGGTGATTTTCCTAGAGGATTAGCTCTAGGTTTTATTTTTATTGTGAGAACTCGAACGATAAACCCCGTGGGGGCCTCTCTGTGTATTCGATGCAGAATTTGGATGCAATATATTAAAGAAATTGGTAATTTTCACCTACCTTTCGTTGTTCTCTGCTTACTTGCAAGTTGGTCTTTGTAACCTTTGGACTGCAAACTCCTGGGTACGGCTTCTGTTGGTCCCTGATCGAAAGATGAATTGGCTCAGGAAAAAGGGATGCGGTTCTTAATATTAGAAATAATCTAATATGCAGGTTTCCCAATGATAGATGTTTATTGAAATATTTCCCTATGGGCTCGCCGTACTCAGTTCACAAGATGTTAAATTGTTCTTAACACTAAGGTTCTTTTCTGTCACTTAAATCTCTGGGATTTACACTTAACTATTTACTTAACTTATAGATTTGCACTTGGAATTTGTTGAGTCTTTAGCTCATATGAGTTCGGTATGAATCCCCGACTCCAGCAATTCACTCGGACGAGAATCGCTGTTTATACACTTAACAATTATTGTTAAAATCACCCACGCCTCCTCGTGTTTACGCGAGCGGTACTTCCCGTGTGGTGATTTTTGGAAAAGAAAATATAATTTGAAAAGAGAATTTTGAATTGAAATTTTAACGGTAACAAGCAACTTGCCACGCCTCCTCGAGTGCGATATCGAGACGATCTTCCCGTGGGATTTTATAGTATACTTGACTGTTTAGATTTTATTAATGAAAACGAAACTAATCGGTTTTAAGAGAAATAGAAAATAGAAAAGAGGGTTGCCTAAACGTAACACGGTTTAGAACTCACGCGGGCCAGCAAGGAAGATACATTAACTTCTCAAGCGTCATAGGCTGCCGCACCTTGGTGTTCGTTGTTTTTATTACCTCGGTTCGCGAATCTGGAGGGAATAATTTAGAATATATAATTGGATGAATTTAGAATACAGTCAAGTGTAATTCCCTGATTGGAGGAATCGTTGACGACGTGCAACGAGGTGTTGGCCGAAGTTGCTATCCCTAAAATTGTTAACGCTGCACTTTGCAGCGAGCGCGGCAAAGAGGCCCCTTTAAATATACGGCAAGCCGGATATAACAGCATCCCCCCCAAAGAAAGGGTACTTTAGTGACCTTTCTTTGTACAATGGGGTCTCTTGGATTCGCCTGCTGGAAAGTTCAGCGTCAATTTTGACTTAAGTGACAATAGATATAGCTACTGCTGAGTACTGCGTCCCGTTACAATTAAAACTAAGACTATTCTATAAATTTATTTTTGCTTTGGTCGGCAATATTGTTATTTGTATGTGCTATAATCTTAATAATAAAAAAAACATAGTTTTATAGTTTTTTTTATAAGTATATAAGGTATAACCGTGGTGGTATTAATATTTGTATTAACCCAATATTTATTTTTTAAATAATGTACCTTAGATATTCGGAAATAGTTAGAATATATAATTGGATGAATTTAGAATACAGTCAAGTGTAATTCCCTGATTGGAGGAATCGTTGACGACGTGCAACGAGGTGTTGGCCGAAGTTGCTATCCCTAAAATGGTTAACGCTGCACTTTGCAGCGAGCGCGGCAAAGAGGCCTCTTTAAATATACGGCAAGCCGGATATAACAGCAGCTTCAATTTTACTTGAATCAGGTCTGATAGAATTTTTACTAATTAAATGACCTAAATAACAAACTTCTCGTTTAAGGAATTTGCATTTAGCTGGTTTTAATTTCAAATTTGCTTCTTTTAATCTTTGAAAAACAACTTTCAATCGTTCGATGTGTTCCTGTAAAGTTCTTGCAAATAAAATTATATCATCCATAAAAACATATAATATAACACCAATTAATCCCAAAGAAACATCCTCCATTAATGCTTGAAATGTTGCTGGGCCATTTGCTAGGCCAAAAACCAATCTTAAAAATTCAAAATGACCTAAAATAGTAGAAAAAGCAGTTTTATGTTGATCTTTTTCCATCATTTAAATTTGATGAAAGCCCGATGATAAATCTAGAACAACATAATATTCAACTCCACCCAAACTATCAATTATATCAGTTATATTTGGTAGTGGATATGCATATTTAATCGTTTATTTATTTAACGCTCGATAATCGATTACCATTCTCCATTGTTTTCTTCCTTCAGAGTCCGGTTTCTTTGGAACTATCCAGACTGGACTGTTGTATGGTGACCTTGATTCCACAATAATATTATTTTCCAATAATTCTTTAATTTGTCGATTGATATCTTCCTTTAAAGTGTAACAATCGGTACACCTGAGTCACCACTCAATCGAACCTTAAAGTCAAAATTTTTCATTTTATTTTTATATAAAATTAATCTGGAGAATTCGGAACACACTCACCAGAATACAATAATGCATGAAGATACGTACATGCGTAATGTACATGTGTTTATATTATAAATATAAATATATATGTATGCTGCCCGTATATGGGTACTGACATATTTTGGGTTTGCTCTAAATTCCCACAGACAAGTCTACAAGTATGAACGGTCAAGTTACAAGATTAAAAGAAACAAGCAAATAGAAAATAGTACGCACAGCTGCACCGCTATGGTCGGTCCCTTACGAAGAACCTGCTGATTCAATGTTTTCCAGATGTCCCACGCGAGGATTTCTCTGGGTCTTCCGCGACCGCGAGTCCCTCGTCATCGTAAAAGTCTTAATAAATATGTCAAAGCATTTCCTTGTTTTAGCTCGACTTTTCCAGCTAAAACATCTGTTACCAATAGGTCCCACTGTTCAGCGGATACTTACTATTTCTTTTCTAATGTACAAATCTCTCTCGAATTTTATTTTTACTTTCAATTTTAATTACATTTCTCAGAATTGTCTAAAATATTGGTAGCAAGTGTCGTCATAAATTCGTCAGAGAGACGTTGTCTTTAAAAATTACATGGTTCCCGCAGAACCTCTCTATTCCCTTTTTCTATCACCCAAATTTTTCTCTCAATTTTATTTTTCTTTTAATTATGTTTTTCTAGAGTACAAAAATATGTTAACCATAAAAGTCATCATATATTTGTCGAAGAGATGTCGTTTTTAAAATCCCACGATTCCCCGCGGATCCTCACTTCCCCCTTTACCACCATAGAAAAACTTTTCTCTCAAATTTTTAATTATACTTCTCAGCAAATGTCATCATATATTTTATAAAAGTTATTTTCGAACAGCCCACCGCGGATTTATTTTTCTATTTCATATCCTGTTTACTACAAAATACCAAGAACTCCCACAATAAATATGTCATTCTCAGCTGCTCAAAAATCAAACCCTTATATATAATTTTTCCTCTTTCTTTAACCCATTCTTAATTTCATCTTCGGTCATACTTTTCTTTCAAACCTTTTCATATATAAACCCAGGAAAAATACTCAAATTCAGTCATTACCGCCGCAACTAAGACCCTTGTCGGATCTATCTACGAGCAAGATTCCAAAATTCGTTCTCGTGACGATCCACAGCCTAGGCAACCGGACTCCTAGATCGATAAACGGACTTTAATATTGAAATTTAACATCAAAGGTCTTTACTTTTTAATTAAAACCTTTGTCGGATCCATCCGCGAGTAAGACTCACTGAGTCGACTTCAAAATTCGTTCTCGTGACGCTCCACAACCGGACTCCTAGATCGATAATCGCAACTCGATTCTTTTACTAAAAATTATAAATTACGCGACTTAAATTTTATTTTTAAAACCTTTCCTCGTGAGGTCCTACGCCTAGGCATCTGGACTCCTACGTTGGATACCTAAAATAAAATCATTTGAGTTCGCGTTAAAATTAATTAAACCCCTTCACGTGACGTCCAAATCGGAGTCCTTGTACAGGAATAGTTAATTTTGCTAATAAAAACCTAAAAATCATAGCAAATTCACTCGAAGGCAAAGCCGGCCTTTCGGTTCAGCGTGCAGTGCGTTCGTTTGAATAGATTCAACCTGTGAATCTCAATAAAACTGTCATAAACATTGTAAATTCCTGTGTGCACAAATTCAAACTGGTGAATTTGGAGTGAGTGTGTGTGCAAGTATATCAACCCTTCTGGGCAAGTCTAAAATTATAATATTTTTATGTAAAATTTAACCTGTCAATATACTACACATGTTTTTTTTTTATATACATTCGTCTTTTCATTTACTATCCTTTTTCTCCGGCATTCAAGTGCTTGTAATTTGAGTCATAGTAAACTTAAGTAAGACGGAGAAAGAACACGGTCTTCTCGAGGGCCCATATTCACCGACCCAACATCCCTCTCGCTCAGAAATCCCGGACCTACCCTAACGCCACGCAGGTCATTGAACGGGACAGTCTATAGTACATCCGCTCGGTACGAATAGACAAATAAGTTATAAACGATACGAAATTATAACATTCTTATATCAGCCACGTGAGCCGAATTCCTTGGTTGGATGACAGAATAAAAATAATTTCATATTATAACTTATAAATTAATAATCGGTGCCCAATCACTCATATGTTCTCACACTAGCCACGTGACGGTTCAATCGAACTCCTTGGTTGAGTTATAGAACGAGGTAATTCGGTATTCCGATATTAAATAATAAATTAAAATAACCCTTTCGCCCGTCGCCTTCACTCACTCCGATCGTGACAAAAACATAAGGAATTCTATAATTTTTAATATTAACAGGTCTTTCATCTGTAGTCAAAATTTCATGTTTCAACTCTATCTGTTGCTGGTAAATATTCACCTGGAAGGTGAAATCTTTCAGTATTATCTTTGATTAAATCACAAAGAGATTCTTGTTCGATTTTATTAAAATGTTTTACATTTAGCACCTCTTTTATTTTTTCAAAACGTGATTTATTGCACGCCTCATAACGCGAAGCGTTTGAGGTTGTGCATTACTCTCAACATGTCCCAGTCAAGCAATTTGCCGGACTTAAATTGCGTGTATTTCATTCATTTTGTATTTGTAAGGCAATACAAATGCACCATTATCAAGATAAATGCTCTAATTATCACACTCGATGTGTTTAAAACACACATATTTTGTTTAACATTAATAAAAATATGATTAAAAAACTTTGTCGTGCTTGTCCGGATGTCTGTACGTGTGGATGTGCCACAATCACGGCCGTCAAACTTAACGTATCAGGACCATTCTTGTTTTATTAGCTTCAGAACGACACCGGATTTTTCGCTATTTAAAATGACTTTTTAATTCGCGGTCGTTTAATAATAATTAATAAAAAATATTGAAAACACTGGTCTTTTATATATCTATATATATATGGGTGTATTTCCATGATTGTGGGACTTCAGCCTTTGGCCACGTTCGGGCGCTGTTAGCCAGGCTGATAAATATGTACACGCATGCGCTGTACGTTTCTCATCGGACGCCAAAACCGCGAAAGAATGAATCCTTAAATTCAAGTAACTTAGTAATATTAAAAAAAAAAAAATAATAATAATAAAACCAATATCATTTATTTTTTTATTTATTTCTAATTCCTTCGGTAGGATACTTAAATAATAAATTATTTTGTATTTTTGAATAAGCGTTATGAGGCGTGCACTTTTGGATTTTCCAAACTTTTTTTATTTATTGCGTCAGTATCTTGTGAAGAGTGTCCTGTGGCATCTTCTTGATACTTTTCTTCGTTCTCACGAGCATTGTTGATAACTAATACTCGCTGAGCATATATAATTTCTTTATTATATTTATTGATCGACTCATGTAAATTATAGTCTTTATTTTCAATAGTGTAATTGGAATTTACCTTTGAATGCTGTTCTTGATTGTTATCTTGTTTGATTGTATTTTTTATTTCAGATTTTTCTTTTGAATTTTTCTCATTTTCAGGTTGATTATTATCTTTTTTATTTTTGTTAAAAGTTTTTCTAGTAGTTTCTTTGTTTATTTTCACTTTTATTTTATTTTTTTCTTCTGATTCTTCTTCTGCTTCATCATCTGAATCGTAATCGGTATCGCTTCCATAAATATTGAAATTCTGGAATCCCATAGCCATTATTTGATGCATATCATCATCAAAATCAGATTTTTCTTCATTTTCAATTTTCATTATTATTTCTTCATCTGTTTCTTCATTAGTTTCTATTTTCACTTTATGCACTTCTTTTTCGCTTTTTATATCTTCTTTTATTTCTTCTTTCTCTTCTTTTTATTTTTTTCTTCTAGATTTTCTTCAGTTGTTAGAGGATAAATTTTATCTTGAAAATTTATTTTATTATTTTGCACTAATTTTACACAATTAAATGATTGATTTATTGATTCATCAGTATCGTAGAAAAAATATTGCTTATTATTTACACTAATGCAAAAAATTAAAGGAGCAGAAAAATTTTATAAATTTTTTAGTGATTTTTGGAAGGCTGTAACTTGGTGAAAAAAAAAAATTGAAACTTGTTTTTTGTGTTCTAAATTTTTTTTTTGACATTTTTTGGAAATTTTTTATTTTTTTTGTCATTTCCTTGCATTTGCTGAGTTACCAACGCAAAAATTTGAGAAAAGTCGAAAAAAAAAAATTTTTTCATTTTGATTATGATTACACAATTAAAGGAACAAAACTTGCTCCTTTAATTGTTTAGCTAAACTTTGATCGATGATTCCCAAAAAACGGTTCGATAGATCAATTTAAAAATTTACAGGGGTCTTGGGGGTTCATTAAGCTGAAACAGTCCCTGGCAACATTATTTTTTTTATCGATATTTGCAGAGTAGCGGTTGATTTACTAAAAAACCAAAAAAAGTAATTTTTTTGTACTTTCTTCTAATGGACGTTAAAAATAAAAAAATTTTTTTTTTTCAAAAAATGATGACAGGGTCTTGTAGGGAATTTATTCGAGTTTTCAACGCCGCCGTTCAACTTTCTGTGCGATCATTGGTACCTGAAATATCGAAGATCAAAGCCAAAAGGATCATTTTCTGATTGAAGGCTGATATCTCTGCGACAAATCGTCCTACGAGGTTAATAAAAAACCAAAATGAAGCTAAATAAATTCGCTAAACGATGTATGCATTCGTTTAGTTGAAAGAATTTTTCCGCGGTCCGTAGGCTCTTCGGAAAAAAAAAAAAAAATTTTAAAATTTTTTCACTCGCGGTATTTCTCATGTTTGCGCAATAATCGGAGCTTTCAAAAAATTTTGAAAAAAATTCACCTAAACAAGAGATTTCAAGCTATAAAATGCTTTTTTTAAATTTTCGATACGATATTTTTTCACCAAGTTACAGCCTTCCAAAAATCACTAAAAAATTTATAAAATTTTTCTGCTCCTTTAATTTTTTGCATTAGTGTATTTTAATAACGCGATCTTTATAGCTAATTTGGAGTTTCGCTTCGTCAAAGAAATTTGAACCCAATATTTCCGATTGCTCGATTGGAAAATCGTCAGGAACTATTAAAAATTTAATTTCTAAATCAAGAAAATCTAATTCAACTTCACCCAATGCTTTAACTGGAATTTTGTTAATTCCAAGTAATTTAATAGTTTTAGTTTTATCTAGAATTGCCCCTTTTGGACAAAAACTTTCTTTTAAAATATTAGGACCACTACCTGTGTCTAGCATCACTGAAATTCGTCCGACATTAGGATTTACGCTATATCCTAATAAAATTGTTGGACTTTTATTATTTTTATTTAAATTAATTTGTTCAACACGAGTTTCTTTTTTATCGCTAATAGTTTTAAGTGGAATTCTATTAAAAATACCAAAATGTGAATTAGAGGTTGAAGGATGATTTTCTTTTATTTGTTTTCTTTCTTCATTGATTTTCTTCCAACAATCTCTAATTCTGTGACCCATTTTTTTACAATAATCACAACTTATAATTTGTTTAGGACAATTATTACTTGAATGTTCATGACTACCACAAGTTAAACATTTATTAAAGTTTTTAGAATTGTTATTTAAAAATTCGTGTTTGAATCTACAAATTTTAGCAATGTGACCAGATCTATTACAAATTTGACATCTTTCAACATTTTGACTTTCTCTAGAATTTAATAATTTAAAACATTTATCAGCAGTATGACCTGCTTTATCGCAAAACTGACAAATTACAGTTTGTCTTAAGTTTGATTTTTGATTAAAATTTTTATTATTATCAAATTGTTTATTTTGAGAGTAAAAATTTTGTTTTTGTTGATAATTAGATTGATGTGGTTTTTGAGAATTATTGTGTTCGCGATTGACTTCGCCGCAAAGAAACACGGGTTTTTCAATTCCCTTTCGTTTTTTTTTTCAAATTCACTTAATTCTTTTCTAAATTTAATTTTTTGTTCGATTTTAATAGCTTCATTAAGTGTATTTTGAAAATTATTATTTAAGGTTCGAATTTTACTTTCGATTTCAGGATTAAGACCATTAAAAAAACTTTCTACGGCTCTTCGCTCAACTTGTACTATATAAGCTTCGTTTTCTACTTGTGTATGTGTTCTTTTGTGTACTTCAACTAATTGTGATGCAATATCACAAATTCGATTAGAATATTTTAAAACAGATTCCCTGTCTTTTTGATAAACGCGACCCAATTCACCCAATAATTGCATTTCTGTTTTATTTGGGGCAGCTTTTCCCCTTGAAAAGTCATAAAATTCTCGTTTTGTATTTACTGTTGCACAGTTTATAGATTTTCTTTAATCGCCTTTTAATTTTTTTCGCAATAATTTAACCAAATTAGGTTCAGCATCTCCCGGTAAAGAACTAAAAGCTTCATTACAAGCAGTTATAAATTCTGTAAGTGTCATATTTTCACCATCATATTCGGGTACAAATTCTAACGCGTTACGTAAAGAAATAGATTGATTTGCTGAAAGAGCTATTGCTACCGGTTGTTCGTTATTGATCCCTGATTAAAAATATTGATTGAAAACAATTGAGAAGCGGTCGCTCCATGCAAACTGTATATCTATATATACAAACAAAAAAATTGAAATCAATTGAAATTATTGAAAAGAATTCGACTTTCATCACTTTTAGTTCTTTTCAATCAATATTTTTAAACAGGGATTTGATTATTATTGTTTTTGTTATGGTTATCGTTATTATTATCGTTATTATTATTTAAGATACGCTCATCATTTAAAGGTGCGTTGTGTGAGTGATTATTTGTAGAATCAGCTTCAGAATGTTGTGCCGAATTATTTGTTTGATTGTCATGTGTATTTACGTCTTTATTTTCTTTTGAATTTGAGGGTGATTTTTCAAACGATTCAGTAGAATTTTCAATATTAGAATGATGACCAGATTCAGAATTATTTTCAATAGGATTTTCTTCAATACTTTCATAAGTTAGTTGGTTAGTACTATGTAAATTATTATTTTGAACAAAATTTGAATAATTAAGTGAAATCGAAGTATCTTTGAGAGAACGTCTTCCACTAGGCCGATAAGGATTTTTTGTTTTTCAGTGGATGAATCTGGATTTTCTCCAGAAGGATCCAGATTGATATCTATATTATTTTCTTTTGCAAATTTCCGAGTAACTATCCTATCTGACATAGGATATCATTTTTCCTTTGAAATAAAATTATTTCAATTATTTATTTTAATTTAAATTGATTAAAATTTTAATTTTTTTTTAAATATTTCTTTTCCTTTTTGTAAATTAATTAATTTCATCATTATTGATTTTAATTTTTATTATTTTTATAAATAATGAACAGCATCCTTATGTATCCCGGACGAGCCCCCAAAAATTTTTAATATATGTTACGTCAAAATAACACATATTAAGAGTAGTGCTCCTGTTTAGCCTTTGCCGAGCGAAATAACTGGGACGGAGCTATAAGGATGACTGTTTATTATAAATAAAATTAAAATAAAAATACTTACGTTTCGTTGTCCAAGAGATAATTAAAATTATTAAAAATTAAGTAAAATAATATTTAATTAATTTAGTAAAGTAATAAAAGCAAAATTAAAACAACTTCCAAATTTATTTAAATCAAAACAATTATTTAAAAATTATTACAAAACAAATAGTATATTACATACCTAGGCCAGTAAAATAAGAAAAGTCTCAGAGCACATGTAATTGTTGGCCGAGGCGAAGCCGAGGTTGACAAACATGTGGTCTGAGGCTTTCTTTTTTACTGGCCAAGGTGCGTATACTATTTTTCTGCTCGACGAAGCCGGAAAGTTGCAACTTCGTTTAGGGCAGCGGCCCGAAAGTTGCCACTTTCCGGCTGGAGGGCAGAAAATTTAATTTGAATTAGACAATTAAATGCGGTTTACAATTTTCAACGCTTTATAGAATGATTTAGCTCTCGATTTCACTTGTTATACAATTTATTTAAATAATCAATTAAATATTTAAATTCATTATTAGTTATTTATTTAAGTAATTTGTTACCTTGATTTATTTGATGATTATTATTATTATCAACAATTATTTATTTGATTTATTATTTATTATTCTTCCTTCTCAACCCTTGATAATTGATGTAATTTTATCAATATTAAATTTTATTTATTAAATGAATTATATTTAAATAATTCAAATTAGATTTGATAATCGATGGAATGTTTATCAAAATTATTAATTAATTAAATGAATTATCACTTTTGAATAATTCAACAGTTAATTTAAAAAACTTCTGAATTATATTTTAATAATTCAGTTTATAAACAATTAAATCATTATTATTAATGTGTTCGAATCTCCCGCGCTTGCGTTTCACGTCGCTACTCTGAGGCCGGTTAAATAGAGTTGCGTCGGCGCGTTATCATGCGCAGGCGGCTCCACCGGTCCCATTCTCATCTCAAGCTCCGCCCACTGATCCAAGTGGGGATGAAGAAGAAGACGAAGCCATCATTGTTAAAAACTCACCAACGCTATCAGCCACGTGTTTTTTTGTGCTAAATTCAAATCTTTTGCAATCTCGCGATAATTATCACTTATCATCTCCAATTTAATATAAATTAAACAGTGAATAATTTTCACTTACTGTTTTTGTAATTATTTAAGTTGTTATCTCCCTAAATAATTACTTCAGCAATTAAATTCATCTCACCGCGTGGTTGTTGGTTTGCCGCCAACCGCCATCTTTATCTCACCTCACCGCGTGTTACCACGTTGAATAAAGTTTCTCAACATTCATACAGAAATTACCAGTGCAGTGTAAATAGTGTATATAATTATAATAAATAAGTAATTTATTAATACAATAAAATCAAAATTAGTGTTAAAAAACATTTATTTTAACACCATATCATCAACACCTCAATCCCGCCAATTAAGCATCCCAGCATCTCACCTCCTCACTTAAATTTAATTTTAAATATTTGAATGAATCAAACATAAAGATTTAATAAAATTAAGGACTTTGCCTTTAAATAATTAAAATTTCGTCAATGACGAATGAGCTCACTTAGGAAACTGAAATCTTTTTCGATTTCCAGAAGAGCTGTTACCAGGTAGTAACATCCCTTCTAATAATTATTTAATTATACCAATTATTTCATTGGTCATAATTGAATCAATATTTTTTTTATAATTATTATTTATATATATATTTTTCATGACTTCCAATGCAGTTAGCAACATACGCATAAAGCATTGGAGTCGAATTCATAAATTAATATTTATTGATTCTTACTTTTTTCTTTATTGCAATATATTCTTTATTTATTTAAACCTTTTATAATTCATTTCATTTTTAATTATTAATAACTTGTTTATTGATAATTATATTTTATTATAACATTTCACAATTTCATTTCATATCCATTTATTATTTCATTTCATTATTAATAAACATATCATTAATAATTAATTTTATTTCTTTTCTTTTAAACAACATGTATATTCATATAATTTCATTTTCATTTCATTATTTTATATTTCATAATTATCATTTTATTTCAATATTCCATTTATTCAATTCAATAATTTGAATTTATATTCAAATTCATAAACATTCATTTTTTCAACATTTAATATTTACTTTTTTTTTTTTTCATATTTAATTATTTATAATTATCAATAACAATATTGCATAAAAATAATTTGAATTTAAATTCAAATTTAAAAATCATCAGCCGTAATAATGGCTGGAAGTCATTTGCTAATTAATTAATTCATGCGTAGCCAGATGGCATAACATGTATGATTTTTAATAAATTGATTGACAGCAAGAATAAGACGTCATGACGTCACACTATACTTATTGATGCGTCACAATTGTCAAAATTATTTGAAGTCATTTATATTTTGCTATATCCGTCACAACGTTTAAAATGTTATTACAATTTTTCAGTTTATGTTTTACAGATTGGTATTAATAATCCTATACAGAAAAGACAATTAACATGAATCAAGGAAAATATTCTTGATTCAAGAAATTTTTTTTAATCGATTCGGAAAATCAAAATCT
This sequence comes from Microplitis mediator, assembly GCF_029852145.1. Lineage (NCBI taxonomy): Eukaryota > Metazoa > Arthropoda > Insecta > Hymenoptera > Braconidae > Microplitis > Microplitis mediator. The sequence goes on from NC_079976.1 coordinate 18,766,619, forward strand.
ACTTGGACCAAGTAAACAATGATCTTCAAATTTTTATCTTGAATCGAAATTTTTTTTTTACGTCAGCATAATTTTAGGCTTAAATCAAAAAATTTTCACTTGTATCAAGACTTTATATTTCTTAAAGTAAGAAATATTTTTTTTGTAGCGAGAAACATCATTTAGTCGTAGCGACATTGCATTTTTTTGGTTGAAGAAAATGAAATTTCTCGGAACGAGTACTATTCTTTTCACACAAGTATTTTTGTATTCTCCGACCAAGATTACAAAAGTTGCTTCAGCTAAGAGAAAAAAAAATTTCTTTGGAGAAAAGATCGATATCGAGAGGAGGAAAGTCACTGGTGCTAGACAGCAGCAGCGGGAGTAGTTCGGTGCTCACCACGAGATCGTGCCCACTACTGGTAGTGTTCCTGGTAAGAAAGATATTCTAGAATTGTTTTATTCCAAATTTCAGTAGGATTTTGTTCGAGTACTCCTCTGTCATTTGACAGAGCGGCAATTACGTTTTTGAATTGTACTATAATATATCCTATAATCTGTAACGAGGTTTATAATGCCTCGTTATCATACCATGATAATAGACGGTTACCGAGGGTATTTACCACATGTTATCTGGTTTACCCGCTCTAGTATTATTTAATTATTATTATTATTTCATAATCCCTCTCCATTCACATTTTAAATGGAAGGGATGCGCATCACGTCGACGCGTAAGCATTGACGTGAATCTATAAAAAGGCCTGTGCGCCGATAATTATTCAGATTTATAATAGTTTTCTCACCTTTAATTTCATTATGTCTTTATAATAAACTTAGTTTACATTTTAACCTTTTTTTAATTTTTAAAACTTTACCTGCTTGTCTAGTAGTTTCTAAGCATTACTATTAGGTAAGTTTAGCCCATAGCTTTTACTATGGACGACGGAAACCCCGTACGGATATATCTTGGTCTATCCTGTGTGATTACACACCTCCTAGCCTATAGCCTTGTACCTATAGAAGACGGAAACCCCGTAGGACTGCAATTACTGCATTCCCGTGTAAACCTGCTTGCACCTCCTAGCCTGAATAATTTCCTTACAGAAGACGGAAAACCCGTGGGGATACACTTTTACGTATCCTCGTATGACTTTATCATACACCATTGCCTGTGTCCTTTCCTCACAGAAGACGGCAACCCCGTAGAGGTACTCCTTGGCGTATCCTCGTGTGAATTACTCACACTTCCTAGCCTGCAGCATTTTCCTGCAGAAGACGGCAACCCCGTAGAGGTGTGCCTTGCGCAGCCTCGTATGACCTTGGTCGTACACCATAGCCTATAGCATTCCCTATAGAAGACGGCAACCCCGTAATCCACCTTTTTGTGTGGTTTTTAATCAACAATTATGACGCTTAGGTCACAATTGTCTCTTTTAATTATTACCTGCTATTTTTCTCTACCTGCATCATCGAACCAACAGTTTATAGGTAAGTATAACAATTCTATTATTATCATAACGTTTTCAACCTCTTGTGCTTATCACTCTTTGGCTTGCTAGGCAAATACCTGTAATCTAATTTCTTTTCATATAATTTATAATGCCCCACGACTCCCGATCCTTTATATGCACTTTGCGTATCTAGATTCAAGGCTAACCGGTCGTCTGGTCCTTACGAACCGGGTAACACCAGGATCAGTTACCAAATAATTAGCCCGCTGGCTAAAAGGGACACGGGCCGATTTCTTACGAGAGTCAGAAATAGGTAGCGGACGGTTGATTCACCCACTATTAAAAGGGGTGGACCTCAACATCGTTTCAAATCACAAAATCAATATCCTACATCATGACTTTAATATGTAATATTAATGTTTACTTGAATAATTTTTCTCGAAATCAAAAAACAAAAAAATTACGTTCCAGATACAAAAAAAAATTAAATTAACACGTCAACCTTTCGGAAAGAGAATACATTTTTGACTGAGAAAAATTTGTCTTTATTAAAGAAGTCAACTTTTGGAGCAAGAAATTTTTTTTTCTTGGCCCAAGCAACTTTTATTTTCACTTAAGCAATTTGTTGTTCGGAGCATGAGAATTTTTTTCTTGGGCCACGAGATTTTTTCTTGGCCCAAGGGTTTTGTTTTTTTCAACTAAGACGTGTATTTTTTGGAGTAAGAAAATTTTTTCCTTGGGGCAAAAAAAACGTTTCATGCCCCAAGTAAACTGCTTTTCGTTCTAAACTTTGAGTTTTAGGAGTGAGAATTTTTTTTTTTCTTAGAGCATAAAACAGTTTCTTGGCCGACGTAAACTTTTTTTTTCGCTCAAAAAGTTGATTTTTTGGCGAAAGATGACTTATTTTCTTCAGCCAAGAATTTCTTCTGTTAAAACAAGAAATTTTCAATTTTGCTTCAAATAGTATACCACATACCTAGGCCAGTAAAATAAGAAAAGTCTCAGATCACATGTAATAATTGCCGAGGCGAAGCCTTTTTACCAAAATAAATTTTTTTTGGAGCAAGAGAATTTACTGTTTCGAACAAAAAAAAAAGTTTTTGAATCAAGTGTTCTATTTTTATTGAATCAAGAAAGGAACTTCGAAAGACAGTATTTTTCTTGAACTAAGTTAACTGTTTTTTTCTGTGTAGCCGCTAAAAACCTTTATTTTTTATAACTCGTCATTGCAATGGAAAAGTCCTGTTTACTTCTAAGCCATGTCTACTTTGGAGTAACCTAAGTTAAGAAACATTGCGTTCTAGCTTATGTTATTTTTTAACTGATTAATTTCAAAAATTTTAGTTGAAAATATTTTTTAGTAGTGGAGTAGCATTGATTTTTGAGAAAATATTTTTCCATTTCCGGCTTGCATTTTATTGTTGTTACGTTCACGAATTTTATTCAACTCATGCGCACTATTCACGTTTTATCATGCCTAAACTGCGAACCCTAAATGGCCGTTTACCGACTGTTGAAAAGTTACTTGTCAAAACGCGAGAAAGATGTCTATCTTTAAGTAACTATCTTTCGAACTCTTACTAAATATTGGGTAATTACAATTCCCTGTTGTTACCCATTGAGTAGCCAAGATTGTGATGCGAATGTTTTTTTCACCATGTCACTAAACAGCTATTGAGACTTCGCTTTTTAGGCGATTAATAAAACGTGAATAGCGCATATGAGTTGAATAAAATTATGGGCGCAACATGTAGAGTAAGTCATAATGCGTCACCCGCGATGTGTTTAGCACTCGTCTTCGGTCCGCAGTATGCACTCGCTTCGCTCGTGCCTATGATTCGTGCAAAACGCATCGCGCTGACATATTATGAATCACTTACCCCACTAGTTATGCCAATAACTATACCATTGCCGAATGAGCAGGATTCTGAACTGTCTAATCCGTAAGTTATCGTAGGCCTCCAGTTGACATTGGAGACTTCAACGTAGATATATTGAAGCCATTCGGAATTTTTGTATCAATTTTGCACCAGAAAATTATTGATACCAAATAATCACGTGGAAAACAATAAATGTTCATGTGATTTGGTTCTAAATAGCCGATTTACAAACATTGTAAATGATACGCTTGCCGAATTCATTGATACCAAAAATTCAAGTTTATATGGAGTTTATTCCTGATATAGTAGAAATTCATTTACGTTTTGGTATGTTTAAAGAATTATACCAAATTCAGTATCATAATATACTCAATTCACCTTATGGTTTGAGTATATATTTGAATTTTTTTCACCTTAATGATGCTGGAAATAGATCTATTTCAAGCACGACTTATACTCATCTATATCGAATACCGAGAGGGCGAGGACAATACTTTTCTACGTTAAGACTTCCCTCTCGATAAAAAATGATTTTGTATAATTATATATAATTATATATGAGTCCATATATAATTAGATCTGAAAATTGGCCAGATCTGATCATTTATAATCATATATGATTAGATATAATCATGCATGAATGAAAATAGTCATTTTTAAAATATCATTGAAAATATTTGTAAATTATTAATTAGGTAATTTAATTAGGATATATTGTCTTCATTAATTCAAAGGTCAGTTAAATTTAATTTAAAAAAAAAAATATTAGCGGTTAATTATTATTATACTAAGGGGTCACCCGTCCAATTAATGACCCACGTCAATGTTGCTTTACTCTGGTAATCGCTGGATGGTAGTGTCACGATATTTAAATATCGCGGCATCTTCGCATCGGGTCGGAGAAGGGCAACAGATGGCAGCACACGCTGCTCAGCACGTCTCACCCATTGTTATTATGATTATACTGTTATTATTATTATTTTATGTATTATTTTATTTTATTTACTGTGTTGTTATTATTTGTTTAATTTATTAGATACAAATTGCGGACGAATCAGTAAAAATTACTGAATATTATTTGCCGATGGATGGATTTTACAGCCGCCGGGATAATTAATTGCGTATTTATTTATTTTAATTATTGGATTATTATTATTATTATTTTGGTTGGTTGGCGCATGCGCGGCAACGCAACAGTTGGCCTCGGTGAATTTATTTATTTTAAATAAATTTACGGGCATTATAAATAAACTAAGGGAATATTAAGTATAAAATTATCTTATTAATTATGCTCTGAAAAAAGAATGGCCATTTAATGTCGAGAGGGGACAAATTACACGTAATACAAGTCATACATCATGTTGGTGGTAAATGAGCAAATTAACATGCGACAGAGATATTGCTCCATTGGTTGAAAAGAGAAACCATTACAAGATGGCGCCGGCCGAGGTGCCGGCATGGGACTCACGTGCTGCCATGGTCAGACGTGGATAGTCCATTGTGAGAGTAAGGTGTGCTGTCGTTGCGGATAAATAATTTATATTGAGACGCCATTTGATTAATTTTGGGCCATTGACGAGTTACTGGCATTTTATAAAGGTCTATTGATTAGAATTGTGGTTATTGATTATATTGCCGTTTAATTGGAACCAATGGAGCCGATAAAGGTGCTGGAGATTGGTGAAGACTGTAAGTACCTTTGTGTATAATTCATTGGCGTGTAATTTGTCCCGCGTTGGTGGCCATTATTATTATATACCTCACGTGTGAGTGAGAGAGAGGTTTCAATATATATATATATATATATATATATGTGCGTAATTCTTTGTCCCGGCGACAAAGCTTAAATCCAAAAATTGGAGGGTAAATTTATGATTTTTATATTAATAATTATTAGTGGACGTATATGTTGTCGACGGCAAATACTTATTAATATTCACGTGGATTTTTTATTAATAATTATTGGTGACCGTATATGTTATTGACGGTAAATAATTATTAATATATTTATTGGTATTATTTTGTATTCTTTATTAATTATTGGTGACTGTATATTATTGACGGTAAATAATTACTACTAATTATTATTATTAGTTTATTTCTATTAATTATTGGTGACCGTGTAGTGCTGCCGGTAAATAATTGGTATTATTTATAATTATTATTTATACTTTCCAATCATTATTTTGAAGAGTGTGGGGAACATTTTTTTGTTGCAAATTTAGTTTTGTTGGTGGATATTTATCCTTAATTAATTATTATTTGAAACCCATTTATTATTTTCTGGTAATTACAATTTATATTATTTATTATTTGCGGTAAATATATACCCATTTGTTTTGTTGTGATCAGAATCTACCAGTTGGTAATTATTTTACAATTATTTAATATCACCAGTGGGTTTTTTTTTTTGATTAAAGTTGCGGTGAATAATTAAATATTAGGTGTAATTATTCACATGATTATTATTTTCAACATTGGGTGATTATTTGGTATAACTATTTATCAATATTATTAACCATTATTTTGGTAATAAAAAAAAAAAAAAAAAAATTATACGTACTTAAGTAATTATTATTATTTTTGCGTATTATATAATGAAATAGTTGAGAAAATTGTATGTGTGCTTATAACAATTATTAATTATAATTAGTTATATTTTTTTTAGGGCTATCACGTGCGAGTGATAGCCAGACGAATATTATTTATTGTTGCGTTACTTGACTATTAGTCAACATTTATATTGTGAAGTGAATATTATTATCTTTATTTATTGTTTTATTGTTTATATACCCGCTGGAACATTATAAATTAAGTTATATCGGGTAAATGGCTACCAACCCGGGATTTAATTAAATATTATTATTATTTATTTATTGCATCTATCTCTTTCTTGCTTTTCCTTTTCCAATACCTGAATACTGCTCTCTGATTATATTTTATTATTTCATTTTTCATTTCATTTTCTTATTTTATTGCTTATTTGTTATTTTGTTCGTGGGGTACACGAACTGGCGCCCAATTCGGATTTCTAACCCAGCCTGAGAAGAGCTGCGTGTCCAGTGGAGATCGTGGGCATCTCCAAGGGATAGTTTTTGGTTTTTTTTATTATTTTATTTTCAGTTTTTACCATCGGTGGGCCATAACGCCTATTTGACACTAACCACACTCCGCCGTGGGTAGTGTGAAATAGTAGTGAACGTTATAGTAGTCTGATCCTCTAGTCTGCTATGCACTTATAATGAAGAAAAATTCATAGCATTACTTAACTCAAATAATCAAATTGATATATCCTACGTAAGTAATGCACCTTATAATGAATTTGGTTTTGTACATAAATTACAATAGAATTCATAAGATACACAGAAAAAACGGTTAACTTGGCTCAAGAAAATTAGTCTCTTCTGAATTATTATTCTTAACGCAAAAATAATAAAATATTTGGTTCAAAAAAAAAGTTTTGATTTAAAACAATCAATTCTCTTGCTTTGAAAAGTTAATATCTTTACATAAAATTAAAAGTTTCTTGGGCCAAGAAATAAAATTTTCTTGCTCCAAAAAGTCAATGCTTTACGTGAAAACAAAAATATTCTTGGTTAAAGAGCAGTTTATTTGGCTCAAGAAAACGAATTCTCTTGCTTCAAAAAGTTAATGTTTTACGTGGAAAAAAAAATATTCTTGGTTGAAGAGCAGTTTATTTGGCTTAAGAAAACGAATTCTCTTGCTCCAAAAGATCAACTTTCTTCAATGAACATAAACAAGTTATTGGGCCACGAAATAAAATTTTCTTACTCTGACAAGTTTTTTATCTTAAGTAAAAACAAAAAATTTCTTGCTTCACAATTTGCTTCGTATATAAAAAAAAAGTTTTGTTTAAAAATTTTCTTTCCATTAAAGAGAACAATTCTTCCAGTTTCAAGAGATTCATTTTTTTGGTTGAAGTATAAAATTTTCTTTAATAAAAAGGATACGTTTTGAGCAGAATTTTTTTTTTTTAATTTGTGCAAAATTTTTATTCGATGTAATGAAAATAAATTATCTATAAAAACATAAAAAACATTAACAATAACAATAATTTGTTGATATAATTTTTTTTTATTGATAATTTTTAAATCTATAATAGAGTCCGGAAGTTTACATTTTATCAATTGATGAAATACAATTTATCCGTCATGCAATGTTACTTAATACTATAATGTAAAAACATTAAATTTAGAACACAAAATGTAACAAATAAACCATACAATTTATAGGCTTTTGCTAAGCTAACAAAAAATTAGTTATACAATATAAAAAATTAAACGTTCAACTTTATCATTTAAGATGTTTTTGTAAACAAGAGATTACACGATTTCACACATTAAATATAGAATTTTACATTTTTACAAGGCTCACAAATAATTGATCATTGATGTTGTGAAGTATCAGTGGTACAGAATTACATTCTTCAAGTGCACAATATTTATTTTCTGTACATTTTACAACATTGTAGGCTCTGAAATGAGGATCGAATTTAATTGTTTTTAATGATAAGCAACTAATTTTGACTTTACTATCATCTGCTGTATTGATAAAGATGTCTTCGATTAAATAAAATTGTGGTTCATCATACTCATCGAAATTAAATAGTATGACCGCATTAATTTTAAATTTGATGCCATTGATTTCATACCAATCAACCGAAAAATCAGTACTACTCACATGTGATTGGTGGGAAATTTTATTGTAGCTAATGCAATCATTCAATCCTTTCCGAATAATATATCTGCAACATACTTTTAATTGGCATCGGATAGTCGCTGATAATGGTAGTTGCTTCCGAGATGTAATCGAATCAGAAACTGGGTCGGGATAGTTTTGCCGAAAAACTAGGGGAATAAAATAATGCTAACAGCTATGGTAAAAAAGAGCTGATGGCGGAAAGAAAAATCAGATAAGGCAGAGCTACATAAATGATGGTAAAGTAGATAATGAGAATTTCTGTAAAAAAACAAATGATAATCAAAAATTCAAATTGCGAGTTCAGAAAATGAATAATGGATGGCCAGAACAGAACGAAAAACGATATTAAACAAGGAAGGATTGAAAAAGCGTAAAAATAAAAATTTTAAATTAAAATCAAGATGTACTGAACGTTTGCGTAACTCGTTAGCCCGTTTGATCAAGACGGATAAAATTTCTAAATATAATAATTTCTTGTAAAGAAAAGTAACCTATCTATGCTGGTAAATGAATGGGCAGAGATTATTATTTATTATTTTTTTTTTGTGCAGTACGATCGGACCTCGTTATAAGACTATGTTCCTGACTTATTTGTAAACCATGTATCGCAACACTTTTAAAGCAATATTAATAGACGTATAGCAAGGTCCTACTGGATGAAATCGTGCGTGCTATTCTCACCCGTCTGTCCAAACGGATGCAACGCTAAACTGTTGACATACTCTATCGAAAAAAAATCCCTCTATCTCAGCTGATAAATAAATACATGCAACTGCACGACTGCTCAAATAATTTTTGAATTTTTTTTCGGTGTAGTAAAGTTTTGCGTACTTTTCTCACCCGTTTGCCCAGAACGGGTGCAAAGCTGGACTTTACACCAATTCTTGGGAATAATATCCACCTATCTCAGCTGATAAATGAATAGACGCAACTATACGACCGGTGCAAAAATTTTATAATTTTCTCTTAGTGTCGTAGTATAGTCTTGCGTACTTTTCTCTACAGTCTGTCCATAACGGGTGCGATGCTAGACTTTTGACCCCCTCTATTGTAAATTATCCCCCTATCTTAGCAGATGAATGATTACATACAACTGCACGACCACTAACAAAAATTTTCAAATTTTTTGCGGTGTAGTAAAGTCTTGCGTACTTTTCTCACCCGTCTAAAAGAAACGGGTGCAACGATAGATATTAGACCAACTCCATTGAAACACAATTCACCTATCTCAACTCATGTATGAATACATGCGCGCGCACTACTGCTAAGAAAATTTTTGAATTTCTTTTTCGCTATAGCAAAGGCGTGCCTACTTTCCTCATCCGTTTGTCCGAAACGGGTGTGATGCTAGACTGTTGACCAACTCCAGCTGATGAATGATTACACACAACTGTACGACCACTAAGAAAAATTTTGAAATTTTTTGCGGTGTAGTAAAGTCTTGAGTACTTTTCTCACCCGTTTGCCCGGAACGGGTCCAAAGCTGGACTTTTCACCAATTCTTGGAAAATGCATCCATCTATCATAGCTGATGAATGAATACTCGGTACTGTATCATCATGGACGAAATTTGAGGATTTTTTTTCGGTTTAGTAAAGTCTTCCATACTTTTTTCACCCGTCTGTCTGGAACGGGCAAAAAACTCAACTTTGGACCAACTCCATCGAAAAAAAATCCCTCTATCTCAGCTGATGAATGAGTACACGCAACTGCACGACTGCTTAAATAATTTTTGAATTTTTTTTCGATGTAGTAAAGTCTTGCGTACTTATCTTACCCGTTGGTTCGGAACAGGTCGAAAACTCAACCTTTGACCAACTCCACTAAAAAATATCCCCCTATCTCAGCTGATGAACGAATGCGCGCAATGGTATGACCACTGAGAAAATTTTTGAACTCTTTTCCGGTGTAGTTATGTCTTGTGTACTTTTCCTACCTGTCTGGCCGGAACAGGTGCAGAGCTGGACTTTTCACCAATTCATGAGAGAAACATCCATCTATCTCAGCTGATTAATGACAACATGCAACTGCACGACTGCTCAAATAATTTTTGAATTTTTTTTCAGTGTAGTAAAGTCTTGAGTACTCTTCTCACCCGTCTGACCGAAACGGGAGAGACGCTAAATTTTTGACCAACTCCATCGAAAAAAATTCCACCTATCTCAGCTTATGTATGAATACATGCGCTCGTACTACTGCTAAGAAAGTTTTTGATATTTTTTACGGTGTAGTAAGTCTTGCGTACTTTTCTTACCCGTCTGACCGAAACGGGTGCAAAGCTGGACTTTTCACCAATTCCTGGGAATAATATCCACCTATCTTAGCTGATAAATGAATACACGCAACTGTACGACCGGTGCAAAAATTTTATAATTTTCTCTTGGTGTAGTATAGTTTTGCGTACTAGTACAGATCTGTGCGAGTGCTTATGCGTATGCTTCTTCTTGTATGTGCACCTGTTTTCGTGTTTGTGCGTTGTTCTCTGCATGTATTGACACGTGTGTGCATGCGTAGTTGCATGTGTGCGTAATCGTGTACGGGTTCTTGCGAGTGTGTGTATGTGTGCGCGAGTGTGTAGGCGTGTACACGCGTGCGCGTGAGTGTGTGCGTATGTTGTCTATGTATGTGTCAGTGCGAGTGTGTTTCCGCGTGTGCGAATGCGCGTGCGTGTACACTTCTATGTATATGAGTTTATGTGCAAGTGTGCATACGAGTCCGCGTGTGTATGGGTGTGTGTACTTGTGTATGTGTGAGTGTGCGTCTGATTACGCGTTTGCGTGTGTGTGCCTGTGTACGTGTGTGCAAGTACGTATGTGCGCGCGCCTGTGCATGTTTCGCGATTGTGTGTGTCTGCATAAGTCTGCCTTTGTGTGCGAGTTTGCTGACTCTTGCTTACCCCTTACCGGAACGACAAGATATCGAAGAAATCATTAAAATTCTTTGTTAATTTAGTTTTATTTAATTTTATAATTTATTTTTTAATTAATTAAACAGTTTTTGATATGAAAAATTTTAATAAATAATCGTAGGCGTCTTTTTATAAATATGGTTTTAATTTTTCTACGTCCGTAATCTGTAGAATGTAGTTGTCTGTCTCCAGTCGGTCCAGCATCAGGTCTTCTTTTTTTAATTTATATACGTCTCTGCCTGTCAGTCTCGCTGTCTCTTTCGTTGTTATCTGTCTTATTAAATCAATCGGTGCCCCTGATCCCCACACTATTTCCTCGTCACTTGATGAAAATGTCCTTTCTTGTCTTTTCACTGTACATCCTGGCTTTTCCCTCTTTCTCTTTCTAATATTCCTTTCTTCTTCCTTTTTTTCATTTTTTGTCTCTGTAATGTCAGTGTCGCTGTCCGTATTGTCTGTAGCTTGTTTATCAATTTCGTCAATTTTGTTTAGTAGTTCTTTCAGTAAATTAATTTTTTCCTGTCCATTATTTTTTAATATTTTTTTTTTTTATTATTTTTATCAGTTCCTTGGCCTCATTTTCCTCTGACTTTCCTTCCCCATTTTCTTCAACTGTCTTCAATTTCTTCACGGTTCTTCTCAGCCGATCTTTACTTTCCTGAAGCATTTTAATAATACAGAGATGATTATTTTTTATAAGCCAAAATTTTTGAAAATTGTGATTTTCCACCCGTTCCTGACAAACGGGTAAAAAAAGTACATATGACTCTGCTGCAACCTCAAAAAAACGAAATTATTAGCTAAGAAGTTTTGTCGTTGCGGGTATTCCTCCATCACCTGCAATACGTTATTGTTTTTCCAGCGAATTTTTTAACTTCCCGCTAAGAAAATTGAAAGTTTTCAAAAATTCGGGAAGTTATTGGTTTCGGTCCGATTTGCAAAAACCGAATTTCTATCAGATTTTGACGTTTTGAGGTTCTAGGAAGCTATCCTGACTAATTTCACGATAATGTCCAAGTGTATGTATGTGTGTACGTACGTATGTATGTATGTATGTATGTAAATATCTATAACTCTTGAACGGATTCACCGATTTTGATCTTTGAGGTGTCATTCGACGCGGCTTGTTAATATCTTGAAGCCGTAAAAATTTGAACTTAATCGGTAGGGTGCGTTCAGAGATATTTCAAAAATAAAATTTTTTCAAAAATGTTTTATTTGGATAACTTTTAATTTGCTCGATGGATTGATTCCAAAATCTAATCAGCTCTAAAACTCTATAAGCCGCGTCGAATGTCACCTCAACCATCAAAGTCAGTTTATTCGTTCAAGAGAAACCGTTGACGAAAGACTTAAAAAAAAATTTTTTTTTTAGTTTTTTTGAAATCTCTCAAAAACGGCTGAATAAATTAATTTTAAAATTCGATCAGCTTTAGAACTTGATAAAACACGTCGATTGCTGCCTTAATCGTCTTAATCGACCCATTCGTTTACGAGATATCGTTGATTGAAAAAATAGTGAAAAACGTTTTTTTTCGGATATCTACAAAAAAATTGAATCATTCGATTTCAAAATCTGATCAGCTCTAGAACTTAATAAAACGCGTCGATTGCCGCTTCAACCATCAAAATCGGTTAATTCGTTCGCGAGATATCGTGGGAGAAAGAAATGGTAAAAAATGTTTTTTCAGAAAACAATGGCATACCAAAGTATTTTCGAGCTCGAAAACAGCGGGAAGTTTTGGGGCTGGCCCGCAGGGTCAACTGATAGACCGATTTTTTCAATTGTGGCTTTCCACCCGTTCTGGATAAACTGATAAGAAAATTTCGCAAGGCCCTACTGCACCAAACAAACAAAAATTTCCTTAGACGTCATACCGGTACTTGTATTTATCCCTCAGCTGCAATACACTACTATTACTCCTGAAAATTGTGAAAATTGTGGCTTTCCATCCGTTGCTAACAAACGGGTAAGAAAAATACGCACGACTCGACTGTACCAAAAAACTAAAATAACCAAATTTCCTTAGCTATCTTACAGGTGCTTGAATCGATCCATCAGCTGAAATAAGTGACTGTTTTTTCTGTACATTTCTCAGAATCTTAACTTTTCGCCCGTTCCGGACAAACGGGTAGGAAAGTTACGCAAGACTTTACTACACCGAAAAAAACAAATAGTTTTCTTATCAGTCGTACAGATACGCATTTTCATTTACCCTAAGGAATGGTTCTAATACATTAGGCCACATTGCGGATCTAATGACTTGAGTTTTTTTTTGCAATTTAATGTTTCTTCCAAGCAATTACTAATAAAGGAACCCTAATAAGGATTTCATGAAAAAATTATGGTAAAGATTAGATACGCCAATCTTGGTAAGATGCTCATGGGTTATTAGCGTTACATCCATGTTAATACCTCGTCATGAAATACCAATGTGGGCCTTATTTACATAAAGGTAAAGTTGATAAGGCCTTTGTTAGATCCTTACAAATAGTTCTAGTCGGGATATTAATATGTAAAAATTTTAAATACCATTCATGATAAATTTTTCACATTTATTAATTAATATGTTAAAAATTTTTTAAAGGCCCTCTTCAAAAAAGCCCAGAAGCGTGGATTGATTGGCAAAAAAAAAATCGAAGTACAGTACCAGAAATTTTCATTGTGCTGCACCAAGTTAAATTTCTGGCACTGTTGCTGAAAGAAATGATACTAGATACGTATCAAGTAATAAAAAGGGAAGCCATAGAAAACCATGGCAATCTTTTCGAAGCATTCTTGGGCTATTTCGAAAGCTTTTGGTTGGGACATTGGAAACCAAGTGGATTTTTTGTTTATGGCATGCTTGGTGACCAGACAAACAATCATATGGAATCATTCCATTGGGATTTGAATGCCGCGTTAGCCAAGCATAGCCATCCAAACTGCTTTATAGGTAATTATTATAACAATCCTTGGGCCACGTATACAGAAACAACGAGTATTGAAACAGAACAGTCTACTTATGTAAACTTGTTGTTGCAATAAAACATTCATATGATTGCTATACGGTTAACCCTGTTACAACGATAAGGCTAGTCTTGTTGCTACATTGAACATATTTTGCTACAGCAAGAAATGTCCATGTCAAAGTAATAAAAATTGCCCTGTTGCGACTACACGGAAGAAAAATAAATGTCGCTGCAACAGGAATGTTCCTGTTGCATGAGTTTGTTGCTGCAACAGGAATAACCTGTGGCTGCAACAGGATATTCCTGTAGCTGTAACAGAAATGCCCTGTGGTATATACAGGAATATTCCTGTGGCTGCAAGAGGAGTAGACGTCACTGCAACAGGAATATACCTGTTGCTACAACAGGACTGATCTTGTGAATACTAAAGGGCATTCCTGTTGCAGCTACAGGACCTGCATTGTTGCCGCAACAGAACTAAGTCTTGTAGCTGCTAAAGGGCCAGATCCTGTTGCAGCAACAGTACTTTTTTACCGTGTCCGACGTATTTCCGTGTACACAAAACTTTCTGAGTATTATATAATGTGTAAAAATTGATAAAACGTTAATCAGTAACACACAGTAAAAAATATTGTGGATCTGTATTATAAACGGTCCGTGTAAATTTTTTTGTGTTCATTATTTTATGTCAAATCAACACAATTCTCTGTGTTACTTAAAAATTTATAATCGATATACTATTCAACACTTTCAAAGTGTTACCTGGCACAACAATCGTTATTATCAACATTTATTAAGTGTTTCTTTAAAATCAACACAAAAAAAAAATATTGAAGCGACAGTTGAATTGTGTTAAAAAAAAAATTTTTCTTCGATTCACGCGGGAAGCTGCATTAACCATCGGTTCTGCTTAGTTAGTTATTATTTTTGTGACATTGATTTTATTTACTTTCAATTGGGCATAAAAAAATAAAGTTGACAAAGTTCATGATTCGAATAGTTTAAAAAAACAAAAATATTTTAAAAATTGCATCTGTGGCTTTTTTACTTTTCTACATGCGCATATTTTGATTTATTAATTTTTTTCGTGATTGATTTGTTGATAAAAAAATTCTATAATTATTAACTGTTTGCTAACTTTAGGATCATGTTTACTATCACAAAATAGTTTAATGTTAAATAATAATTCTTGACGTTCTTAATAACCTAAAAATAATCCATGGGACATAAATAAAACGTTAGAGTTTAGATTTTTTTGTGTCACCATAAGATTTAAAAAGTGTTAAAGTTACTTCTCGTGTTACTCGAATTTTGTGTTAAATTTTCAACACAAATAGTTTGTGTTGAAAAATAACACAAATATTGTGTGGACCGTTTCTAACTCACAGATTGTGCTGAATTTAACACAATAATTTTTACTGTGCATGTTGAGTTTTCGAATCCACTAGGGAAGTATTTATTTCATGAGTTTAAAAAGTTATTCAGAATAAAAATGCATTTTTTTTTTTTTTAGAAACGCTGAAGGATGTTTTCCTTAAAGCTCGATTAATGGAAGCATCCGTCGAAAACGGAGTAAGAGTGGCTGAGACACCAAAACCAGCAACCTGAGAAGCGAGTGAGGAGATAAGCCAGTTCTGGAGAGAAATGGAAGAGAAGCTGGAATTGGAAGAGGGGATAGGTCCTGAGTACGTTTCGAAAAGATTAACGAATTCAACGTTATTAAGAAACTGAGAGAAGGTGGCTTTGAAGATACTATACAGTTAGAGGATAGCGAGGACAAGCTGGAAATTTAGAAAAAACAAAAAACTAAACTATAAAATTAAATAAAATAACAAAAAAACGTTGTTAGTAATAAAATAATAAATATAAAACTCTTCATAGTAATAAAAGTAATTGTATTAATATAATAGATTTTATTGCCAGACTTTAAAAAGAGCGGTGTTAAAATAAAATTACACCGGTGCAGTGAGCGTAATTCGAAGGTGTTAAAATACCGTTGTTAAACCAGTGTAAATTCGGAGTAACCGATGTAAAAGCGAAGTAATATCGGTATAAAGCAGGGTGAACTGCGTCCGCACAAATGCAGACACGAATACAAGCACGCACACTCGCGGGTACAGGCGCACACACATCCATAAACACGAACACACGCACATATAGACACACGCGCGTACGAAAACTTTCGCGCACACACTCGTACACACATCCAGTAGAACTAAAATACTCAGTAACTGCTCCCGATAATTATTTTCCGCACAGGTGCATTCATTCATCAGCTGAGATAGGTGTATATTTCTCAAAAGAATCGGTCAAAAGTCAAGCTTTGCACCAGCTTCAGACGGACGGGTGCTGAAAGTTCAAAAAACTTCACTGCACTGAGAAAATTAGAAAATTTGCTCAGCAGTTTTACAGGTGCACGGATTCATTCATCAGCTAAGATAGGTGGATTTTTGTTAATCGAATTAGTCAAAAGTCTTTGGACCAACTCCATCGCAAATTATCCCCCTATCTCAGCTGATGAACGACTACATGCAACTGCACGACTGCTCAAATGATTTTTGAATTTTTTTCAGTGTAGTAAAGTCTTGCGTACTTTTTTCACCCGATTGGCCAGACGGGTGAGAAAAGTATGCAGGACTTTACTACACTGAAAATAAAATTCAAAAATTATTTGAGCAGTCGTGCAGTTGCATGTATTCATTTATCAGCTGAGATAGAGGGATTTTTTTTCGATGTAGTATGTCAACAGTTTAGCGTTACATCCGTTTAGGCAGACGGGTGAGAATAGTACGCACGATTTCATCCAGTAGGACCTTGCTATACGTCTATTAATATTGCTTTAAAAGTATTGCGATACATAGTTTACAAATAAGTCAGGAACATAGTCTTATAACGAGGTCCGATTGTACTGCACAAAAAAAAAATAATAAATAATAATCTCTTAGAAATTTTAAAGTTGTGCCCATTCATTTATCAGCCTAGATAGGTTACTTTTCTTCATAAGAAATTATTATATTCAGAAATTTTATCCGTCTTGATCAAACGGGCTAACGAGTTACGCAAACGTTCAGTACATCTTGATTTTAATTTAAAATTTTTATTTCTACGCTTTTTCAATCCTTCCTTGTTTAATATCGTTTTTCGTTCTGTTCTGGCCATCTATTATTCATTTTCTCAACTTGCAATTTGAATTTTTGATTATCATTTGTTTTTTTACAGAAATTCTCATTATCTACTTTACCATCATTTATGTAGCTCTGCCTCATCTGATTTTTCTTCCGCCATCAGCTCTTTTTTACCATAGCTGTTAGCATCATTTTATTCCCCTAGTTTTTCGGCAAAACTATCCCGACCCCAGAAACTATCATAATTTCTCGGTGCTTAGACTCGTTTTTAAAAGAGCTTGTTAAAATAGGAGGACCAATTTTTCTAATGATTCTTGGGTAGTGAAGCAGTAAATAAAATTTCGATCTTAATGGTTCCTTGAATACATCTTGAAATTTCTGATGATGTTCACTTATTAAATTTTCGAGATATTCTAATAGTTGGTTGGTAAACGTTTGAGCTGTTAGAATTTCAGTCATCTCTAACAGCAAAAGATAGTATTTCCAAACATCATCGCTGGATTCAACCAAATCACCTACAATAAGGGTAAAATAGCGAACCAAACATAACATTTCTGATGCTGACATAATAATAAATTTCTTCTTTAATGCAGTCTCAGAAATAGGTGGAATTACAGTATCTGAATCACTATATAAAAAATGTTTTATACGTGAATTTAATTCGGTAAGCGTAAAATATTTTTTTTTTATTAGATTGTCAATAATTAGTCCCATTGAATACCGATGAACACCTTCCATCAAATCATGCATTACGTCACAAGATTAATTATTGAAAACATGATAATTTGGTAATTCATGCCAAACACAAGGTCCTTTAATATTGACTTGTTCTTTAACGTCTTCATTGTAGTTTTCAACTTTTAGGATGTTGCAATAGTTTTCCTTACTTCGTGTCGCAGACTGAGTTTTTGTTGTCAAACAAATTCTACAACAGTATGTGGAATTAAAACTCTCAAAAAATCCTAAAATGCTATGCATCCCTAAATTATCTCCAGTTATACAAACTGTTATAAATTTTACATTTATGTTGTCATCTCCAACGTCGATATCAATTTCCTTGGTTTCTAAATTTTTTGAATCTTGTATGAATTGTTTAAAAATTGCTTCATTACCATGTAACCGTGCAGCAGCGATCTTAAGACGTGAGAGTGAGGCTCTCTCGCTTCTATTTGTTCTCTCTCTCTCTCCCGTATAATTTTCTCGTTTGCGAGTTCAGCTGAGTCTTGGCGGTAGTCTTAGCGTGGCAGATATTCGAAAATTGGTCACTGCGCATAATTGGGAGGGGTCAACACGAGGTGCTGACCCGAGACAGTAAATCAGAAGACGACACTTGAGCTCCAGTACGCTAACTGATCAGTCGCTCTTTTCTCTACCATTTTGTTTAAATTATTTCTTTGAGTATATTTCAATTTCAATCCAGTGAACTTTGAGTGATTTCTCTATCTGTGTGGTTAAATAAAACCAAGTGCCGTAGTGTTTGGATATCCGTCCCATATTTGTCTCGTCGTCGTACCTGGACTTTGTCAACCTCAAGGACACCACTACTGGAGACCAGGAAGATGGAGCGTCGACCGATTCCTGCAGTAAGTCCCGATATTTGCTCGCCTATATATATATATATATATATATATATATATATATATATATATATTCTATAATATTTTGTGTATAAATCCCCTCTCTTCAACGCGATAAGCTTCCCGCCAAATTTTGCTCATTTGCCACGACATTTATTCCCGCGCATATCACCCGATAAATTTCCTAAAGTTTGCTAGTAATAATTATATACATATATAGAGTTAAGGGGAAAATTGTACAAGGGATTTGGTTAAATAAAACATTTAATTTACATTTATTCGAGTATTAAATATCTATTATCACCAGAGTCCTGTAGATTTTAAGTTTATTTTCAGCCGCGTGTCCGGCTCAGGACGAGCCGACTCACCCCCGAGAATATCAAGTTCCCGATTCCAGAACCAGCGATAATCGACTTAAATCGATAATTAAATTAATTAATAATTAAGTTCGGGAAATATTTATTAACTGTGGTTCGTGGCTACTGGACACGAAGTAGCCAGGGCCCACCGTTATAACCATAATCTGATCGATCTATAGAATAGAATAAAAGTGATAAAAATATGTTTTCCAACCTACTCGAGATGTTCGGAGGTATTGTTCCAATAGATGTGTAGATTGCACCTAATTTATTTTTTCCAGCTCGACTTCCCAATGGATTACCAGTCTCCAAGTCATCAAAAGCTACAATTAGTAGAATTAAAATTTGATTGTCGTTGTATTTTTTAACTATGTCTTGCCATAGTGTACCCTGAATTATGTTGCGTAATATATTATCAGTTCCGTTTTTATTTTCAAGTAACAATTTCCTTTGGTAATCAATTATAGTAGAAAATACTCCAGGCAGCTCGAGAAAACATTTTAAACTTTTATTTAATGGAACAATAAAAGCGAATTTTTCTCTTACAGTCATGATTACTTCATTGTCAACTGTTTTTCTTTTGGTTTTATTACCGATAATAACTGCTTCAGGCGCTATATAACATTTTAATGATGTCAAATGTTTTGTACGCTTATGATCGGTATTTAAAGAATCAAACGCTCTTTTTACACCGGAAATAACGGATGAAACCTTTTTCAATTTTTGTTTTGTCATCATATTCACATTTAGCAAAAATTTCTTTAATTTCATCAGCAAGACTATTCACTAATGACTGTACCAATAAGAATAAAGTTTGTAATAATGATCGTGGAATATACAGAATGTTATACAAATGTGAAATGAATTCTTCAAGTTTTGAAAAAAAAATATTAGTGAAATCAATTGGCTTTGTGTTTTCTTCTGTAAATGTTGAAGGTTTTTTCTTCCTTTGATTGCTGTTTATATCTTCACTATTATTTGTATCCATATCAAAATCATGATTTGGAGTTTCCAATCTTGAATCACATGCGTCATAATTGAATCTTGTGATTTGATTTTTCTTTAAAACACTTCTCGTTCTGCACTTCTTTATCTTATGACTGTGTTCTAGATGATACTCTAAACTAAATTTTGTATGATAAGTTCTCGGACAGTTATTAATTGGACAGGTGAAATAGTTGTGTAATTGATGAGCAGTTTTAAGATGTACTATGTATGCATCAAAGTTTGGTAACTGATGGTCACCAAGTATTGTTGAAAAGAGGACAACATTGGAACAATTGAAAAGTAACAAATTTATCCGGATTAGGGTAGAAGTACCGTTTTTGGCCACTTCAGGGCCAGTTTTGGCCACTTAGAAATTTTGAATAATTTGTAAAATACGCAACAACATAATTAATTTCTTAAAATATGTTTGAAGATATTTGTATCACACTATGCAATGACATTTTTTTTTAATACGTTTTTATTATTTGAAATAAAGTATTAAATGTCCAAAAATGGAGCAGTGGCCACAAATGGTACTTCTACCCTATATATTAGTATTATGGAATGTTTAGTATTTAATACCATTATAAATGTCTATCAATGATATTCTCTTTTATTTATCATTGCAGTTGCACATGCCGAAAGTGTACAATGGTTACAACGCCATCGGACTCCATGGGCAACTGTATTGGAGAAATGGAATGAAACTTATGCTATTCGCCAAAATTCCACATACTGCACAGTTCACGATTTTCTGAAAGATTGGATCATTTTCAACGATATGCGAAGCATCGAACTAGTAATATTCAATTTTTTTGTACAATGTAGCATAAATTATTTTAATTTTTAGGATCTATGAGTGAATATACTTAGACAACAAAGCAATTGATGGTCGATACTTGAATTTTCTTATTTTGTTTCAGATTTTCATTGATTTCAATCTCATGCATCCTGGGAAAGCAGAAAGTTTTTCAATTAATTGGAAAAGTTCTTTCAATGAAATAAAAGTATTACGGTTCGAAAAGTATGATGAAAATAAATTCGTTAAACCCTTTAAAGATGCTCTGATTACCCTTCAAGAAGATAATGAAGAAACCAAAAATTGTAAGAAAATAATTTTTTTAAAAACGTTGATAAATTCCAGTTGTCTTTTGTAAAACATTAATCTATGAAATTTTACACTTAATTATTTTAAGATAAATTAATTGGATGAAATTTTGTATGTTTCATTAAAATTACTAAATGAAATGTCAATTCTTGCATATTTGATAGCGCCTAAAGGTCGAAGGAGCAAAACTGAAAAATATTCAATCCAGGATTCAATAAATGATATTTTTATCTTTGCCAAAGTATGTGCATATAAAGTGTAGTAAATTTAATTCATACCTGTAAATTTGATTATTAAATAATAACATCAAATTTGTTGATAAATATAATTGTTT
Source organism: Microplitis mediator (assembly GCF_029852145.1). Classification (NCBI taxonomy): domain Eukaryota; kingdom Metazoa; phylum Arthropoda; class Insecta; order Hymenoptera; family Braconidae; genus Microplitis; species Microplitis mediator. The sequence goes on from NC_079976.1 coordinate 18,788,001, forward strand.
ATTTAATTAAAAATATGCTTGGTTGCAGACTGCAAGTGCAATTGAATCTGCAGTACAAAAGCAAAGAGAAAAAGCTTTCTTACGGAAGGAAACAATTCAACCTTATTTAATTATTCAGGGGCCAATCGAAGTATGCCATCAAATTTTACTAGTTGTCAACAAGATTCAGTATGAATTTCAATCAATAATTGAAGCGTTTGATTGTCTTTTCAAAACTTATCACGTATTTCAAGCCAAGTATCCCAAAGCTGCATACCACATCTATATATATATATATTCAGCGTTGTTTATATGGTATAAAAACAGAATTTGATAAAATTCCACAATGCGTGATTGATGTAATTGATATATTTGAAAAAACTACATGATTTAAACAGATTCTTAGCTGATTATAATGGATAATTAAGTCATAAGAAGATGTAGCATCAATTAAGAAAAAGGCATTTATTTATAAAGAGAAAGTTGTCATTATTGTTAAAATATTTAAAAAATTTAAAGAATATTTAATGTATCTGTTGAAATTCGTTGAGTTTATAATAAATTAAATATTTTACAACGAAACTTTTATCACCTTTTTTATTTTTTTAAGAAGATCCTACACCTATACCTAAAAATTATTTCTTGTACAATATAGAGCTTACAATTTTTAGTATGTAATTTAAACTTTGATTTTTATGAAAATTTTTACTGCAAATGTCTATTTTTATCAACAAAAAAATATTCTGTCGATAATTTTTTAGTTGCATAAATAATTTTGTAATAAATATATTTTATACATAAATAGTATAGATAAATTTTTTACATATATATATTTATTTTTGTTTTTGATGAAATTTATTTAATAGATTTAATTTACATATAATCAATCAATATACAAATCACTCAACAGTAGCTAAAAATCAGTGTTCTTGGTTTAATAGTTGCACACAGTTAGTTTAAGAAAATAAAACTCAACTCAAGAACGTAAGTTTATTCATCCAAATGGCACACGTTTCAGTTTAAATTGATAATTTGTTCATTCCAAAAACATTTGTTGCTTATCCCAAGAAATTTTTCGCTCTTGGCCTAAGCAACTTTTTCTCTTGGTTAGAAAGTACCAACCTTCTTGCGATAAAAAAAAATTGCTTGCTCCGAGAAGTTTAATGTTTTTTAAACAAAAAAATTCGATATTGCTACAAATAAATAACATGTCTTGTTTCAAAAATATATCACTTATATTAAGAAATAAATTTTTTTGAAACAAGTAATATTTTTTTGATTCAAATCTAAAAAATATTTTAATTTAAGGAAAAATATTTTGGTTCAAGATTAAAATTTGAAGATAATTTTTTACTTGGCACAAGAAAATTTTCATTTTCCGAATCGATTGAAAAAAAATTCTTGAACCAAGAATATTTTTCTTGATTCAAGTTAACCGTTTTTTCTGTGTAGATATAATCTAATCTTTTTATCTATAAACTTATAAATATCCATATATAAATCGACATCGATTTATACTTTTAAATTTCTGCCAAAACCTTTAAATATTTGTTAAGTAATGGAGATTTAAGTTTGATTGATAGTTGACAAAATAAAAATTTAATAACAATAATATTAAAATTGTCACATTATATTTGCGTATATATTAGACCTATATACATCAGTCATGGCTGATCAGATCTAATTATATATCGACTCAAATATAGTTAGATCTGATTGTATATAGGCTTCTATATGATTATACCTTGCCTTCATCAGTTAGATGTAATCAGATCTAATTATATATAGACTTATATATAATTAGACCTGATCATATATGGGCTTATATATGATTATATCTAGTCTTCATCAGCCAGGTCTGATCAGATCTAATTATATATAGGTTCATATATAATTATACATAATTCCATGTATAACCATGTATAATCATATATAATTCCATACATAATTATATATGATCTCACATATAATCATATATACTCATATATAATCAGATAAAATCATTTTTTATCGGGCTAACAGCATGATCTTCTTGGCGGAAAGTTGGGATCTGTTAGTTGCGATTAACTTAACGACAATTTTAAAGTTCTTGGCGAGTTTTAACCGTTGGCCACAACTTAGCTCCAACATTTTTAGAAAGTTTACGTTGATCTACTGCCGCAACTTTTGAACGTTAAGACGGAAAATTTTCCGCAAATTTCTCTCAACTTATGGCTCACCAACTGATGGCATTCAACTTGATGAAAATTTTGCATCAACTTGAGTTAGGACAGTGCCAATTTACTGCGTCCAACTCGGCAACCAATAGCGACGGATGATTGATGCTAATATACTGCCAACTCGATTATTAAGTGCATTTATGCACCCTGATAGTCAGAAATTCTGATCAAAAAGTTGGGGTACTTTAGTTGCGACCAACTTGACAACAACTTGTCAACAACTTTCAGTTTTTGTAACTGTTGACTATAAGTTGTTACCAACTTCCAGAAAGTTGGCGGCAACTTTCCGTTAACTAATGTAATGCCAACTTTTGTTACCAACTTTCACAGAAAGTTTGCGACAGGTTGCCGTCAACTCACGGAAATGTCAATTTTTGCGACTAACTTGGTGACAAACTGCAGCATGAAATTGTCGTCAGCCTGCTGTCAACTTGACCATTAAGGCAAAACCCAAGAACCCAGAGTTTCAGGTCAGAAATTGAAATAAACTTTTGACATCTCGATGACGTACAGTATACATAAAAAATGTCAGTTCAACTTTTTAGCTCTTATTTGCTCAGAATAAAATTTAAATTTGACGTAAAATTGAAACTTCTATTTTATATCAAGTTCATATTTAATTTTATGTGTAGGAGAAAGTGAAAAATTGTAATGATAATTTTTATGTGTACTAGACGTCATCGAAATGTCAAGTGCTTCATATGAATTTTTGAGTTAAAATATTAATCATCTAGAGAATTCTCATCGAAGTCAATTTTTGTTACATTAATTTTTGATTTCACGTATACGTGAAATACCTGCTTTAATTTGATTGTTGCCCTGGCAGCCAGAGTTTCTGATGAAAAAGTCGTGTACATAAGATGCGATCAACTTGACGACAAATTGTCAGCGTGTAGTCAACAGTTACACGAGCTGAATGTTGTCGACAAGTTTCTCGGAAAGTTGCAGACAACTTATGGAAGTGCCAACTTTTAAAGCCCAGGAAACCAGAGTTTCAGCTCAGAAATTGAAATAGACTTTTAATATCTCAATGGCGTACAGTATATATAAAAAATTTCAGTTTAAACTTTATAGCTCTCTTATAGCTCTCTTATACGTAAAATAACAAATAAATTGGACGTAAAATTAAAGCTGCTATTTTACATCAAGTTTATGTACAATTTTACGTGTGGGAGAGAGCAAAAAATAAAATGAAATTTGTATGTGTACTAGACGTTATCAAGATGTCAAATGTTTCATTTTCATTTTTGAGTTGAAATGTTGATCATCGTGAGAGCTTTTATCGAACTCAATTTTCTCTACCTTAATTTTCTATCTCACACTTATGTGTAATATCTGCTTTAATTTAACTTTTGGTTGAGCTCAACTGGCTTTTTGGGGGCCAACTTGGCTATTAAGGTGGTTGAACTGCAGTTCCAAATAGCCATGGCTATTTGGAAATTAATAGAAATTTTTTTCTCAACAACAAATAAAATAGAAGTTTTTTTCAAATCATCTTGTTGATTGACGACATATCAAATAAAAATTAAGTGCTCGGTAAGTTTTCACTGACCGCATTCATTGAAAACTCACCACTAGTACTAAATGAGTTGCGTTGAGTAAAAACGGTCATATTATATAATGAACAAGGGAAGCTATTCAAAATTGTCTAAATATCATAAATGCGTTATTTTGTCCTCGAATAAAATTTATTTCTATTCTTATTATTATTTAAATTGATTATGAAATAATAATAATTACTTTTCAAATATTATCAAATTTACATCTATTAGATACGATTAACAATAAATAAAATCAACAGTGAAAAGAGGTTATATTCTTGATTAAAGCCATTAAAATTTTTTTTCATTATTTTTTCGATCTATAGTATGAGATTATTATTTTTTAGTGAGATTTTTTTAATTTTTTTTTCAACATTACTCGATAATCTATTGAATCAAGATTCAAGAATGCCGAAATCTGGTCGACCGCCATCAATCGAATCGGATAAAATTGTTGATGCCGTTCTTCAAGAATCGGGAAAAATAATTATTTTTAAATCGGGAAACATTGCCGAAAAAAATGATCCGATTTGGACAATTTTATCAGCAAATTTACTTACTGAATTACACCTGGCTCATTGTACTCCTACGTGACAACTGATCGTTTCCAGCTAAAAGTCAAATTATTTGAACGTATTAATTTAAGCAAGCTAGAATATGAAGCTCTAGTTGTTACAAAAACTCGTATTCGTAACAGTCGTAAAAGTCAAAGAAATTTGCAGTACAAAGCTTTGAGACGAGGAATTTGGGAAGACGTAATAAATGATAAACTTGTTGAGTACACTAGAATAACATGTGGTTTAAATTTCAAAAACCATTATCTGAGTGCAGATGGTAATTTTGGCAATTTCAAAGGTTTGTATTTATTTAACAGATTTCTTTAATTTCATTAAATAATATTACAATTACTCATTAAAAAAAAAATAAAAAGAAACATAAGTTGTAATAAAAAAGTAGATATCATGAAGTCAACTATATTAGTTCTCTTTAAGTACCTATGAATCAATATAGTTATACAATAATTAATTTGGTAATGGTACCGAAATCGGGTCCACACATTTTTCCAAAGTTCCAAGTGCTCACACATTAAAGATCTATAATTAAACTTTTTCCACGTGTTCTGCTACACGGCGGAAAGAATTTTCTGTATGTATTTATGTCTATAACACAAGATATCTATCCGAACCTTGTAACTAAAGTGTGCAAAATTGATCAAAAATGACAAAAATCATGTTGATTTTCCAAAATAAATTTAATAAATTTCTAATAAATACTAATAATTAATTTTATTAATACCGTAAGATGGACGGTGGCGATAGAAAGGTCTAACTAAGAGTTAAAATATTTTTTGAGCTCTTGTATAGTGGAAAATTGACATATTTCTGTTATTTCAATACACTAACGGTGTACAACAGCTCACCTAGCACTTTGTTGCAAGTAGTTTGGACGGTATCCGCCTTCCTTTGCTAGTATAATGTCCGACTGAAGCTCGCAACACAGTTTTACGCCGGCCCGTACTAGTAAGAGATGTAGTCTAAGGCATGAGTGCGTTAACATAGCCTTACTGACGAGTCCGTTAACGTACTTAGGACGAAACTACAGAAATTATGGCAAATAGGCATATATCTTAAGTTTTGGTGATTGACTTAAGAGTCAATACATAGAACATAAGAAAAATATGTCAAATGGTGCAGTGTAGCACGGAACTGAAAAATTCAAACAAAAATCTTTGGAATCAAGCTAATTTTATACCTTTGGTATACACGTACAAATTATTTATGCTTAAATAACATCTAAATAAGCAAGTATATCTTTAATCCGCCGACAAATGCCAGAGAAGGGAACAAGTCCCTTGGCAATTTGAATATTTTTGGATTTATGCTTGATAAAAATAGGGTGGCCCCCACTTGTAAATATTTACCATATAAGGTAATGGTACCGAAATCGGGTCCACACATTTTTCCAAAGTTCCAAGTGCTCACACATTAAAGATCTATAATTAAACTTTTTCCACGTGTTCTGCTACACGGCGGAAAGAATTTTCTGTATGTATTTATGTCTATAACACAAGATATCTATCCGAACCTTGTAACTAAAGTGTGCAAAATTGATCAAAAATGACAAAAATCATGTTGATTTTCCAAAATAAATTTAATAAATTTCTAATAAATACTAATAATTAATTTTATTAATACCGTAAGATGGACGGTGGCGATAGAAAGGTCTAACTAAGAGTTAAAATATTTTTTGAGCTCTTGTATAGTGGAAAATTGACATATTTCTGTTATTTCAATACACTAACGGTGTACAACAGCTCACCTAGCACTTTGTTGCAAGTAGTTTGGACGGTATCCGCCTTCCTTTGCTAGTATAATGTCCGACTGAAGCTCGCAACACAGTTTTACGCCGGCCCGTACTAGTAAGAGATGTAGTCTAAGGCATGAGTGCGTTAACATAGCCTTACTGACGAGTCCGTTAACGTACTTAGGACGAAACTACAGAAATTATGGCAAATAGGCATATATCTTAAGTTTTGGTGATTGACTTAAGAGTCAATACATAGAACATAAGAAAAATATGTCAAATGGTGCAGTGTAGCACGGAACTGAAAAATTCAAACAAAAATCTTTGGAATCAAGCTAATTTTATACCTTTGGTATACACGTACAAATTATTTATGCTTAAATAACATCTAAATAAGCAAGTATATCTTTAATCCGCCGACAAATGCCAGAGAAGGGAACAAGTCCCTTGGCAATTTGAATATTTTTGGATTTATGCTTGATAAAAATAGGGTGGCCCCCACTTGTAAATATTTACCATATAAGGTAATGGTACCGAAATCGGGTCCACACATTTTTCCAAAGTTCCAAATGCTCACACATTAAAGATCTATAATTAAACTTTTTCCACGTGTTCTGCTACACGGCGGAAAGAATTTTCTGTATGTATTTATGTCTATAACACAAGATATCTATCCGAACCTTGTAACTAAAGTGTGCAAAATTGATCAAAAATGACAAAAATCATGTTGATTTTCCAAAATAAATTTAATAAATTTCTAATAAATACTAATAATTAATTTTATTAATACCGTAAGATGGACGGTGGCGATAGAAAGGTCTAACTAAGAGTTAAAATATTTTTTGAGCTCTTGTATAGTGGAAAATTGACATATTTCTGTTATTTCAATACACTAACGGTGTACAACAGCTCACCTAGCACTTTGTTGCAAGTAGTTTGGACGGTATCCGCCTTCCTTTGCTAGTATAATGTCCGACTGAAGCTCGCAACACAGTTTTACGCCGGCCCGTACTAGTAAGAGATGTAGTCTAAGGCATGAGTGCGTTAACATAGCCTTACTGACGAGTCCGTTAACGTACTTAGGACGAAACTACAGAAATTATGGCAAATAGGCATATATCTTAAGTTTTGGTGATTGACTTAAGAGTCAATACATAGAACATAAGAAAAATATGTCAAATGGTGCAGTGTAGCACGGAACTGAAAAATTCAAACAAAAATCTTTGGAAACAAGCTAATTTTATACCTTTGGTATACACGTACAAATTATTTATGCTTAAATAACATCTAAATAAGCAAGTATATCTTTAATCCGCCGACAAATGCCAGAGAAGGGAACAAGTCCCTTGGCAATTTGAATATTTTTGGATTTATGCTTGATAAAAATAGGGTGGCCCCCACTTGTAAATATTTACCATTAATTTATTCAATTAAAAAATTACATTTCTCTATTTTCTCTAAATGAAAAATAAGAAAATTCAATTATTGCAAAATTCTACAAAAAATCGATTATGAAGACCGGTGTAATAGTCAGACTCTTAAGAACACTAATAAAAATATTTTTATGTTGTTTACGTAACTAATATAAAAGCAGCTTGCCATAGTTCATTTAAACATAAATAAATTTATAACAAATACTGTTTTTGAATTCATGACGGAGACGCGAACAACCCCAGTACCGTATACGGTCACCCATGTGAAAAACAAAAAAAATTATAATATTGAAGTCCGGAAAATAAATGTTGATAAATGTTACGTCAATTAAATTTTAAATTTTTAAATAAATAATAGCGTTATCAAAATTGTAAATAATAAATTAAGGTGTGCCTGGACCAGCTCCTCAGGCTGGGTTAGTGCACGTAGGCGCCAGACCGTTTCTCTAAAACGGACAAAATATTTTATCAGGGGGAAAATTTGCGAGGGAAAATCCGAGCGAGTATAGCCAGTAACAAGGCGGATAAATCGAATGAAATAATAAAAATAAGAAATAATCAGAAAAAGAAAATAAGCACAGTTGGAAATATATATAAATAATAAAATAAATTAAATATAGCAGGAAAAAGACCCAGGAAAATAAACACAGACTATTTCCCCGAGAATTGTTGGATCCAATTATTTATATAAATTTATCAATAATCCTTGATACAATATTTCACTTATTTTACAAATTATAAACGTTAATAAACCCCTAGGGGTCGACTCTATACAATGCAAAAAAAAATTCCAAACTTAAATCCAATATTTGAATCAATAATATAAATATATTATAATATATTATTTAAACAAAATAAATAATCCACCAGGATTGATAAATATCGATAAAAATAATCACAAGTTCAAACCTTGGGTTACCCCTTTACACCTTATAGGGGGAGAAAGATACGGTGTACACTCACTCTCAATATAAATTCCTAAAAATCATTACATAAATTATTTTAAATAAATAATTATCCCTCTGTCTGTAATTATTTATAAATAAAAAAATATAATATAAATTACTTGTCCACTGGGGTACACAAAGACTGCAAGTTATGCACAGAAAGAAAGAAAAATATAAATAATAATAATAATTCCACTTTATAATTATTATTATTTGCTCAGGAATTTTTCTCTGAATTATTACGTCGTCGGCTCAGGAATTTTCTCCAGAGCCGGCGTATAGTTATATCTATAGGTATAGATATATGTAGCTATCGATATATCGATATATCGAACTACTGCAAGCACGCAATTTCCAATGTTAAATTATAATTTAAATAAAATAATATTATCTTATCATCCCCAATTCTTTTTGTATATGAAAATGTATCATTCAGGGGTAGTGGAGTATAAAATCAGTCGAATTATTCGCGTCGTGAATGCCAACAATTCCCGGGGAGGTTACAGGTAACAATGCATTAAAGGGGAATACAAGAGTACTTACTCGATTGTCTGCAACTCGAACCGATGACAATTTCACAAACACCCGGTGAATTTACCGATTTTAATTTAATTAACCACTGTTAATTGACGATATAAATTATAAACGTAACAGCAACGTATTTAGAAAATTACTTAGATAACGACAATAACAGCGTCTGCTCTATTGTACTTTCCGTACCTTTCTGAGTACTTAATGGGCCGGCCACTTGTTGGCCACCCACGTGGCGCAACAATCGCCCTTAATTATTATTATCACTGTTACCTAGCCCCGGGCCTTTGAATTAATTAAATAAATTATAAGAACATTTTTACCCCACCTGAATGATACATAATAAATTAAATACATTGAAGTAGTATTTATTTATACCAGAATAATAATCGTAAAACATATATATAATTAAATAATAATTATTTAATACATGTCACCCGCGTCAATATTGCAGGAGAAAATATTGATTTTTCCCCTCCTCTGCGGTCCATATTTCTCATCTCCTGAATACCTGGACATGAAGTTTAATCGAGATAAAATAAAAACAAACATCGGGGCATAATGTGACCACACATTATGTCCCCTATATAACGCTAAATCATAAATATTCCCTTATAAATAATAAATAATAAATGTAATTATTTTTAAATTAAAAATTAAAATTCTAGCACACACGTGCTCTCATTCACGCCGCGCGCATGCGCGAGCAAACGCTGTCTCACCGGCGTGGCAACGAAATGCCCGCGTAATTATTCAAATTTGAACTTAAATACTATTTTTATTACTTATTTCTAATTAATTACTAATTTATTTGAATGGTTACGTGACAAATTTTATCAAGTAGAATTTTGGAACTATCCTAAAAATAACTAGGGTAAATGTACCAGTAGTTGACCGGTTAAGGGTTTTTAGCCTTTCAATTTATTGTATATTAATTACTATGGGCTGAAAAAGGGCAATCCAAAGCTTATATCATCTTTAAATAGTTAAATTTTAGAAATGTGATGTTGTTTATTCAAATTACTATCGAAATAATATATAATATCACTTTAAAATGCAGGTAAGGCGAAAACACCAGTAGTTGACCGGCTTGAATCTAATTGACCGGAATGTTCTAGTAGTTGACCGATCACAAAACATCGATTGTTCTTCCAGCTTAAATGAGTTTTTTTTGTGTTTAATCTATAACTTTTCAAATTTGATTGTTGTTTTAAGTTAAATTTATTTTATTAGTTAATAAAAATCGTTTAGTTTATAACAATATCAATAACATTAAATACGTAACAGATTAGTACATTAAACCTTGATTCATTAATGGCAATAGTAAAACATTTTACGAACTATTATTTATAATTTAAATATAAAATTGTTTATACAAATCTTTTATAGTTTGCGAAAATTGTACATCAATTTTTAGTAAGTTATTATTAATGAAATTCAGTTATTAACCAATAAAAATATTGACATTGGAACGTAGTCAGACTTCGAGAAGATTTTTGAATTTTAAATAAATTGAATATTGTGATAAAAATATTTATTACATTTGTATTTATAGATTTTATGATTTTGTGGATGTACATGCATCCAATTTTTATTAAAAACAATAATTCTTATCGTTAAAAATAAACCATTAACTATTTTGTATTTATGTCCGCAATTTTCAATGTCATAAAAATAATACCTATTTACTCCAAGTATAAACTTAACTTAGCAGTCACTTTATTTGTAACACAAAAACTACAAAGTTCAAATATTTTTTTATTATTATTACATTTAATAACTACATATTATTTAAAATAAAAAAACATTCATTTTAAACTTTATTCATCACGTGAACATATCTATATGATTCTTTTATCTCGTGTAGGTTAAAAATGTATACAATCGGACGGTCAACTATTGGTGGGGTAAAAAACCGCGGGTTCCAATAGATGACCGAAGTCATTTATTTATGGAACAATGGTGGTTTGATTGTACCAGTGTCTGACCGGTGATTAAATTGGTACTTACATGAATATTTTTGCAAGATCTCATTAATAAATTTGTTAAATATCTGTTAGTAACTAGTACGGAACTTAAGTTGACAAGATTAACCCATTAGAAATTATTTTATTAATTAAACAATGTACACACCTCGCAGATGCTCTACTAAATGACTGATTTAGTTAAATCATACTGTGAGAAATTTTCATAAATTATTTTGACGATATGAAAATTATATAATCTTTGAAGCAGTTACTAATTGTGGTTATTGTAAGTTTAACAATGATTAAATATTAACTTTGAGGCTCTAAGATATTTGATGACAATTTTAGGACTTTTATACAAAAGCGGTCAACTACTGGAGCATTTACCCTAATTATGGAAATGAATCTCGACAATTTTTACGCTTTAACAACATAAAAATATTAATTTATTTCTAGTTCTTAAAAATATGGTTCCTTTTTATTAATTTATAAATTTTTCATCAATTATATATTTATATATACCAAAATATGACTGATGTGATGTTTTTAATAGCTCATTGCAACTGCGGAAGCTCAATTTTGGGCTAATAAAAGAAAATGAATTGGATAAAAATTTCATGGAAGTTATCTGCACTATCTCGAAAGGACCTGGAAAATGCAGTAAGAGATGGTCACGAAATCAGAAAAGAAAAGAAACTGTTGAAGAAATTGGTGAAGAGACTGTTCATACTTATCGAGCCAGAAAAGCAGATGAAAAAATGAAACAAGGTGATGCCGAGTTTCCAAACCTTCCTTCTTCACTAGTTCTTCGACTTGCGAGGCACGAAGCTAGGAAGAAAAAATTTATAGATCCTGACCCAGTCAGGGCTCTACAAATCCTGAAATATACAAATTATGCCTACATCATAAGAAACATAGGACTTGACCCTTTTTATGTACATGATTGGACTCGTCACCAAATAAATATTTTTCGTGACTATGCGACAAGGGGATCGAGTTGTGTCTGTATAGATGCTACTGGTTCAATCATACGAAAAATAAAAAAATATGATGGTGTCAAGTCCAAATCTATTTATTTGTATCACGGTGTAATCCGTTTGAGTGAAGGTCAATTTTCTGTCATACAAATGATAAGTGACAGACAGAATACAAACACGATTCATTTTTGGTTGATGGAATGGATCAGATCTGGAGCTCCTTCTCCTCAAGAAGTAGTTATTGATGGTGGTAGAGCGATAATTACAGCTGCCATTAGAGCATTTACGACATATTTCACAATTGATAAATATGCCGATGTTTGTTACGGTTCGAATGTACCACAGCGCTACATTAGAATGGATAACGCACATTTCATGAATACTTATGTGAAATTGCTCAAAAATGATCCCCCGCGTGTCGGTATTTTTTATAAAGCTGCGATTGGCCAACTGATCATCAGCAGGACTCCAGAGCGCGCAAAAAAAATCGTAAGATCGCTCTTTATAATTTGTCAGCTCCAGACAGAAGGAAATTTATCCGATGGTAGTGAAACGGAAGTTGATAAAGCTAAAAATTTTCTAAAGGCATTGATAACGAATGAAAATCTAAGTAACTCCATTAAGTTTATCACACTCATCAATATATATATATATATTAGGGTGATCCAAAAAATAACAAATTTTTTTTTTTTTTTCCAAACAGGTTCAAAAGTTTCATTTAGATAAAAAATTAGAGCTCTTAATATTTACATTGAGAGGTTCCTCATCGCACTTTTCTATTTTCCATAAGAATAACATGGGAAAAATTTTTTTTACGTCTTCTGATTTTTATAAGTAGCTAACGATGCGTCATAGGAATAATTGGCAGGCATAATTTGGTAGGGAATTGAATTCTCTACAAAAAAAGATTCTTATCATTTTTTGAGGAATCTATTTGTTCAAAAGTTATTTGAGGTTGAAGTCGAATTCATATTAAATTTTGAGATTTTCTACTTTTCCGACGAAACTATCAGTCTTATTACAAAATATCATTGGACCTTTTTTGTAGACAATTTTATTCCCTAAAAGTTGTTTCTTATAAAGTTTTTTCGAATTCCGCATTGTTTACTAGTTATTTTTATTTTAATGTCATGCTCATAAAAAAATAGTCTTCTGAACGATTTTAAGAGCTTGACATTAAAATAAAAATAACTAGAAAACAATGCGGAATTCGAAAAAACTTTATAGGAAACAACTTTTAGGGAATAAAATTGTCTACAAAAAAGGTCCAATGATATTTTGTAATGTCTGATAGTTTCGCCGGAAAAGTAGAAAATCTCAAAATTTAATATGAATTCGACTTCAACCTCAAATAACTTTTGAACAAATAGATTCCTCAAAAAACGATAAGAATCTTTTTTTGTAGAGCATTCAATTCCCTACAAAAATATGCCTGCCAATTATTCCTATGACGCATCGTTAGCTACTTATAAAAATCAGAAGACGTAAAAAAAATTTTTCCCATGTTATTCTTATGGAAAATAGAAAAGTGCGATGAGGAACCTCTTAATGTTAATATTAAGAGCTTTAATTTTTACAGGCGTCTTTTTTTATCTAAATGAAACTTTTGAACCTGTTTGGAACAAAAAAAAAAAATTTGTTATTTTTTGGATCACCCTAATATATATATATATATACACTTTTTTCCGTACTCACATTAATTTATGTTAATAAATGTATTTATATTTATTTAATAATATTGCTCAAAGTTGAATGAAATTTTCTAAGCTTTTATAAAATCTTACAACGTATGGAAAGATAAATTAAATTTAAAATAACTTTATAAGGCTTGTAGTGTTATTTTATAATCCTACCACAAATAATTTGATTAAATTTCTAACAATATGTAATGTAAATTTAGTAATTTTTTAAATATGGTTAAAAACGATTATGTTATTAGAGAATTTTTTTTTTATTAGAAATTTATCAGATCTAATAGTCATCGAAAAAAATGCGTAAAATGTAATTTTTTTTTATGTAACTTACTTACAGAAAAATTTAATTTAATCAAATTTATTTAATATGCCAAATTTTTTTTTTACCTTTTTGAGGGGGTGCCCCATTTTGCCCGCAAAAGTGAAAATTTACTTGTTTTAACGGCAACTGAAATTTTTTGTTAATTACTTTGAATATCATTAAAAACAAAAAGATTTAGCGTATTTGAGTTCTCAAAATCCAAGTATTTCCTGAAGTACCCCCCCCCCCCCCCTTCTCCTATATATGTATATTAGTCCGATTCAAAAAAAATTTTTCTTTTCCAAGGACACTCAAAAGTTTAAGTAGGATAAAAGAAGATGCGTGTTAAAATTTGAGTCCTTAATATTAATATTAAGTATATATATATATATATATATATATATATATATATATATATATATATATACAGCATACACTCGATTTTCTTCTATTTGACGAGTTATTTATGTCATTTAAATGTTAGAATTCTAACTTTAACTGCCTTATAGTTCGGCCTGTGATATTATACCCTTTCTATACTGGTTTACCCGACAGTACGTAAATGTTAGTGTATAGTAATCAATGTACTCAAAAATTAATTTTCATAAAAATGTTACGTCCTGGTTGATGTTTTGGCGCTGGCGTAGTTGAGCGGTCGATTTAAATTGGACGTGATGAAAACTTACTGTTCAGTCACGAGCTTAATCATTTTGAAAAGCTTCGTGTACTTTCGCTACGTACGGGAGCAGCCGAACTCGCTACTGACTTGAATGTCAGAATAGTGCCGGGTCACTCGCTATCTGGGCCCAACACCTGCAATTTCTTGCTCATGACCGTGCCACGTCGGCATGAGAACCCGCTACCAGCTGGCCAATCAGAGAAATTGGCGGCTAACTATTTCCTGTTGGCGCGCTTTTAAGCCAATGGGAAAATTCGTTACTGCAGCCATGCTGCTACGTCACCACCGAGCAGCCACGAAGGAAGAAGACGACGTCTCTATTTCTAATCTACTTCGGGCAGTCTTACTAACCACCACGCGTTTTTAACCGCTTTACTTGTCGCATTCGCTATCGCTTATCTATGTACACTAATGCAAAAAATTAAAGGAGCAGAAAAATTTTATAAATTTTTTAGTGATTTTTGAAAGGCTGTAACTTGGTGAAAAAAAATCGTATCGAAAATTTAAAAAAAGCATTTTATAGCTTGAAATCTCTAGTTTAGGTGTATTTTTTTCAAAATTTTTTAAAAGCTCCGATTATTGCGCAAACATGAGAAATACCGCGAGCCAAAAAATTTCTAAATTTTTTTTTTTTTTCCGAAGAGCCCACGGACCGCGGAAAAATTCTTTTAACTAAACGAATGCATAGTTCGTTTAGCAAATTTATTCAGCTTCAATTTGGTTTTTTTTTTTACTTCGTAGGACGATTTGTCGCAGAGATATCAGCCTTCAAAAAGAAAATGATCCTTTTGGCTTTGATCTTCGATATTTCAGGTACCAATGATCGCACAGAAAGTTGAAGGGCGGCGTTGAAAACTTGAATAAATTCCCTACAAGACCCTGTCATCATTTTTTGAAAAAAAAAATTTTTTTTATTTTTAACATCCATCAGAAGTAAGTACCAAAAAATGACTTTTTTTGGTTTTTTAGTAAATCAACCGCTACTCTGCAAATATCGATAAAAAAAATAATGTTGCCAGGGACTTTTTTAGCTTAATGTATCCCCAAGACCCCTGTAAATTTTTAAATTGATCTATCGAACCGTTTTTTGGGAATCATCGATCAAAGTTTAGCTAAAGAATTAAAGGAGCAAGTTTTGTTCCTTTAATTGTGTAATCATAATCAAAATAAAAAAAATTTTTTTTTTCGACTTTTCTCAAATTTTTGCGTTGGTAACTCAGCAAATGCAAAGAAATGACAAAAAAAATTAAAAATTTCCAATAAATGTCAAAAAAAAAATTTAGAACACGAAAAACAAGTTTCAATTTTTTTTTTTTCTTCGATTTTTTTTGACATTTTTTGGAAATTTTTAATTTTTTTTGTCATTTCTTTGCATTTGCTGAGTTACCAACGCAAAAATTTGAGAAAAGTCGAAAAAAAAAATTTTTTTTATTTTGATTATGATTACACAATTAAAGGAACAAAACTTGCTCCTTTAATTCTTTAGCTAAACTTTGATCGATGATTCCCAAAAAACGGTTCGATAGATCAATTTAAAAATTTACAGGGGTCTTGGGGATACATTAAGCTAAAAAAGTCCCTGGCAACATTATTTTTTTTATCGATATTTGCAGAGTAGCGGTTGATTTACTAAAAAACCAAAAAAAGTCATTTTTTGGTACTTACTTCTGATGGATGTTAAAAATAAAAAAAATTTTTTTTTTCAAAAAATGATGACAGGGTCTTGTAGGGAATTTATTCAAGTTTTCAACGCTGCCCTTCAACTTTCTGTGCGATCATTGGTACCTGAAATATCGAAGATCAAAGCCAAAAGGATCATTTTCTGTTTGAAGGCTGATATCTCTGCGACAAATCGTCCTACGAGGTTAAAAAAAAAACCAAATTGAAGCTGAATAAATTTGCTAAACGAACTATGCATTCGTTTAGTTTAAAGAATTTTTCAGCGGTCCGTGGGCTCTTCGGAAAAAAAAAAAGAATTTAGAAATTTTTTGGCTCGCGGTATTTCTCATGTTTGCGCAATAATCGGAGCTTTTAAAAAATTTTGAAAAAAATACACCTAAACTAGAGATTTCAAGCTATAAAATGCTTTTCTTAAATTTTCGATACGATTTTTTTTCACGAAGTTACAGCCTTCCAAAAATCACTAAAAAATTTATAAAATTTTTCTGCTCCTTTAATTTTTTGCATTAGTGTAGTTGCATTCGCTCTTAAGTATTTTTCTTACAGTTATTCAGTGTACATATTGTTAAATAAAGATCTATTCTATTATCCGTAATTTTTGTGTTAATTGTTAGTTATTGAATTAACCACACCTACACCAGAATCCCACAGAGCACTCGCTCATTTTACATTTTGGTCCTTCGAGCCGGATCTGGTGTGGGTTCAATAATTAATAATTATCACAAATTAAAAGTTAAAAAATTGTGAGTAAAAAGTGCAGTGAAAATTGTGCATTGAAAATCGCTAAGTGCCATGGGCGTTGCTGAGCACTACTAGAGTGCTACCTGTGGTGATCAATTTACACACCGGTGTAAAAAGACATTCTAATTGCAATCGATCAAAAACTTAGCGTCGGTTTTACTTTTATCGCGTCCATTTTGTATGCCACGTATATCTAAGATGGCCGCTGAAACACATTCGCTTTGCAAATGACTCGCATCGACACGATGCGCAACATGGCTACCCGCTAACAAAGACCCGCTATGTTGACAACATCTATGGAGGCGCAGATGAACTCGCTGAGGCAATTCAAGTTGCCCTCGACATAAAAAAAAAAAAAATGTGTACCGCAGGATGTTTCCCGCTTGCTAAGTGGGCAAGTAATTCAACGGAATTACACACTCAAGCCGCTCCAGTGAATTTACACTCAACTGGGATGCTACGCTATCATTGTTGCTTCTTCAAGAATGGAATTTATTTCGAGATGAACTACATCAGATCTCGAAGATTCAGATACCTCGCTCGAATCATGTACAAAATGATGTATCAATTGAACTACATGGATTCTCTGACGCTTCTTAACTCGCTATGGCTGCTGTCGTATATTTAAAAGTTACTGACGCTACTGGAAGCTCCAATATCTCGCTAGTGTGTGAACTTAAACAAGTTGCTCCACTGAAACCCACTACAATACCAAGAATGGAGCTCAATGCCGCTGTGTTACTCGCTCAACTGGTACTCTACGTCAAGAAAATCTTGTAACTTGAAAATATATCAATTTTCTTGTGGACAGACTCCGCTGTATCTTTAACGGGGATACGAAACAACCCAGCTAGATGAGAAGTCTACATTTGCAACAGAGTTACCAAGATTCAAGAATCGCTACCAAGTGTCAACTGGATTTTGTTCCAGGGAAACTCAACCCAGCTGACTGCGCTTCAAGAGGTTTAACAGCAGCCAAACTAGAACAGCATTCGCTATGGTGGACCGGACCTAAGTGGCTCAGTCAATCAAAAGAAAACTGGCCATCTTTTGACATCCCTTCGCAGACGGTATCACATCTTGAAGAACGTCGAGGTCTGGTTTTTACCATCTACAAGGCAGATTCACACCCGCTATACACGCTACTGGATAAATTCTCTAAGTTGTCACCATTACTTCACACGCTTGGAATCTGTCTACGTGCCATCGCTAAATTTAAAAAAGTGCCACAGTCCACACTGGCCACACCACTCGCTACAGTTGACCTGGAACTCGCAAAGACTTTGCTGATCAAGTATACGCAAAGTCAGTACTATTCGCAAGAGTTGAAACTACTGAAAAATGGTGATTCTCTACAACGAAATCATCGTCTCGCTAAATTGATTCCCTACGTCGACTACAACGAAGTACTCAGAGTCGGCGGTCGCTTGAAGAATTCGCTACTGGATGATAAACGAAATAATCCAGTTATACTGCCAAGAACATCTCATAGGGAAACTCAATTGACTATCGCTGATTTACGGAGATCTGACTGGATAGAAGGTGGGCAAGTTCCAGCTAGGTCTCACATTCTTCGCTGCGTCCGCTATATACACTGGTCACAGAAATTAAGGGGTAGAAAAAAAATCCGAAATTTTTAGGTGATTTTCAACATGCTGTAACTCGGTGAAAAATAGTCGTATAAAAAAACTAAAAAAAGCAAATTGTAGCCTCAAGTTTCTAGTTTTCAGATCTGGACCTCAAAATTTTTTATCATGTACGGTTCCGGGGTAATCATAAGAAAACCAACGGAAAAAAAATTTTCAAAATTTTTGCTGGTCTTTCAATACCTCTATGGGCGACAATAAATTTTTTTGAATAATCCGACTGTCTGACTTTTCTCGGAAATTTTATGCCCTTTAATTTGGTGGTCTTAAAAAGTCTCTACGACGATTTGGCGCCGAGTTATCATTGATCAAAGCAAAAAAGTCCATTTTGGCTTTGATAATCAATAACTCCGGATGTATTGGTCGTACAGAGAATGGAAGCAGGGTTTTGAAAACTGGAAAACATTCTCTATAAGGCAAAATTTGTGGCATTTGATAGAAAAATTTTTTTTAAAGCGATATTGTTTGGTAAAAAACAGGTCAAAATTCACAAATTTAAGGATATTCGGAAATCTTGCTATAACTTTGGATATAACGGATGAACAAAGGATATCTTCGACTTTTTTTCAACCCCAAAGTGTCCTGAAAAAACCCTGAAAATTTCAAATCGCTGCGATTTTTCTTTCTTAGTGCCCCGAAGCTTTAAATTTATCGATTTTGTCAAAAATCACCATAATTGGTAGTTCCTCGGTTTTTGTTCATTTTTTCGATTTGAAAATGTTTTTTTTTTACCGATCATCTTCATTTCTTGGATCAAAAAGATCGATTATCGAAAAAAATTGAAAAAAAAAAAATTTTATTTTTTTTCAAAATTTTTTTTTTCAAAAATTTTTTTTTTTCAAAATTTTTTTTTTTGTTGTATCTGCAATGATTTATGGTTGTCAAAAAAAATTCCTAAAATCTTTTTTACCGCTGTAACTGCATCTGCTTCAAATGTCAACTTAACAAACATACCCTTTGGGTATCTCTAATGCCGGCGGTAAAAAAAATTTTAGGAATTTTTTTTGACAATGATAAATCATTGCAGATACAACAAAAAAAAAAATTTTGAAAAAAAAAAATTTTTGAAAAAAAAAATTTCGAAAAAAAAAAAAAATTTTTTTCAAAATTTTTTTTTTTCAATTTTTTTTGATAATCGATCTTTTTGATCCAAGAAATGACGATGATCGGTAAAAAAAACATTTTCAAATCGAAAAAATGAACAAAAACCGAGAAACTACCAATTAAGGTGATTTTTGACAAAATCAATAAATTTAAAGCTTCGGGGCACTAAGAAAGAAAAATCGCAGCGATTTGAAATTCTCAGGGTTTTTTCAGGACACTTTGAGGTTGAAAAAAAGTCGAAGATATCCTTTGTTCATCCGTTATATCCAAAGTTATAGCAAGATTTCCGAATATCCTTAAATTTGTGAATTTTGACCTGTTTTTTACCAAACAATATCGCTTTAAAAAAAATTTTTCTATCAAATGCCACTAATTTTGCCTTATAGAGAATGTTTTTCAGTTTTCAAAACCCTGCTTTCATTCTCTGTACGACCAATACATCCGGAGTTATTGATTATCAAAGCCAAAATGGACTTTTTTGCTTTGATCAATGATAACTCGGCGCCAAATCGTCGTAGAGACTTTCTAAGGCCACCAAATTAAAGGGCATAAAATTTCCGAGAAAATTCAGACAGTCGGATTATTCAAAAAAATTTATTGTCGCCCATAGAGGTATTGAAAGACCAGCAAAAATTTTGAAAATTTTTTTTCCGTTGGTTTTCTTATGATTACCCCGGAACCGTACATGATAAAAAATTTTGAGGTCCAGATCTGAAAACTAGAAACTTGAGGCTACAGTTTGCTTTTTTTAGTTTTTTTATACGACCATTTTTTACCGAGTTACAGCATGTTGAAAATCACCTAAAAATTTCGGATTTTTTTTCTATCCCTTAATTTCTGTGACCAGTGTATATATATTGAAATTATCATGAATTATTCTACTGACTCTTTCGCCACAGCATTTAGAAGATTTACTAATCGGAGAGGCGCCTGCAGTACCCTATACTCGGACTGTGGTACAAATTTTATAGGAGCAGACGCCACGCTAAGAAAAGAATTCGCAGCAGGATCGCGACAGCTAAAGGAACTTCAGTATTTACTCGCTACAGATGGCACAGACTGCAAGTTCAACCCGTCAAGCGCTCCCCATTTTGGTGACAAATGGGAAGCAGCCGTAAAGTCAATCAAGTTCCATTTTATACGAACTATTGGTGAATCGCTATTGACTTACGACCAACTCGCTACAGTTAACACAGATTGAGGCTGTGTTAAATTAAAGACCGATCGCTCCGCTACTCGAAGATCCTGCAGATTTAGCCGCTAACTTCTGAACTGTGTGTGCTACCAGTTCACTCTCCAGAAGACAATCCTGTCGACATCGTCGCCAGCGCTGGGGAGAATGTTCAGTCACGAGCTTAATCATTTTGAAAAGCTTCGTGTACTTTCGCTACGTACGGGAGCAGCCGAACTCGCTACTGACTTGAATGTCAGAATAGTGCCGGGTCACTCGCTATCTGGGCCCGACACCTGCAATTTCTTGCTCATGACCGTGCCACGTCGGCATGAGAACCCGCTACCAGCCGGCCAATCAGAGAAATTGGCGGCTAACTATTTCCTGTTGGCGCGCTTTTAAGCCAATGGGAAAATTCGTTACTGCAGCCATGCTGCCACGTCACCACCGAGCAGCCACGAAGGAAGAAGACGACGTCTCTATTTCTAATCTACTTCGGGCAGTCTTACTAACCACCACGCGTTTTTAACCGCTTTACTTGTCGCATTCGCTATCGCTTATCTATGTAGTTGCATTCGCTCTTAAGTATTTTTCTTACAGTTATTCAGTGTACATATTGTTCAATAAAGATCTATTCTATTATCCGTAATTTTTGTGTTAATTGTTAGTTATTGAATTAACCACACCTACACCAGAATCCCACAGAGCACTCGCTCATTTTACACTTACATATAATTAGAAATAATAATTAATTATGGGTTGAACAGCCATCATTTGGTGGTTGAAATAAACTGGTTATATTTATATGTTATTAAATATATTGTCTGGATCTGTTTTATTCAATGAATAAAGTGATAGTTGGAGAATTTGTGAAATGTACAATTCTGGTATTATAATATTGTTAAGTTATTCTTAACAATAGTTTTGAGAATGTGAAAACGAAATTGAGGTTTTAATATTGAGCCTGACTGCTCTCTATGATTCTATATTTCAGACTGACTTCTCTTGATCGAGAAAAATTAGAGTAACTCTTATCAATACGTTTGGGCATCAGACCCGCGCATCGAGTCGTATGGAGGGGTTATTCGAGATATCGCATGTTCTCGAATGATCCATTCTAATATTTATTGAAAATACTTAGTTCTCACGATTTCTCCACTTTTGTAACTAACAAATGAGTCACTTATCTATTAACAAAAGCTATCTTAAACAAAATATATATTTGTGCAGCTGCACGTCTCGAGGATTAACTCGAGGCGTCAGCGCTTATTTATATTTGATAAAATATAGAAAAATAAGTTTATCAATTATTACTCATATCCTTAACGTTCAAATGTCTTAAATAATATTATTCTATTATTATATAATATTATTTTATATGAGTAATTAAATATTATTGGAATTACTAGATTATCGATATTCGATATAATTAGTTAGGTTTCAGGTCGGTAATTAAGGAAGTAAAAGCTTACGTTATCTGCCATACAGGCTGGAACGTAACAAAAATATGATTTATTGACAAATTATGATCTTAACGGACTAATTTTTGCAATTAAAAATATAACTTATTTTACAGCGTCCATTTTTCTTACTTCTCATTTTTCCGCATCCCAGTAATTTCTAGATATAGGGTAAGAGCACCAGCACCCAGCCCCAAACCAGTAGCCAGCCACCTCATGTTATACACTAATGGAAAAAATTAAAGGATCAAAAAAAAATTCTAAATTTTTAGGCGATTTTCAACAGGCTCTAACTTTGAGAGAAATGGTCGTACAAGAAAAGAAATAAAAGGAAATTGTAGCTTTCAGTATTTACTTTTTGGATTAGAACTTAAAAATTTTTTGGCGTCAGCAGTTTTTGAGTAATCTTGGAAAAACCAACGACAAAAAAATTTTCAAATTTTTTTTATTTTTTTTTTTTGGTCTCCGGGCGTGGAAAAAATTATTTTTGTCTAATCACTATAAGGATCAGATACCTTTATTATTCAGCTTTAATTTCTTTTTTTATGGACCTTGATACGACCACTTTTCGCCGAGATATCGGTCTTCAAATGGAAAAGGATCCTTTTGTCATTGATTATCGATATCTCAGAAACCAATGATCGCACAAAAAGTTAATGGTAGGTTTTACAAACTTGAATAAATTTCCTTCAATGATTAGCCATTGCTTTTTCGAAAAAAAAATTTTTTCCTATCGTTACATGAATTTAAAAATGCAACAAAAAAAGGGCTTTTTGTGGTTTTTTGAAAAATCAAGCGCTGAAACGAAAATATTGTGGAAATCGATAATGTTGACTGTGCATTTTTCAGTTCAATATGTCCACAAAAACCCTGCAGAAAGCCAAATTAATCCAACGAGCCGTTTTTTTGTTTCACGCGATCAAATTTTTAAAAAAATTAAAGGATCACGTTTTTTGCTCTGAAAAGCTCATAATCTTTAACAAGATGAAAACAAACATTTTTTCGGAGCTTTGTCCACAATTTTATTGCAGACAGTGCTTAAATTTCCAAAAAAGAAAAAACTTTTTTTTCGAAACCAAATTTTCAAAAAAAAAAAATTTTTTTTTAATTTAATGACTGAGAGATCAGTAAAATCACGGAATGCAGCAACGTAAACGTGCTAAAAATTAATGAGTGTTGGTTTTGTAAATTTTCTAAAGTTATTCCAAAAAAAAATTTTTTTGAAGAAATTTTTTTTTCGAAAATTTTGTTTCGAAAAAAAAGTTTTTTCTTTTTTGGAAATTTAAGCACTGTCTGCAATAAAATTGTGGACAAAGCTCCGAAAAAATGTTTGTTTTCATCTTGTTAAAGATTATGAGCTTTTCAGAGCAAAAAACGTGATCCTTTAATTTTTTTAAAAATTTGATCGCGTGAAACAAAAAAACGGCTCGTTGGATTAATTTGGCTTTCTGCAGGGTTTTTGTGGACATATTGAACTGTAAAATGCACAGTCAACATTATCGATTTCCACAATATTTTCGTTTCAGCGCTTGATTTTCCAAAAAACCACAAAAAGCCCTTTTTTTGGTGCATTTTTAAATTCATGTGACGATAGGAAAAAATTTTTTTTTCGAAAAGCAATGGCTAATCATTGAAGGAAATTTATTCAAGTTTGTAAAACCTACCATTAACTTTCTGTGCGATCATTGGTTTCTGAGATATCGATAATCAATGACAAAAGGATCCTTTTCCATTTGAAGACCGATATCTCGGCGAAAAGTGGTCGTATCAAGGTCCATAAGAAAAGAAATTAAAGCTGAATAATAAAGGTATCTGATCCTTATAGTGATTAAACAAAAATAATTTTTTCCACGCCCGGAGACCAAAAAAAAAAAAATAAAAAAAATTTGAAAATTTTTTTGTCGTTGGTTTTTCTAAGATTACTCAAAAACTGCTGACGCCAAAAAATTTTTAAGTTCTAATCCAAAAAGTAAATACTTCGAGCTACAATTTCCTTTTTTTTCTTTTCTTGTACGACCATTTCTCTCAAAGTTAGAGCCTGTTGAAAATCGCTTAAAAATTTAGAATTTTTTTTTGATCCTTTAATTTTTTCCATTAGTGTATTATATCTATATTAGGGTGGCCCAAATAAACCGATCATTTTTTTTTTTCGAGTCTCTAACAAAAATTTGTTGGTTCAAGATGTTTTAAGCAGCCTCTCCAAAAATCAGCTCGATAAAAAATTTTCAAGAGGTCGCTCACGAATTTTGAAAATATCAAAAATCATCGAAATTCGGATTTTTTGTTTCTGAATTTTTTCTTCCTCGTGGCAGCAATATTTTATATCTGTAAAATTATGACCATGCCGAAAATTTCAGCCCAATATTTAAATATTCAAACGGCGCTCAAGAATTTTGAATGTTAACTGATAATATGTAACTAATAGTTTGAATTAGTGTTTGTATTTTTTTATAACTCAATTATTGTCATTTCACTTAAATATAACTTTTGCATAACCGAAAATATACAGGACAGTCTTAAACAATAAAATTGGGTAAGTTTTGAATAAGCAAAAAAACCTAAAAATTGAATTGAAAAATGAAAAAGTATATAAATAACTTATTATTTCTATTTCTCGGGTTGTATTTTTATTCATTATGATACAAATTAATGGTAAAAAAATTGAGAAGGTTTATTATTAATATTCAAGGGTCGCTCGAAAACGTCCAAGAGACAGTACTTGGAAACATTCAAAATTTTTGAGCACCGTTTAAATAGTTTTATTTTGAGCTGCAATTTTCAGCGTAGTAATGATTTCATAAATATAAACTACAGCTGCCACGAAAAAGAAGAAATTTAGAACAAAAAAATCCTAATTTCGATGATTTTTGATATTTTCAAAATTCGTGAGTGACCTCTTGAAAATTTTTTATCGAGCTGATTTTTGGAGAGGCTTCTTAAAACATCTTAAACCAACAAATTTTCATTAGAGACTCGAAAAAAAAAATAGTCGGTTTTTTTGGGCCACCCTAATCTATATATATTTGGAGTCAATGTTAAAGTATACGACCGGCTGGCTACTGGATAGAGGCTGGGTACTGGTGCTCTTACCCTACTTAAAGAAACAAACTAAAGAGTAGTGATGGAAACAAATCGAGCTTCTCACTTGCACTCTAGACTTAGCAGTAATTTTCATCTCTTGTGATCTTACTATTTTCTGTTTATCTAGTAAACCTGAAGATCTGATGAAATAGCTATTAATATTTTAAAGAAAATATTTTCCGAAATTTGTGGTAAAAGAATAGTTAATCAAAATTATAATAGTACTTTGGATGAAAGCAATAATATAAGTACAATTTCAATAAATGTTTCTAACGATAATTTCAAAAATGTTATAGTAATTCTGTAACAGATATATTGTTTGCTTGTTTATAATGAAATGAATAATCGTTAATATACTAAAAACTGTTGATAACGATATTGAATTATTGAAATAATTACAATTCTGATATAATTCATATATTGATATCGCGTTGTAGATTCCGTAAGGGCGTATACCTGCACAATATACCGGTGAAAAATCATAAGGGTGTATAAAACTTTTTTTTCTCGGGCATCGCCGTAATTATGATTTAAAAGTAAAATAGTAAAAAAAAAATTTTATTTTCTAAATTTCAAGTTTTTTATAGTAAAAAAATAAAAACTTTTTATAAAATACAAATTTTTTTTTAACTAACGAAAACATTTTTCCTAACTTCGATCGTATTTTATCAGACTTACAAAAAAAATTTAATTTCCGGAATCAACGTAATTGTGATCTTAAAGTACAAGACTGGTAAAATACATTCGAATTTAGAAAGAATATGTTCGTTAGTTAAAAAAAATTTTTCATTTTGAAAAAAAAAAAAAAAATTCTTTACTATTGTTACGTTCTGGCTTTAATTAAATTTAAATAAAAATTTTTAGAAATTTTTTTTTTGAAGTCTCGAATTATTTATTCGCCACAGTGGGCGAATAAACGGTTCGACACTTCTTAGAATCATAATTAAACAATAAATTAATAAATCGTTACTTTGTTGGCGATATTATTTTTATTCACCGCCAACAATGTAACGGGAATCTCTTGTGATAAGAGAGTCGCCGTGGCTCGCGGATAGTCTAAACAGATGACGATGCATGAGACCCGGGCCACGACGATTCTCTCATAGGAAACCTGAGATGCAACGTTAACATTTTTGAAAATGTATAATACCAAGGAGCGACAGAATCAAGTCAGTCGTTTACAAGGCAGTCGATCACAAGATCTAGTAGAGCCAAGAACTCTACACAAACCTGCTGGCTTGATCCTGTCACTCGGACTTGAAGCAAAATATATATCCGTATTTTATTCAAATACGCACTCCTTATTTAAACTTTGGACGCCGCTACGGGCAGCCCAAAAATCACATACCTCGTATTGGGCGCTGCTACTGGCAGCCCAATACTCTCACCTGTTCCGGGCGCCGATACCGGCAGCCTGAACGCTTCCTTTCCGAATCCGAAATTCATGCTTCGAGGCCGATGACGCAGGAGGTCAGGATGTGCGGTACAGCTCGGTCGTGGGATTCGAGGTGTTATCACGGACCTCACCGAAGGTCATCCGAGAATTGAGTCGGAGGAAGTTTTTGTTGAGCTTTCGAGCTCGTGTGTTGTTGAGCTTCCAAGCTCGTGTGTTGTTAGGCTTTCGAGCTCATGTGTTGTTGAGCCTTTGAGCTCTGGTGGTTGATCGACCAATTGGGATTACTTTCCTCTACGAAGGAGTCGAGTCTTCAAAGCTCGTCTCGTTCGCACCCAGAGGACGTATCAAGGGATTATTTGGGCCAACTTATGGGGTCCATAATCCCCACCATGGTAAGTCAATAAGCTTTTTTGCATCAAATAAAAGGAGGTCAACAGCTGACGCACCTAGGGTCTATCGACACCCTAACGACGTCAACCGGGTAAAATTAAGAATATTCTGTCTGATTAATAGATAAACCAGAATGTAACACTATTATACTTTTGAAATATAATTGCGTCGATTCCTGAAAAAAAAAAAATTTTTTATATGCCCTTATGGCTCCCGGTACCAACCTCGGAAGCCATAAGGGCGCATATAAAAAAAATTTGATTTCGGTTCTATATTTTTTAATTTTTTCAATTAAAATTCCACTTACTACTTTCGTAAGTCACATATAGAGCATATAATTTCAACTACGTTTATTTTGTTTTTATTAAAGATTAAAGTTTAATTTTATAAATTATGTGAAAAATCGATATTCATGTAAATTTAATTAAATTTCCATGAAAATTGTCCTTGAAAATCGGGAAAACTTTTCACAGCGTATAAAGACATTAATATGTATTAAAATATTTCTTATAGATTTTTTAGAGCATTAAGTAATTTTTTACAATTTGTTTTCAGTACTGTATCATTTTTTATAGGAATTTCGACACAGAAATATTTTAGTATTGAGTTTTCATTGTACCTACAAGCAAAAGTACCCGAACAGAATTATTGCTCATAAGTGTATCTTTAAACATGATAACATATTTTCTGTACCATGTATAATACCGTGATTTTTTTATTTTTTCAAGAATTATATGAAATTTTTGAATATTAAAGTAACGACATCTAACAGATGTAACGGAATTAAAGAATTCTTCACTACTATCGGTATTGAAAATCACTGAAGGGCCTCACCCTTTTGGGCATACTCGCGTTGCGTAATCCCATCTCTTCCACCCAGACGACACTCTCAGTCGAAACCAAGAGTGGACATTTACCGGGGGTATAATCAAAAATCCCCATTGCGTGTGGTATCTAACCACAGCCACCACGAGTCCTACCTCACTCGGCCCCCCACTCCTTCCATCCCAGGAAATAAAGAGACTCTGGCCGAAATGGGGCTTGGAACGGGGCCCCCATGGTACCGATTCCCTGTATTGGTCTACAGGCTGCAGATAAGTGGTGAGTTGCAGCATAACTCATTACCCTAAAAGGGTTTCTTCCACATTATCCCACTTGGATCGTAGGACGGCAACTAATAAATAAATAAATAAAGATTGTCCTCTACCGTCATCCCCAAGTGATTATCATTTGCTAACTATAGCTTGTGATAGTATTGTGTACGGGCTTGAATACCTTAGAATTTTAAGACAGTCAAAAGGGTAGGTCTCACCCGCGTAGAGGTACCTGTTGGCTTCCTGCAACCACGGAGTTGCCATATGTTACAAGGTGCAAAACAAGTGGGCACTGCTAACGGTTGGAGTAATAGTCTCAGAACCCGCGAAGAGGGTGGTACTTGCTTGGTCTGACGCCCCCGAGAGAGCGCCAAAACCTCTTCTGAGAGGCATTAATGACAACGAGTGTACCTCTAAATTAAGGAACAATTAACCACAAATTTTTCTTTTCAACTTTTGCCGTGAAATTGTCAGCACATTCTGGCAGCTGATTTCAGGTAATTTCATCATTAAATTACTGTCAATTTCAAGCTAAAGTGGCTATTGGGGTAGCTATTTCAGTTGTCAAATATTGTCATTACAACCTTAATTTGACCGGAATTCGTGGTTAAAAGCGCTCTGATAGCCAGAGTTTTTTAATCAGAAAGTTGGTGTACATTAGTTGCAATTAAGTTAGTGACAATTTCCAGCTTTTATAATTGATGACTATAAGTTGTTACCAACTTTCCTAAAATAAGTTGACGACAATATACTGTCGCCACTTTTTGACAATTTGCTAAGAATGTTGAAAGTAACTTTTCATCAATTAATAGAATGCCAACTTTCGTCATTGACTTTCTCAGAAAGTTGACGATAGGTTGCTATCACCTTATGGTAATGTTAATTTTCACGGCCAACTTGGCAATAAATTGCTGCAGAAAGTTGTTGCCAGCTTCTTGATAATTAGATATTCGCAAAAACTGTTTTATACAATTTCTTTCTTCCGCCATATTTCTCAAATTAATTATTTGATTGAGACGGTTCTTGCAGCACTTGACGCGTTTCATCAAGTGTTAGAGCTGTTTAGATTTAGGAGTTGATTGATCAAGTCATTTTTTAAAAATTTTGAAAAAACTCAAAAAAAAACAAAGATCTCAAAAACATCAGTGTCATTACAATATCGATCTCTTTAAGCTCGGAAATACGTTTCTATACGATTTTTTTTAACAGCTCCTTAAGTTCTAACAAGTTACGTTTTATGTTAAAGTTTGAAAATTGATGAATCGGAAATCACCAATAAACACGGGTTTCTTTTATTTTTATTCCTGGCTATATTCAATATAATAAATTTATTCCGTAAGAAATCAATGTGAGTGATCGAAATACAGATTGCATTAAGTTTTGACTCAGATCAGAGCGTAAATATATAAAATATCTGGAAAAAATATTGAATACGGTGTTTCTTCGATTTTTTGATCGATAATAAGATTAGAATTAAAGAACATGTTATGTCATTGTATATAGTAATCCAAAGAGACTATAAAGATTAAGAGTAAGCATGATTAAGGATATTTTAGTACATTATATGTTAATTTCTTGAGGAAAAATAACACAAAATGTTATTTTTCAAACTTTTCGACGCTGATATCTTTCGGACTAATCAACCGATTTTGGCGATTGAGGTGGCATTCGGCGCGTTTTATTAAGTTCTAGAGCTGATTAGATTTTGAAATTGATCGGATGAGTCACTCCAAAGATAATCGAAAAAAACCGTTTTTTATCATTTCTTTCGCCATCGATATCTCTCAAACAAATTAACCGATTGAGATGGTTAAGGTGGCATTCAACGCGGCTTATAAAGTTCTAGAGCTGACTAGATTTTGAAGTCGATCGTTTAAGTCGTTTCTGAGAAATCACTAAAAAACTAAAAAAAATTATTTTTTTTCGTAATTCGCCAATATTTTCGAATCTGATTGATCAAATGATCTGAAATTTTCAGAAAAGTTGAGGGCCAACAAGCTCTTTTGATTGCCACCTCAAACATCCAAATCGATTCATTAGTTACAAAGAGTTTACACACACACACACACACACACACACACACACACACACACACACACACACACACACACACACACACACACACACACACACACACACACACACACACACACACACACACACACATATACATACATACACTTGGACATCATTCTGAAAATAGTCAGTTCCTAGGACCTCAAAACGTCGACATCTTATGAAAACTCGACTTTCGGAAAACGGGGTGAAAACAATAACTTCTCAATTTTTCGAAAATCGTCGATTTTCTCAGCGGGAAGTTAAAAAAATGTTGGAAAATCCAAAAATGCACACCTCAATCGCTCATTTTATTTTTAATCATTACTTTTATTACGTAATATTAATGAATTTTTTTTCTTATTATGAACTTTTATTCAATTTGCAAATAATAAATTTGATTTCTTCATTTCTTATTTTCAGTTTAATATTTTTTTACTAACATTTTTTTTTTCTTTTAATGGATTTTAATTTATTTTACTTTTTTTTAAATATCCCGCCTTTTATCTCAGATGTCACTTTTTTTCAAACATGTTGATACGCTAGTGCTGCCATCAGTAGTTGATAGAGAGAAACATCGAAAAAAATTATAACAACAGTAAAAATAGCAGTTAAATTTTTCACGAATAATCAGTTTTACGTCGTTAATTAATTACAATTAAACTAAAAGGATTCAGATAGTAATTTTCATAAGGGTTCTTGTGATAAAAAATACAAAGACAATAAAAAAAAATTTAGGCCGATTAATTATTTTCTTCGTGAGTTATCGTGCTTACGAAGATTCATACGTAACAACTGACAGCACTAGTTTCTTGGATTAAAAAAGTTCATTTAAAATCAATGAATTAACAAATCGACCCAAAATTGGGTTTAAATTAATCCTTAATAAATTATCTGCATGCGAATACACAATTTAATTTCTTTTTGTGCTATGAAAAGAGTGTAGAATTGTTTTTTTATGAGTGAAATTGTCATCGTGGAAGAACCCTCAGTAAAGCACCCCTAGCGCTTTTGCGCTTGAGGTGTGCAAAAATACAAAGCCGATAAAACAAAAATCGACTCAACATTGAGTTGAAATTATTCTTAAAGAAATGTTATGTATGCTAGTAAACAATGCAATCCCCTTTGGTGTATTCGAAAAAGTATTGAAATAAGTCGCATGAAGAAAATACTCAAAATCATTATTGTGATCGCAGAGCAAACACAATTCTATTATTACAATTTATTTTCATAAGGTTGACTTCCATTTTCAAACTAAATTTTGAACTCTCATAAGTTCATTGTAAACCGGGAGATTCATTTGATAGAAATACATCATATCTAAATGGGATCGAGTAACATTTTCCCATATTTCTTTTTCGATATTTTTTGGAATAATATTCATAACGTTACTACCATCATTAGGGCGAGCCACATAGAAATGCGTATTGTCACTATTAAATATTGTCAATATTTTCGAAGAGCGGGTTTTTTTGGGTCTAGATTAAATAATGATTGCTAATGCAGATCTTAAACCATCAACAACAAAAGTAAGGAATGTAACTCCCAAACCGTGACTGATTGCCATCATAGACTATTCATTGCCCCAAATGTTATCAGTAGCTACCATTCTTATGAAATCATCTACTTCTGGATTTTCCAAACGATCGTTATCACCATTACCAAGTCTAACTTCTATGACCGCAGTTTTACACAATACTTCGTAATAATCTATATTTAAGAGAACATAATTAACAACAAAAAGTTTAATTTCCAAATATTTTTCTTCATCGTCAAACAAAAGTTCAGCGATTGCTCAAAAGAAGCAATTGCCATCACTTTCAACATTGTTGATTTGAAAATTATCTAGAAGCTCTTTTGGGAATCTTTTTTTTGGTACTATTTTCTTAACAGGATAATTTTTTATCAATCTCGCATCATCGGTTGCTATTTTATTTTCGATATCAGAACAAACTCTTGTAATAGTTGTGTTGTTTTCGTTTCGAATAGTTTTTATTTCTAGAAGAGATGTACTTCTGCGTATTTTATCCAAAATATCATGAATATTTTGCCGATTAGGCTCATCAAGATTAATTGTTTCCGTTGGCATATTTTCATTCCTTCGAGTTTTTCTATAAACTTGATTATTAACACGACTAAAGAGTGAATCTAATTTAGTTTCAATTATAGATACACCTTGCTATGTGTCTCCGTCGAATTTAGAAGAATTGAATTTTCTATGTGCTGCTAAAAAATGACAGTTCACCTCATGAATTAAGGTTAACGGTATTAATGATTGAGTACCCGGGGGTTTTAATTTGATGATGTGACTTATTTTATGTGTCCCTCCGATGATACCTATGACCACCACTATTACTTTTAGCGCATCGCTAATGGCATAAAGTGAACCTTCATTTCCCCAAGCACGTTCACGCGCTATCGTTCGTAAAAAATCGTCTATTTTCGGGTGATGAATTTCGCAACCGTTTACATCTTGAACCGAAACAGCACCATGAGAAATTAATGATTCATAATAAGCATTATTATGGAAAATATGATTTATAATAAAAAGTTTTGTTTCATTATATCTTTCTTCATCACAATAAATCAATTCAGCAAACGTCCTAAATAAGCAATTACCGTCACCTTTGACATTTTTCAAGATAAAAGAATCATTAAGTTTACGATTAATTTTAGTGTTTTCAATGGATAAACTTTCTATTATTAATTCGAATCGAGGATTATTGAAATTATTAGAACGATTACTTGACAGTTCTGTTAAATCTTTTCCAACAATATTGTGAATTTCAGCAGAAAGTTCACTTATGATTTTATAATTTTGTCGCAAAATTACCTCAATTTCTGTCATAGAGTTACTGCCTGTTATTTCAAGTAAAATTTGTTGGATTGATGAAGAAACTGATTTATGAATTTCATCTTTTTTCTTTCGATTTGACACACGTTTAATAATTTTATTTAAAATATTTTTTCTCGTGACTAATTTTTTTTTTTGCTTTTTGAAGATTTGTCTTCTTTGGAAAAATTTTTAATATTAGATTTACTAGTTATATTCGTATTTTTTTTTAATGTTTCTTCTATTCGAGAATCCACATAAATTGGTTTTGGAATAGAATTTTTAGATGATTCCAAATGATCAATCAAAGATCTATCACGCACTTTATTTGCTTTATTGCAAAAAAAAAATTGGCTTATAGTCCGAAGTAATACTCTCATAAGTACCTGACACATAATCAGTTAAGTTAGAAAAAATCATATCAATTTGTGTATTAAAATTTGTCGTTGCAATCGCTGAAGACAAAACGCTTCTTAAATTCCGAGACTCATTCATGTATTTTTCAAGCCATGAAACTTCATTGCTATAACAATCTTCATTAAAGTCACCGATAACTACTAAATTATCATCTGTTTTGCAGGAATTAATCATACTATCCATGCATTTTATAAATAGTCCTCGAGTAGTGTGAGGTGACTTATAACCTCCTATGACAATTAAGTCATTTAGAGATAAAGTTACTAAATCAACATGTTCAATTCTATTTTCTGATTGCAATTCGCCAGTCACATTGTTGATGACAGAAATATCAAGATAATGTTTTTTATATACAAGCAATCCGCGGAGAAATTTTTTACCGATCTTAATTTGGTCATATCTATAGATGATTTCGTACCCATCAATAGAAATATCATCTGCCGGTACCGTACGTGTTTCAGCAAAAATCATAAGATCTGCTCCATGAAACCATTTATCATTTCGAATACAGCCTATATTTTTATGCAAGGATAATGCATTGTGAAAGATGATTTTGATTCCATTCAATTCATTTAACGGCTGCTCAAACGTAATCAAGTGTTTTTCGTTTTTCAAGCGTTCCAATTCAACTTTGAGATCACTACTATCATCTAAACGAACTGGCGGTGCGAAATTGCCATCGATGTAGAGGTTATCAGGATTAGTAACACGGCTATATGCAACATATTGCATTACTCGTGTCATACCTTTGTTATGAACCCAAACAGATCGATAAGTTTGACCTTGACTTTTGTGGGCTATTATACTTTCTGCAGAATTCAAAGGAAATTGTCTTCGAACAACCATTTTTTACCGACTGCGATATCAGTAACTACTACCGGGAAAATTGGGACAAGATTCATATTTCTTAAATGAGATTCTTTAAGAAAATGTAAATTTTCGTTTCGAGTAGTTCGTCTGAAGATATCACTATCTTCAAAGTCTATCCAAAAAATAGTAATCTCATCTGAGCTTTTTTTTTCTAATTATATATTTTTTCTAATATGTCTTAAAACACCTGTTGCTCCATTTACTAGTCCTTGTTGTGTACTTATATTACGAGTTAGCATGACTTTAACACCAATTTTTGCATAAAAAGTCTTCGGTAAACAGCCAGTTTTATTTGTTGGCAACTTATGAAGGGCGTCCAGAGTCTTTTCAATTGTTTTTTTACTCGACTTGTTTGAACCATGAATATGGTCATCAGCCTCATGCACGAATAGTTCACCTGGCATGTTATCAATTTATTTCTCATTAAAAGCATCAACGTCTTTATTTGTATGAAAAATATAAGCTGCGTCATGAGGGATATTTGTTAAGTTGCATCGTAAGTTGAATAATTGTATGTCGCTTTCAGTCATTGTTCCCATAGATAGGTTATTTGAGGCATTAATGAAATTTACATCGTCTTGCCACATAACTTTGGTTAATTTATTTGATGCAAACAATGCACTGTATGTATGATCAGCAATATTCGGTTGAAAGGGTTTACCGGGATTTTCTTTATTCCACTAACTTTTTGTCTCTCAAATAATGTTGGGCCGTATAATAAATTGGCTTATCCATAATAGGCGGAAGTTGCCTTAAGTCTCCAACAAAAATAACTGATAAACCACCGAAAGGAAAATTGTTTCCTGTAATTTGTTGGAGGCGAGTATCGATTTGGTTCAAACGATTTCGACCAATCATTGAAACTTCATCTATAATAACAACTTTCACATGGCGCATTTCAAATCTTAATGATGTAACAACGCTAGAACTTAATGCTGGGAGGTTTCCTCTTTTATTATCCACAGGTAAAGTAAAGCAACTATGGATAGTAACACCTCGAATTACAAATGCAGCCTTTCCAAAAGGGGCAGCTAAAATAACTTTAGCTGATTCAACATCTGAACAACTTATTTCTTTGTTATAATAATCAGATATGGTTTGATATAAAACGTTGATTAGAAAAGATTTTCCAGTTCCCGCTTGGCCACAAATGACTAAACGGACTGGTTTATTAAGCTTTCAAGCATGTAAACAATGCATCGTTATTTGGAGTTGTTGGTCATTGGCCTTCAAAAGTAGTTCTAAAATATCACTATTTTTTATCACTTTCGGTACACTTATCTTATAGTCTTTTTCTTTTGAATTAAAAGAATTATTGTTTTTTGTTTCAGGGAATATATCAATTAATTCAGATGGTTCAAATATTTTTTTAAGATTGAAGGCATTGCTTTCATCTTCATCACCGTTAACACCTAATTCAACTTCTTTGAAAATATCTTCAAGAAAACTTTCATCCATTTGATATATTAATCCTCGATTTTTTTCAATTGAAATCAAGTTTTTATCATGAACTTCTTTTCTTTCGACAAGACTTAAACCTTCGATTTCATTTTTCTCGTCACGAAATGGTAAAAATAGTAGTAACCGTTCTCGATAATAATTGTTTTCATGTTGATATTTATTGTAATGGCGAGTTCGTAAAATTTTACGTTTTACACGTTTTTTCACATCGCTTTCCTCATCATAAATATCATTATCTTCATCACAACTGTCACGTTCATCACCTGAATTCTGATCAGTTTTTGCTTTGAGTTTGTTGAGATCACTATATCCCGTAGCGAAATCAGCTAAGCACATCGATTCATATCGCTTATCCCGCTTACAGTACTTTTCAATTATATTATCTTGATAGATATCTGTTGACTCAGGTGCCATTTTTGATAATTCTTTTTTCCGTTGAACAATTCGATTTCTTTTCCCATTGGAAAAGTAGGAACAAATACTCCAATTCGAGATGCTTTAAAGAATGGCAAATGAAGTACAAGAGCAGCAGCTTCTTGAGCTGCTAAAACTCTCGTATTAATAAATGCGTTTGCAAATTTCTTTACTTTTTCAAGGTTAGTAAAGTCTTCGTGAGCAAATTGCTCAATCAAAGTTCTGAATAATTTTGCCATATCTTTTTCAACCTTTACTACATAATCAGTAAAATAACTGACACATGCATATGGATCACAGATAAATTGTATATCCATATTAGACTTCAGTAAATTTAGAGTGTCTAGATTGTATGCATTAACAAAAAATTCATTACTTTGGCGTCTCAAAAATACACGCATCGTTTGCAAAGAATATCTAGCAGCGTTAATATATTCATTTTCTGACATTTCAAGCTCTGTTCAAATTTGTGAGAAATAAATTCCTCGCGGCATCTCACTCAATTCATTAAGAAAATTTTTAACCTTTTCATAGTTAGATTTTACTTTTTCATTTCGTTCTTCTAAGGGCAACTTAGTTAAAGTTTTCGTTTCAGGCATTGGCCATAAAGGATAGTGGAAACGGCATACTTTTAAATTTTTCGCACCTTTGTAGCACGTGAATGTATGTTTATGTAACTGGCATCCCATTACATATGGGTTATCTTTGCCTAATCGACATGTTATAAATTTGTCTATGAATTCAACGCATTTTTTTTCGGATTCATTATCATCGGAATTACATCTTGGCACATCTTTTCACCAAGCAACCATATGACGATGTAAGACTCCTTTTTGTTGGACTTCATCTTTAAAAGCATAATCTTCAACGTAGTGTTCATTGAAAGAACCATCTTTCTTTGTCAAACACTGAATTATTGTTGTAAAATAACGATGAATGTCCCTGATTAAACAAAAGTATTTGACAGGATTAAAAAAATTTATATCCTTATGAATGCTATCGAATCCCGAAAATATGATTCAGAAGGATTTAACATGATTCAAATTTTTTAATTCTGTTAAATACTATTTAATCCTGAAAACATGATTTAACAGGATTTGAAATGATTTAAACTGTTAAATACTTTTAAATACTTTTTAATCCTAAAAAAATTATTTCAGGATTAAAAAGTATTCGGTAGCATTAGAAATTTTAAATGCTAGTTGAATCCTTTTATATCCTAAAAAGATAATGGAATAAAAACATTATTTCAGGATTAAAAAGTATTCAATAGCAGTAGAAATTTCAAATACTAGTTAAATTCATTTAAATCCTAAAAAGATAACGAAATGTAAAAATTATTTCAGGATTAAAAAGTATTCGGTAGCATTAGAAATTTTAAATGCTAGTTGAATCCTTTTATATCCTAAAAAGATAATGAGATAAGAACATTATTTCAGGATTAAAAAGTATTCAATAGCATTAGAAATTTCAAACACTGGTTAAATTCATTTAAATCCTAAAAAGATAACGAAATGTAAAAATTATTTAAGGATTAAAAAGTATTCGGTAGCATAAGAAATTTTAAATACTGGTTCAATCCTTCTATATCCTAAAAAGGTTATAAAATAAAAATATTATTTCAGGATTAAAAAGTATTTGGTAGCATTAGAAATTTCAAATTCTAGTTGAATCCTTTTATATCCTAAAAAGATAACGAAATAAAAAAATTATTTCAGGATTAAAAAGTATTCGGTAGCATAAGAAATTTTAAATTCTGGTTCAATTCTTCTATATCCTAAAAAGGTTATGAAATAAAAACATTATTTTAGGATTAAAAAGTATTTGGTAGCATTAGAAATTTCAAACACTAGTTAAATCCTTCTATATCCTAAAAAGATAATTAAATAAAAAAATTATTTAAGGATTACTAAGTATTCGGTAGCATTAGAAATTTCAAATACTGATTAAATTCGTTTATATCCTAAAAAGATAACGGAATGAAAACATTATTTCAAGATTAAAAAGTATTCAATAGCATTAAGAATTTCAAATACTGGTTAAATCCGTTTATATCCTAAAAAGATAACGAAATGTAAAAATTATTTAAGGATTAAAAAGTATTCGGTAGCATAAGAAATTTCAAATACTGGTTCAATCCTTCTATATCCTAAAAAGGTTATAAAATAAAAATATTATTTCAGGATTAAAAAGTATTTGGTAGCATTAGAAATTTCAAATTCTAGTTGAATCTTTTTATATCCTAAAAAGATAACGAAATAAAAAAATTATTTCAGGATTAAAAAGTATTCGGTAGCATAAGAAATTTTAAATGCTAGTT
The DNA here is from genome assembly GCF_029852145.1 of Microplitis mediator. NCBI lineage: Eukaryota > Metazoa > Arthropoda > Insecta > Hymenoptera > Braconidae > Microplitis > Microplitis mediator. The sequence goes on from NC_079976.1 coordinate 18,826,706, forward strand.
GAATCCTTTTATATCCTAAAAAGATAACGAAATAAAAACATTATTTCAGGATTAAAAAGTATTCGGTAGCATAATAAATTTTAAATACTGGTGAAATCCTTCTATATCCTAAAAAGGTTATGAAATAAAAAAATTATTTCAGGATTAAAAAGTATTCGGTAGCATTAGAAATTTCAAATGCTAGTTGAGTCCTTTTATATCCTAAACAGATATTGAAATAAAAACTTTATTTCACGATTAAAAAGTATTCGATAGCATTAAAAATTTTAAATACTGGTTGAATCCTTTTATATCCTGAAAAGATAACGAAATAAAAACATTATTTCAGGATTAAAAAGTAGCATAAGAAATTTTAAATGCTAGTTATCCTTTCAAATCCTCCTACTCCTTTCGATCATTTTAGTATTAAAAAGTATTTAATATGATTAATCGTGAATTTTGAAAAAGGATTTACAGTATTTAGCAGGATTTGAAAGTATTAAAATTTTAATCCTTTTTAATCCTGTCAAATACATTTTTTTACTCAGGGGTAACTTGCACAAGTTACTGGATTATTGTGTATTAATAAGTCTTTTTCATTTGGATCAAGTTGCAATGCATCACTTGAGCTAATTTTTTTATTGTATTGCTCTCCATAGAGTTGTTGTAATATATGAACATTTTGATGCAGATTGCATGAAAATGTAAAAAATCCATTTGGTGTTCCAATTTGTGCCATTGCTGCTATCAAAAATTTTTTTTATCTTCCATGTAAGCAGGAGAGCCAATGATTGGCGTTAAAAATTTATATGCTTCATCTTTATTAACTAATTTGTCAACCATGTCTCCGTCTAGAACATGTTTGGCCTGTAAAGACTCATTTTTATAGCTTCTGCGGGTAACAAAATTCATAGAATCTCTAGTTCGTTTTTGTACAGTCATTTGACCGAGCAAAAGAACGAAAGTTGGGTCATGACGACAACGAGGGTTTTTATGAGTGAGCCAAAGCTTGTGTCATTCATTAGCAGTTAGTATGTTCATTTCATCGAAAGGTTCACCTCCAAAAATTTGTGGATGACAGAAAATTTCATAGTAGGGAAGACTATACATTGGTTTCGGAATTTTGTTTTCACCAGGCGCAATAATGCGAGTCAATTCTGCCATTTCACGATTTTGATCAATAACTAAAACGTTATCATTGTCAAAGTTTCCATCGCATTCATTATCTTCATCTTCGTTTTCATAAAATTTCTGAAATAGTTCATTTTCAGGATCCAAAAGGAATTTTTTATCGTTTTCATCAACAATCAAAGGAAATTTTTCTTCAGTATATTGGGAAAAAAAAATTCTTCATTTTTTAACACCATACCGTACGTATAATGTAGATTTTTGTAAAAATTTCATCGACTCTTTAACATCTGCAACGAAAATATTTTTAGCCATATAGCTACTTTTATATTCTTTTTTACGTTTAATTTTAATTTGAACTAAGAGATAATTGTGGATCAACTGAAAAATGATGAAGAGGTACAATTTGCAAAAAAGGCAACAAAGGTGATACCAATCGAACTCCAAGTGCACTTAAACGTTTCGAACTATCAGGGATTTCTATAAAAGAAAGATTTTTTGTCGCGGCTCTTTTAGGAATATCACCCTTTCTTAAACTTGTCCAACATTGAGTACAAAGAAAATTGGATTCTTTGAAATGATAAGCATGTTGGTCCATGCCAGTATTAGTAATAATTAGGGCCAGGAATTTGGTTTCGCTAAAAGACAGAGAAAAAAGATAGGCGGGGCCAAGTTCTCTGATTGGTTGCAAAAAATTTGATATTTAATTGTTTCTCGTAATTGACTGAAACCAGCAATAAGGTAAAAAATAAAAATCGGATTGCTGAACTGAACAGAAATAAGTTTCAAAGAAATAACAAGCTCAGCCTGCAGATTGAAGAGCCAGTTTTGCAATCCGGGTTTATTTCTGATCCAGGTTTAAATTATTATTGCTGGTTTATTTATATATTGTTAATTTATATAAATATACTAGTAAAATTAATTTAAATTTGGATAAAAATAACCCCGGTTTGAAAAACTGGCCCTGAAGCTGCTCGAGCGATAAATACGAGTCTCTATCACCAGAACAAGTTAAAAAAATAGAGTTTAGAGAGGAGTTCTGGGGCTTTTACAGGCTCTTAGGTAGATGGTTTTTATTTTCACCCATGTCGACGTTGAAGCTCGCCCGCATGGGTTTTCAGCTGCGACGGCTCAAGCCGTAAACGGTGGCTCCAAATAAATTTTTTGAGTTTTTACCAGCTCCTAATTAAAATGAAAATTTTTTTTCGCCCGTGTCAGTAGTAAAGCTCGCCCATGTAGATTTTTAAGTGCCCTTGCGGCTATAACTAGTCATTAGCGCTAGTTCAAGTTTTAGATTCACTTTCATTCAAACTGCCGGAGCTTTTGCAAGCCCTAAGGAGGATAGTCTCGATTTTTTAACACCTGTCAATTTTAAAGTTCACCGTGTGAACTTTCATGTGTTCATGCGATATTAGCTACAAAATAAGAGAATTGTAGCACAACAAATTAGACAAATTTTCAGGCTAGAAGAAAGACAATTCTCAAGACAAGAAATAAGACAAATTTCAAGACAAAAAATAAGACAATTTTCAAGACAAACAATAAAACAATTTTTAAGACAAAAAGTAAGACAAATGATAAGTCATTTTTTAAGACAAAAAATAAACCAATTTTTAAGACAGAAAAAAAACAAATTTAAAGGGTAAAAGACTTTTAAAAAAAAAAATAAAACAAATTTGAAGACAAAAAGACAATTTTTTAAACAAAAAATAAAACAATTTTCAAGACAAATAATAAGACAATTTTTAAGATAAACGATAAGGATATTTTTAAGACAAAAAATAAGCCAATTTCCAAGACAAAAAATAAAACAAATTCAAAGAGATAAACACAATTTTTAAGACAAAAAGTAAGACAAAAGATAAGACATTTTTTAAGGCAATTTTTAAGACAAATTTCAAGACAAAAAAAAAGATAACTTTAAAGATAAAAAATAAGACAATTTCCAAGACAAACAATAAGACAATTTTCAAGACAAACAATGAGTGAATTTCTAAGACAAAAATTAAGACATTTTTATGACCAAAAATATGACAATTTTGAAGACAAGAAATAAGATAAATTTTAAGATAAAAAAATAAGACAATTTTCAAGACAAGAAATAAGATAAATTTTAAGATAAATAATGAGACAATTTTCAAGACAAGAAATAAGATAAATTTTAAGATAAAAAATAAGACAATTTTCAAGACAAAAAATAAAACAAATTCAAAGAGCAAAACACAATTTTGAAGACAAAAAGTAAGACAAAAGATAAGACATTTTTCAAGACAAAAATAAGACAATTTTCAAGACAAGAAAAAAGATAACTTTAAAGATAAAAAATAAGACAATTTCCAAGACAAACAATAAGACATTTTCAAGACAAACAATGAGTGAATTTCTAAGACAAAAATTGAGACATTTTTTAAAACAAAAATTAAGACAATTATCAAGACAAACAATAAGACAATTTTTAAGACAAAAAATAAGACAACTTTCAAGACAAACAATTAGACAATTTTTAAGACAAAAAGTAAGACAAAGGATAGTTCATTTTTTAAGACAAAAAATAAGACAATTTTTAAGACAGAAAAACAACAAATTTAAAGAGTAAAAGACAATTAGAGAAAAAAAAAAAATAAAACAAATTTAAAGACAAAAAGACAATTGTTAAGACAAAAAATAAGACAATTTCCAAGACAAACAATAAGACAATTTTTAAGATAAACAATAAGGATATTTTTAAGACAAAAAATAAGCCAATTTTCAAGACAAAAAATAAAACAAATTCAAAGAGAAAAACACAATTTTTAAGACAAAAAGTAAGACAAAAGATAAAACATTTTTTAAGACAAACATAAGACAATTTTCAAGACAAAAAAAAAGATAACTTTAAAGATAAAAAATAAGACAATTTCCAAGACAAACAATAAGACAATTTTCAAGACAAACAATGAGTGAATTTCTAAGACAAACAATGAGTGAATTTCTAAGACAAAAATTAAGACATATTTTAAGACAAAAATTAAGACTATTTTCAAGACAAACAATAAGACAATTTTTAAGATAAAAAATAAGGAAATTTTTATGACAAAAAATATGACAATTTTCAAGACAAGAAATAAGAAAAATTTTAAGATAAAAAATAAGACAATTTTGAAGACAAGAAATAAGATAAATTTTAAGACAAAAAATAAGACAATTTTCAAGACAAGAAATTAGATAACTTTTATGATCAATAATAAGACAATTTTCAAGACAAAAAAGAAAACAAATTTAAAGACAAAAAGACAATTTTTAAGAGAACTCTTAAGACAAAAAATAAAACAAATTCAAAAAGAAAAACACATTTTTTAACACAAAAAGTAAGACAAAGGATAAGACTTTTGTTAAGACAATTTTTAAGACAAAAAATAAGACAATTTTCAAGACAAAAAATAAGACAAAAAATAAGACAATTTTTAAGACAAAAAATAAGACAATTTTCAAGACAAAAAAGAAAACAAATTTAAAGACAAAAAGACAATTTTTAAGTCAAAAAGTAAGACAAAGGATAAGACAAAAAATAAGACAATTTTTAAGACAAAAAGTAAGACAATTTTCGAGACAAAAAATAAAACAAATTCAAAGATAAAAACACAATTTTTAAGACAAAACGTAAAACAAAGGATAAGACATTTTTTAAGACAATTTTTAAGACAAAAAATAAGACAATTTTCAAGACAAGAAATGAAATAACTTTTAAGATAAAAAATAAGACAATTTTCAAGACAAATAAGAAAACAAATTAAAAGACAAAAAATAAGACAATTTCCAAGACAAACAATAAGACAATTTTTAAGACAAACAATAAGTGAATTTCTGAGACAAAAATTAAGAAATTTTTTAAGACAGAAAATAAGACCATTTTTAAGACAACCAATAAGACAATTTTTAAGATAAAAAATAAGAAAATTTTTAAGACAATTTTCAAGACAAAGATTACGACAATTTTTTAGATAAAAAATAAGACAATTTTTGAGACAAAAAATATGACAAAGTTAAAGACAAGAAGACAATTTTTGAGACAAAAAGACAATTTTGAAGACAGACAATAAGATAATTTTGAAGACACAGACTACGACAATTTTTAAGATAAAAAATAAGTAAATTTTCAAGACATAAAATAAGACAATTTTTAAGACAAAAGACAATTTTTGAGATAAAAAATCGGTCTGCCAGTCCACCCTGCGGGCCAGCCCCAAAACTTCCCGCTGTTTTCGAGCTCAAGAACCTCGAAAACATTATTATGAATACTTTTTCGAGCTCTTCGAGCTCGAAAATACGTGTGTATGCTGTTGTTTTCGAAAAAAAACGTTTTTCACCATTTTTTCTCCAACGATATCTCTCAAACGAATAAACCGAGTGAGACGGTTGAGGTGGCAATCGACGCGTTTTGTCAAGTTCTAAAGCTGATCAAGTTTTGAATTCAATTTATCGAGTCGTTTTTTAGATATTTCAGAAAAAATAAAAAAAAATTTTTTTTTAATTCTTTCGACAACGGTTTCTCTCGTACGAATGAACCGATTTTGATGGTTGAGGCGGCATTCGACGCGGCTTATAAAGCTCTAGAGCCCAGTCTATTTTGGAATTAATCCATCCAGCACATTAAAAGTTATCCAAGAAAAACATTTTGGAAAAAACTTTATTTTTGGAATATCTCTGAACGAGCCCTACCGATCAAGCTCAATTTTCTCACGGCTTCAAGATATTGACTATCCGCGTCGAATGACACCTTAAAGTTCAAAATCGGTTTATCCGTTTAAAAGATACAGGTATGTACGTACGTACGTACATACATGCATACATACACTCGGACATCATCTTGAAATTAGTCAGAATAGCTTTCTAGGACCTCAAAACGTCGACATCTGATGGAAATTCGATTTTCGTAAATCGGACCGAAACCAATAACTTCCCGAATTTTTGAAAATTTACAATTTTCTTAGCGGGAAGTTAAAAAGTTAAATTTGGGTTTTTACCGATAAAAAATAAACAGATTAAAGGTTTCAATAATATCGAAGGACAAAAAATATTTGAATCAGCTCTTGTTTCAAATGTAGTTAAATCAGAAGATTTAAGTAAACAATCAATACTCGTATTTACACCATTGTTATTTGTCACGTAAAGATTTCAGTATAGAGAAATAAATTACTTATTGAGTATTAAATTTTAAAATTTAGATCGTTACGCAGGCATTTTCTCGATACGTCACCGTTCGAGGCAACTGTTTGCTTGCTACCAGCGCGCATGCGCAACACAGTGTAATTGCACGTGCTGTACATAATTTATATTTATTTATAATTAATTTATTGAAATATTGCTAATCCAAATTGTTTGATTTTCAGGATTTATCCATTATTTTAAGGACAATAGTGGGCATAATCTAACATAACAGTATGCCACCATAATTATTTAATGCATGAAATAAAACGTTAGCTAGGTGTTTGTGTGGTGGACGCATTTTTTACGGCTGAACGGAATTGACCGTCAAACGAGGGAAAATCAATATTTCCCCTTATATCACCGCCACTGATTTAATAAATAAAATCAATTTTTATTAAATTATTTGCCACTCCTAAAAACGTGATTTTTAGAGAATTAATTCCTAGATATAATTAGGAACACTTTGCAACGTCATTCGAGTTAAACAAACATATAGAAATATTTAATTAATTAATTAAATAAAGCCCAGGGTCAGAGTAATAGGGGGAGGATGGAGAAGCTTTCTGGGTGTATTTGTGTGCTGTGAGAAGAAAATTTCTCAGAGAGGTACGGATTATTGTACTGCCGTGCAAAGCACAGAGGTGGTAACTTGTAGTTTGGCCATTTTGAGATATTTACAGATGTAATGAAGTAAAATTTAAATATTTAAATTTAAATCTGATTGATTTACTGTGGTTGATCAATTACCCTGAGTTAACCCCGTAAGCGTAAACTATTTTATCAACGTCGCTGGGTGCGCTAATTTAAGGGACTCGTCCACCAGACTAACTTAGAAACTATGTAGGGGAGAAAATTTTCAATAATTGCCGATATCACGCGAGCTGATTAGCTATAAGGGCAATACAACAGTGAAGAAGACTGAACCGGACCAGCAATCCAAGTGAACACTTGAGACCGTGTACGTGATATAAAAAAAGATATAAAAACAATTTGGGGAGTTTTGAAAAGGAGAAGGAAATCGGTAGCGTCGGACTCGGACCTAATCAAGCACTTGATTAAAAGTAAGAAAAATTTTTGGCTAAAATCCAGAATTTATAACTAAGTAAATCACAATCGTAATCGTTGATTAATCTAATCGAGGGGCAGTGACCATTTCTTTATGGAACAAATTCTCTCATAATTCTTATACAGAATCATAAATTGCAACATGATTTTAGGATTAAAGACGATTAGAAATTTTTACTTGTCATAAATCGTCTTTAATCGTAAAATAATATCACAATTTCTCATCCAGTATGAAGATTAAAAATGGTTCATGACGATTTGAAATTTTTAATCGTCAAAAATCGTTTTTAATCGTTAAATAATAAACAGTCTTTTGATGATTAGAGACGATTAAATGTGGAAAACCACGACGATTATGAATAATAGAGACGCTTCATGACAATTGAATTTTTAATTGTTTTGAATCGTCAAAAATCGTATTTTCTAATCAGGGTAATTGTAAGTTTTAACTTAGTTGAATGACACTTTCCAGATATTTATTAAACTTAAGTTATAATGATTAAAAATTGTAAATGATACATCAGAAAGTTACTTCTTATGAGTTTTAAAAAAAATTAAAACCATTACTACAATAGAAATTTTAAAAAACTAACCAATTATACTTTTTCTAAAACTCCTAAATTAAAATAGCTATTTTCGATAAATAGGATCAAAACGAGGGTTTGCGGTATGCTTGTACTGGCGAAAAAAGTCTTGGGTTACCACGCATTCTGAACAAAAACGAGTAGATACATTTTTCTCGCAAGAGCATAGCAAGGTAATGTATTCTTTTTTTAACTTCTTCATGAAGTCACAATTAGGAGCTCCTTAGGATGGCATGGATAAGACATCAATTTTGTAAAATCTTAATGTATTCATATCTCTGACTTCATTCAGAAATCTGATGTATCGACTCTTACTTAATACATATACATGTGTATATGTTTTTTTTTACATTACAATTTTTGAAAATATTTTCCGCGCTATTAAAAAATCTTGTTTGTTTACTCTAACTTGAATTGATAAAATATCATGTTTATTGAATATTTACATGGAGTAACTAATAATAATAAATTAATATTTATAAAATTTAAAAAAACTTTGCATACATTAAATAAACGTGAAAATTTACAATGTTAATAACATTGAATTGTAAGATTTTTTCATCTCAACGAAGCTTTTCTTCATTATCATTGCATCGGAATTATTGTAACAATCGATATATACGTATCGCGATTTACCCATTTATTTTCATTTTTCTTTTAAGCAAGGTTTACCTAGCCATACCTCAAATCTTTACGTGGATATCTTTTTACCTTTTCGCAGGTACCTATGAAAGTGCATGCACGATAAGAAGAACAGACAAAGATCGACAGATAGGATAGTATACCTGTCTCTCTCTCTCTCTCTCTAACAAAAAAGCAGAGCCTATCCTCAAACCCAACTACGTCATCTAGCTGCATGCTCATCTTGCATCCACACTTACCTGCGTACATTTATTTACTATACAGTAACAAGAGAGTATGTATGTGTGTGTACGGACGTAGTACCCAAAAATATAGTTAGCTGCGACTCAGTGGGACACCTGCACGTGTGCACCGGACCTCTCATTAAATTTGAACGGTCATAAAAATTTTATGACTATCTCATTCCCATATTCCGAGTCATCTCTGACATTTCGAAAGCTATACCCAGATCTATGTACTTCTAATAGAACACTTACTCATCCCGTTGTTGTTTACAAAAACGATATCATCCAATTTCCATACATGGGCTTTTCCAATCTTTAAAAAGCTATGCCTAACCCGGATCCATGTACTCACTCATCATGTTGTTGTCCAAAATGATGACCTGGACCGGACGATTGCATCAGAAAAACATATGACTTTCCTATCAGAACTAGAGTATATGAACTGCCAAAAAACTAACGAATACAGTCAATCGCTTATCAGAAGTAACCTCTGCCGGTTTTCGCTCCGGAAATCTACAGATTCAGAAGTACAGATTAGTTCTAACTGCTCGTCCAATTAGTACCGTGAATCAGAGTTACAATTTTGACTTGCTGAACTTGCACAACTTGCTGAAATCATGGTCGATTCGACTCACCCAAATTAGGATCATCGGTATCGTGACGGTCTACAGCCTAGGAATCCAGACTCCTAGATCAAAATCCGAAGTTCAAAAAAATATCCGCGTTCGTATTTGACAGATAGGGGAGTGCATCCTCTCGGTATCCCAGTAGCTTCGAGTCCGTACAGAATAATTAATTTCGCTGAAATAAAATCACGAAGCCACAGTGCAGTGTCCCAGCACAATTAAAAATAAAAATAATAATTGTACGATTTCGCGATCACAAAATTCAAAGTGGTAAATTGTGAGAGAGTGTGATCAGCAAAATTGTAAACCACCTCAAGCTGAGTGGTCAGTCTAATTGTATGTATTTAATTTTAATACACACATGTAGAAACAACATTATAATTTTATACGAAAATATACAGATTCTTTTCTTTTTTATATTAAATCTTTTTCTCTTATTCATACCTCTTACTCCAACATTTAATAGTCGATGTCTGTAAAATTAGCTGACCCTTTTTACACCGGTGTTATTTTATTTTAACACTGCCCGATGTTAAATTGAATCCATTTTTAAGACTGCTTTTTTTGCAGTGTAGTACATATGCTCTGATTTATATCTTTTTGTTATGGATACCCAGCTTTCCTAGCGGCAGTTATATACTTTTCCTAAAAAACTCTTTTTTTTTGGAGAATGCATCAAGGTTTTCGGAAGCACTTAATTTTTACGCCACAAAAAAAAAATAATTACTTTTATTAAATTGTTCAGTCACGAGCTTGATGAAGGGGAGGATAGGGTTTTAAAATTATTTTTTTTATTTTTTTCTGAATGAACAATATGTCGATAATATTGTGTACAAATTTGAAATCAATCCGAGTGAAACTAACGGAGTTACAGCGTTTCAAATGACCAGCCGGTATACCTGATTTTTATACTCGCTCGACCTGCCCCTACATACCCCTAGTAGAAATCAGCTGCAATTTTCTTTGTTCTTCCGAATCCCTTTCTACGGCTGTGTGTCTTTCAAAGGATGTAAACTGATAACTCAATATAAGTATAAAAATTCATATTCTTTTATTGATAGTTTATTTCAAATTTTCACGAATAAAAAACCTTAAATGGATTTTCCCGAAAACGTTATTTTTAAAGTCCGTGAAAATCATAACTCAAAATGTACTGAACCGAACCTTTTGAAAATTTGAACATTACTTCTTTACATAAATCAACCGGTAACGACGAAGAATTTTTTTTTGTTTTCCGTTTTTTTCTATTTTTTAATAACAAATTAACCGCGATTTTTTGAGCTAAAATCGCGTTTTTCACTTCCAAGTGCTGCAAAAAATCGAAAAAAAAAAAAAAACTCTTCGTGGTTACCTCGAGAAATACATCAACTTTAAAATGCATATCAATTTTTTTTTTTCCGATGATCCGGTAACGAGTAATGATGTTCACCGCAAATCGACTTTTTTTCGAGGCGCCTTCGGAGATTCAACGTCACCGGCTTATTAATCAATACTTTTTGTTGAAAATTTTTTCTGATATTCTTTAAAAGTTGTACAATAATATGTGATTAAGTTTAATGAAATTATATTGCTCATCTCGCCGGGAAAAAATTACAACAATATGCTTTTTTTTCGCCTTTAAAACCCTACCCCCCCCCCCTTAATTTCAAATCCTTCGTGCATTTTCGCTATTCCGGGAGTTGCCGGACTCGCTACTGACTTCAAGGTCAGAATAGTGCCGGGTCACTCGCTATATGGGCCCGACACTTGTAATTTATTGCTCATGACCGGGTAAAAACTGCATGAGAAGCCGCTACTAGCCGACCAATAAGATAATTCGTATTATATTAGCCGGCCAATTGGAAAATTCGTCTCATAACGGCGTGCTCAGCTGCCAATAAGAAAAATCAGCTACTAACTGTTTCCTGTTGGCGCGCTTTTAAGCCAATGGGAAAATTCGCTAGGACAGCCATGCTGTCATCATCTCCTCCAAGCGGGAACGAAGGAAGACGCCATCGTTTCATTATTCTCTTCTACAACGTGCTCTTGTACTGAATACCTCGTGTGCTAAAACCGCTTTGATAATATTCTCTATACTCTTGTGAACTAATACAAAACCCTTGTGCTAATTTATTCTCAATATTTAGTCAGTAAATTAAGGCTGCTATTTATTGAGTATAAATAAATTGCCATTCGAGTGTAATTAATAAGTAAATTAATTTCCGTGAACGTAACCGCTACCGACCACGTGTCGACATTTTATACGTGATTCTTTTTCAGTATTGCCGCATTAGCACTTGCGTATATTTTATTGTTGAGTTCGCTATAAATAATTATTCCTAATAATAAGTATATGTAAAAAGTGTAAATAAATCTTTAATTTATTCTTTACTAATTCTGGTATAATTTTTAATTGTTTAAAACCTCACGCCTTAACCAGATCCTCTGGTTTTATTCGCTCACTTTACATAAATGTTTTGCCAGAATTTGAAATTCTGGCAGTGCATCCGTTTTTTTAAAATTTGCAGAAATTGTTTGTGCACCTATTTGCTGTTTGCGCACTGTTACATTCTGGTTTATCTATTAATCAGACAGAATATTCTTAATTTTACCCGGTTGACGTCGTTAGGGTGTCGATAGACCCTAGGTGCGTCAGCTGTTGACCTCCTTTTATTTGATGCAAAAAAGCTTATTGACTTACCATGATGGGAATTATGGGCCCCATAAGTCGGCCCAAATAATCCCTTGATACGTCCTCTGGGTGCAAACGAGACGAGCTTTGAAGACTCGGTTCCTTCGTAGAGGAAAGTAATCCCAATTGGTCGATCAACCACCAGAGCTCGAAGGCTCAACAACACACGAGCTTGGAAGCTCAACAACACACGAGCTCGCAAGCTCAACAACACATGAGCTCGAAAGCTCAACAAAAACTTCCTCCGACTTAATTCTCAGACGACCTCCGGTGAGGTCCGCGATAACACCTCGAATCCTGCGACCGAGCTGTACCGCACATCCTGACCTCCTGCGTCATCGGCCTCGAAGCATGAATTTCAGATTCGGAAAGGAAGCGTTCAGGCTGCCGGTATCGGCGCCCGGAACAGGTGAGAGTATTGGGCTGCCCGTAGCGGCGCCCAAAGTTTAAATAAAGAGTGCGTATTTGAATAAAATACGGATATATATTTTGCTTCAAGTCCGAGTGACAGGATCAAGCCAGCAGGTTTGTGTAGAGTTCTTGGCTCTACTAGATCTTGTGATCGACTAACTTGATTCTGTCGCTCCTTGGTATAATACATTATCAAAACTGTTAACGTTGCATCTCAGGTTTCCTATGAGAGAATCGTCGTGGCCCGGGTCTCATGCATCGTCATCTGTTTAGACTATCCGCGAGCCACGGCGACTCTCTTATCGCAAGAGATTTCCGTTACATTGCTGGCGGTGAATAAAAATAATATCGCCAACAAAGTAACGATTTATTAATTTATTAATTAATTATGATTATAAGAAGTGTCGAACCGTTTCTTCGCCCACTGTGGCGAATAAATAATTCGAGACTTCAAAAAAAAAATTTCTAAAAATTTTTATTTAAATTTAATTAGAGCCAGAACGTAACACGCACCTAAAAAGCCCCTAATTTTGACTTAATTTAAATTCAATTTTATTGAGTTGGGTCAGCTAATTTTACAGACATTCTTAACCTTCAAGAAATCTGCTCCAGTCAATTTTTAGTCAATTATAATCATGTAAAAAAGTGTTTAGATTGGACTTGAAATTTTGTACTTGGAAGTCACTGTTCTTCGCTTTGCTGTAATATATTTTTATCGTATTTGGTGTAAAGTAAATAAACATTGCTGTTGAGAGAAATTGCATTAAATTGTTTTAGCAGACGTTCTATTTTAGAGATAAAATGATAATTATGTTTACAGGTGTGCAGAAACGCGATTTCGATGTTCTCAAAATCAACGAAGAAGAGGAGATTATTGATGATCCAACAAGACGCACTCCGCCAATAAAACGCGCTTGAGCCACCTCTGCTCAGGATAAACTCAATAAAGAAATTTCGCTGCTAGAAAAACTCCAACTCGCAATTCGTCGAAAAGACTCGGTCAATTCCGATAGAAGTGAACAGCGACAAATAACACAGCTTCGACACAAAATCGAATCATCGAAAAAAGAAGTGCATAAAAATCAACTGCATGCACTTCACGCCAAAAAACACAGAGATTCTTACAAATTGAAAATTGATGCGGTCTGCATTCAAAATCCTGAAGCAGCTGGTGTTCTAAAATTACGATCAGAACCGGGATCGTCAGTGATTAGAAGAGAAGCAGCCTGAATTTTCTGAGGTCCTACGTAGATGCCGAACCCTTACCGATCTTTATTCTAGATTAGGAGAGCTTGAATATCAGATTCGAGGAGTGGCACTTACATCCGCTTACTACCTAGAAGATATAATCCATTGAAAAGAAAGAGATACGTTACCACCGTGCCAGTAAAACTAAGCCGTCCAGAAGCAGATCATCACAAAGTCCACTCTGATCAACAATTTTGCATCACCACTATTAGGACTATAGAAACTATCACTTCTATCTTGGGGCCTTCTGAACTCGGCTTTATTTCTCAAGATGACAAAGCTCGGGTCCCTATTGGTTGAGAGTCATGAACAAGCAAGCACCACTTTTAATGCATGTAGAGTACCGCGTCTCCTTACCTGACCATGATTGGGTACTAACGGCAAAACAAATATTAATTCCCAGTGTTTATGCCGGTTGCTTCATCAAAGAAAACGCGATCGGTCGTCCAGAGAGTGTCGCGTATTCAGGGCCGACTTACAATTCTATTCGAAGTGGAAAACACTCATCTTCTACTGCATCGACTCACGCTGTAGATTTTTAGAAGCTTACAACTCTCGACATTTTCGGAGAAATTATGCACGCTGATAATGGTGGCTTGAAGCCTATTATGATGATTACTTGTAACGGTGGTCGAATGAGAATCTTCGCGACCCAAAATTTATAGCGCATGCGATAAAGCATTTTATCAAGTGCGATCGGGACGCAATATTTTTATTTACAAATGCACCTGGAAGGAGCGCTTTTAACCGAGTCGAAAGGAGAATGGCTCCTATTAGCAGAGAGTTGTCAGGCGTAATTCTACCGCATGATATATACGGAAGCCATCTCGATGATAGAGGAAGGACAGTGGATTTAGCAGTCAAATAACAGAACTTCCGCAAAGCTGGAGAGGTTCTCGCTGAAATATGGAGAAGCGTGTTAATTGAGGGAAAAAATATATTCTCGCCGAGTATGTCGAATCGAATGCAAGCGCCAAATGTTTCGTCCCAGATATGCCATCATCTGAGTGGTTTAGTAAGCACGTCAGACAAAGCCAGTATTTTCTGGTGTTTATCCAATTCCGACTTTTTTACACTAATAGGACTATACGGTCTGAAATTGGTAATGTTTTATAAAAGTCTGGTAGTGTTTTCATCGTTTAACAGAATTTTATGCAGATGCGATTACCTTTTCCGAATATTCTGAATTTTTGAATGTTTTTTTCCAATACAGATTGTTAAATGTGACGAAAGAATCTCCTTTCTCGCACTCGAGACTCTTTATGGCCCGAAGATCCCAAAACCAACAAAACTCGATGGCAAATCATTTGCTTCATTCTTATTAAGACAATCTCTAAACATTGCACCTCATCATGGTCAATATAACGAAATCCCCTATGGTTTCTATTGTCCAAGCTCGTGTTCGGAAGCTAACCTTATTGAAGGATAAACGTGTGACAAATGCGGGCAATACTTCTATTCAAAAAAGGCTGTTTTATTTCATAGAAAAATACATAAAAAAACAAATCAAATCGATTAAATTTAGCAGGGAAGAAAACGACGAAGAAGGAGCCGAAGACGAAGACAAAGGGCAGGAAGAAGACAGAAATGAAAAAAAAAAAGAAAAAAAATAGAGAGGAGCAAGATAAAGAGTCAAATGAAAGAGAAAGCACGCCAGTCATTACCATTGAACAAAGTGCTCATACACCTTCGGCTGATGACTAAATTTTGATCGGAAAGAATTATTTTAATGTTTCAAATTTAGGTGTAAGTATAATTTCCAAACCCATGTTTGTTTTTATTAATTTGTTGAAAGGTACCAAAGTACAATTTATGTATTCATTAAAAATAATTTATATGTTCATTAAATGAGTATTTTTAATCATTCTTAATACATTTTTTCGAATGCTTCATAATTGAGTACGAGCATTATTATGTATAACAAACATTGCTTTCATTACCAACTTTCCCATGAAATATGACCGTCAGGATTTCCAAAAATATCAGCATTAAGTATTATTCCAAAAACAATATATACCCATTCGGTTAATTTGAACTCACTTGATACATGATGAAGAGGGGTGGGGTCAGCCTCAACATCACCTGAAATCACGTAGGGGGAAAGATGACTTCAAAAAAAGGCAGAACAGCTCGGTTAGCAGAAAGAACTTCGCAAGACATTGCTTACGAAAAAGAAGAAAGCCCAATGTATGGATCTGGAATTGCCGATTAATCTAAAGTGAGTATCAAACATTATTATCTGAGTTATTGTACTGGAATTGTTTCTCAAACTTCAAACGCGTTTTTCTCAAAACTACTTTTTTGAGGTGGTTGATATGATATCTCAAGTTCTACTTTACCAATTCCTTCTAAATTTGGTGAAATTCTTTTTTATATATCTCTCTATCGCTCCTGCCTTGGATTTTGAAAAATGTTAATTTGAAGTATTTTCATGAAATTCGAAAAGGTCAAAAGAAGGGGGTAAAAAAAGTTTTTTTTTATGTACTCGCCATTTTGTGAATTTTTGTTTTTTTTTTTTTTTTGGCAAAGGTCTATACGATAGCGACAGCTTTACTAATGAGGAATTTTCTTAATTTGTTTGTTTTAGATCACTACAAGGGTTGGAATTATGTCAACCAGGGAGCACCGTTTTTTTTCTTAGCCCCCACTTCACCAGCCTGTAATTCGAGGATTTTTTGATTTTTGTTTTTTTAAAATTTTTTTTATATTCCTTAAATATCAATAAAAATCATATAAAAACTTAGATAGTAAAAATGTTTTTCATTTTTTACTATCCTAGTTTGAAAAATGCCTTAAACTTAGGCTTCTAGACCAGAATACCCCCTTAATACTTTGAGGAACGTTCTACCAAAAAAACTTTATTGCATAGCTTGGGAACAATTTTTCGATATATATCACAGTTTAAGGACAACTCAATACTCGAAAAACCGTTCTTAAGCAATTGCTGTATCGCATATTTCGGGACGTTTCCCTCATGTATCGCATAGTTAAGGGAATATTCGATATCCTAAAGACTATTCTGACAAAATTGCTTTAAAGCATAGTTTGGAGATCTTCTCGATTTATTGCATTGCTCGGGTCAGCTTTATACTCTGAAGACCGTTCTTTAAAAAAAACTTCATCACATACACTTATTCAAAATATTAACGGAACCAAAATATTTTCCAAATTTTTTGGTGATTTTTGGAAAGCTGTATTTTCGTGAAGAATGGTTGAGTTGGAAAAATATCGAAAACAATCCAACGCTCAAAATGTTCATTTTGACGATTTTTCGGCAACATAATTTTGTCAACCACGGTTATGACGTTATCGTGAGAAATAGCTTAAAACAAAAATTTTTTGATTTTTTGGTTGTTTTTTGGGTCTTCGTGGCCAGAAAATTATTGTTCAATAAAACTAACTTATGACTTGTTTAGGAAATTTACTTAGCATCAATTTGCTTCTATCTCTTTCTTTGTACGAGAATTCGCTGATAGGATATCAGCCTTTGGATGAGAAAGGATTATTTTGTCTTTGATTATTGATATCTCAGAAACTAACGGTCTCAGAATAATTGTAAATATAGCTTTAGAAACTTCAATAAATAGCCCACATGTTTCATTTTTAATTTTTAGAGAAAAAAAATTTCTTCCATTGTTACATACTGGAAAATCGAATTTTACGAAAAATAACCAGTCGGGTGGCGTTAGGGTGTCAATCGACCCCAGGTGCACCCGTTGCTGAGCTCTCTCTAATTTTGAGTTATTTTGTAGGGTTCGATAATTAAAACAAAACATTTTTATTATAAGAAGATGAATATATTTTGAAACGGGGTAGAATTTAATAATTATTAAATTCAAATTCGAATTCGACTCGCGCCAAATGTGAGAGCGACCTCCTCCTGCAACAACGGCCGATACAATCAACACCTACTTATCATTGGAGTCACTACCGTCGAGTTTCGATGTAGTCTGATTTTTTTAGAAGTTGGTAGACTTGTGGTCGAGGGGTCCGAGAGCCGGAGACGACGAGCTGCCGTTCTCTTTGCTAACGGCACGCAACGATAACGGACGCTTTTCCTGGACACCATTACTACTACTACTTACTGTCTATTAATTTGCAATAACCTACGCCATAAAATTAGCCAAGAGCTAATAAGCCCACGTAGTGGAAGCTTATCTTTTAAGTTTTTATATTGGAGTTTAGGAGGATAATTATTGGGGATTGGCCCTGGAGGTTGTCTGTTGAGGATTTGGAGCTTTCTCGGAGGATCTGGAGGTCTTGGATAGAGGCAGAGGATCGTTGGAGAAATGGAGAGGAGGTTGACGCGTCGGAGTAATTGTTGTGACATTAAACAAGTAGAATCAAATTGTGAAATAATAAATCAGTCGAATCATTAAATAAATTTCAGTAGAGTCAGTATCATCAGCCATTCTCTTTAATTTTTCATATTCACATTATTTTGTAAAGCGACTTTGTGTTGCAATAAATGCTACAGGTTATAATTCAATTAATTAATTAATTAATTAACTAATTTTTCCTAATTAATTCGTTTATAAGTATAATTTAATATAAGATCTCTTTCTCAATTTAATACTGTGTGGTCCAGTACGGGGTTATCCTCGTCCTGAGATTCCGCTGAGTACGGTCAGACAAAGTACGTGAAACACCTTTAAGTTTTATGTATGTCTGGGCCCTTGTTTTATCAAGACCACAACCAATTTGATAAAATAAGTCGGACCCATTACAATTTTAAAAACTTATAATTTGATTTGAGCCAGTTGGTCTCCCGGCGTACGTCCAGGGCCTAGGATGTTCATCGGCTGACTGGTTGCTCTTGATTTTCATCCAGAGTACAATGAAAAATAAAAATTAATTATTGCGACATCGCATTCAGGTTACTCTGGCAAACACCATCGTGGCCCGAGTCTCATGCATCGTCATCAGTTTGGACTATTCGCGAGGCACGTCTATTCGTTTATCGCAAGAGATTTCCGTTACATTGTTGGCGGTGAAAAGAAATAATCTCACCAATAAAGTTACGGTTTATCAATTTATTTATGATTCAAAGAAGTGTCGAACCGTTTCTCGCCCACTGTGGCAAATAAATAATTCGAAACTTCAGAAAAAAAAAATTTCGAAAATTTTTATTTAAATGTAATTAAAGCCAGAACGTAACACCTGCAATCTTGAGTAACTTGCGGCGCTTTAATAAAATCGGCGCGACTTCTTTCATAAATAAAGTGGCTCGATATGAATCTCAATTAATTATTTGACTGACTCCTATATAAACTAAAAGTTAAAATCAATTTCGAATATTGTGAAACAGGTTCTTGGCTCAGAATTTCAACCTAAGCCAGAGATACAACGGTTACTTATACTTTCTTGAACTAATATTAAGGAAATGTAAGTTTCTTTATAGGACTGATTCGGTTCGGAGATCGACGACTGTATTAGTTGAATTATTATCGTTGACTGGCAAGTGATCTGTCTTGATGGTCTTCGAATTCTGAGATCAATAACTAATTACTGTTAGTCCTTGGATGCAACTCGTCTATATTAGGCCCATTTGGGAGCATTCCAGCTCTGGTAACCTTAATGTCAAGTTAGTCGTAGTTACAGTCGACTTTCCTACTGTTGCTGACAACCAGTGGAAATCGATGATCTACATCAGTATAGTCATCTTAATGTGTACAAATTTTATTTTTGCATACTTGAAACGTATAATAGCCATATCATCGTTGAAAGAACTCGAAATTTTTGCGGCGATCGGTTGCACAACAGACCCGAAGTATAACTTGTAACGTAATATTTCTTAAGACTCAATTAAACCCAATAATTACTCAAAACTTTTTACTCAACAAATTTACTCCAAAACTCAAAACTCAAATTACTCAAAATCGGGCTACGTTACATTTCACTCACCAATCACCCTTCTCATCTCCTCCAGATCCTGACGGGCGCCAGCCGACTTTTATTTCCCCGGTATCGGCAACCGGTCTAAACGTACACGTAAATTAAAACCTATAAACTATACCCTTTGGAGATGAGAGACATGACCAGTGGTAGCGGCATGTCCTGGTGCGCTCAGTATGCTAGGTTGTGGAGAGAGGGTCGCGGTTCTTTTCATGCGAAAGAAGCCCATTAATTAACTAATACAAACGACATAAAATAACAAAACAAAACTAAATAAAATACAATAAAGATAACGCGAGAGTGACGCGGAGGGCCCAAAAGACCCGCGGTCCAATACTCTCGGTACATCCTGCGAATAAATACCTGGATACAACATCGGGAACCTCTCGACGACGACGACGAATCACAAACTTAATACACTACTAGATAAAATATAAACAAAAAATAAATAAATAATGCGGTAATTTATGACAGTTAACACGAAAAACGGCTCCAAGAGCACCATACGCAGAGCCATAAGCTCCAAACGACAGCAGCCCGCGGTTGCGATCGAGGTCCACCATGGCGACTCTCCGACTCACCACCGCTTACCCTAAGACTCCAACTCGACTACTGGGTCGACTCGTCCACGAGCGACGCCAAGTCTCAACGTTTTTTCTCAACGGTAGCCACACAACTGTTTCACCATAATCTCCCACTCTAACTCGCTTACTCCACTCCATCTCTTTCAATCCCACATTCTCGCTTCTCCATCCATTCTTTCCTTCGCAAGCGTACAAGCCGTTGACTCACGGGCCTTCCCGTGATGTCACTCCCCGTGATATCCGAAGTTAGCGAATTGTTGGCTTCCTTGAGCATCGCAAACGAGGCCTGCCATCCCCCCAATAACCGTACACGTACCCCAGCTAACTTCGAGTACCGCCACGAAGGGGCGGCGACATCTCAGTCGTACCTCCGTGATCACCACGTCAACCCCGAGGGCTAAGCCTAGGCCACTATCCGCGACACAGCTAGACCTCCCCCGTTAAATCCACGCTCCATCACACAGACATTCCAAAAACATAACACATATCGTACACGTACTCTATCGCACACTTATCTGATCATACACATTTATACTCCATATCCTCAACTCATTTTCTACTACACTCAACTCAACACACATACTCACGTTATCTCTCTCTAGCACACAGACTCTCACGTACTCCAACCTTCAACTCCACCCCCTCGGCAATGTAACGTCTCAAACTTCAACACAGGCGTCATATCATAATTTATGACCTTCTACTAAGACTATCCGTGAGTCGCACATCTCGTAAACGAAACTAAATCAATATGTAAAAGTAATTAGTAAATAGTAATTAGTAATTTAATAATGCGGATAGTAATTTTTTGTCGTTCACGGTCAAGAGAAACACCCAGTTCAAAATAATAAGCATCTACACAAGTTTGATCTGCTGCTAAGCTTCTTTTGTCTGGAAGAACCTTTAACTTCATTTTAAATTTTCCCTTCTTAAAGTTCATAATGCAAAAACCAAATCGTAAGCACTTTTTCGCCATCATAAGTTTTACCAGTACATCCTTGATTAACGATATAATTACAATGTTATATATTTTATCAAAGTTGAGCGCGCAGACATTGAGGGACCATCAAAATTTTTACAGAATTATTATTACAATTCAAATTATCTTGGGTAACCCACGATGGCAAACAATATTCCGAATTCAATAACTTAATCATATTTTTACAATCTGGCGAATAAGGCAGCCCATTTTCAACTGCCGAATCCCCAGTTTTAACGCGTTCAGTGTGAAAAATTTTCGGTCGTTTAGTATTATTAAAAATACAGCCATTGAAGATTCTCTGAAAAATTGAAAAAATTTTGTTGTTCCATTAACGTATTGGACAGGTGTAGTTTAGTTAATACTCTAAAGACTGCTCTTTAAAAAAAGACTTTATCGCATATTTTGGGGGCATTTATTCGATATATCGCATAGTTTGAGGACAGCGTAATAGTCTGAAGACCGACCTAAAAATAAAACTTTATCGCATAGTTTAGGGACACTCACTTCATGTATCCCATAGTTTGGGGACCACTTAATACTCTGAAGACCGTTCTGGAGGAAGAGGCTTCAACGCACAGTTTGGGGACATTTTTTCGATTCATCACATTTTTTGAGGACAATTCAATATTCTGATGACTGCTATGGAATAATGGCTTTAAAGCAAAGTTTGGAGACGCTTCTCCGATATATTGCATAGTTTAAGGACATTTTCTTAATATATTGCATGGTTTAGGAACAATTCAATATTCTGAAAACCGTTATAAAAAAATTGCTTATAGCATAGTTTGAGGATCTTCCCGAATTATTGCAAAATAATTTTTCCGGCCACGATTAGAGCGTAATTATAAGAAATCGCTTGCGACAAAAATTTTCTAAATTTTTGGGTTTTCTTTTTTGGGTCTACCGGGGCAGGATGTTTTTTTCAATAAAACCAACTAACAAATAACTCGTTTAAGAAATTAATACAGCTTTCATTTTCTTTTTTAACTTCCCGCTAAGGAAATCGACGATTTTCGAAAAATTGGGAAGTTATTGTTTTCACCCCGAATTTCAAAAGTCGAGTTTTCATCAGATGTCGACGTTTTGAGGTCCTAGGAAGCTATTCTGACTATTTTCAGAATGATGACCGAGTGTGTATGTGTGTGTGTGAGTGTGTGTGTGTGTGTGTGTGTGTGTGTGTGTGTGTGTGTGTGTGTGTGTGTGTGTGTGTGTGTGTGTATGAGTGTGTGTGTGTGTGTGTGTGCGTGCGTGTGTGTGTGGTGTGTATGTGTGTGTGTGTGTGTGTGTGTGTGTGTGTGTGTGTGTGTGTGTGTGTGTGTGTAAACTCTTTGTAACTTTTTAACTAATGAATCGATTTGAATAGTTGCGGTGGCAATCGGAAGAGCTTGTTGGCCCCCAACTTTGCTGAAAATTTCAGATCAGTTGATCAAGCAGACTCGAAAATATTGGCGAATTACGAAAAAAAAAAAATTTTTTTTTAGGTTTTTAGTGATTTCTCAGAAACGACTTGAACGATCGACTCCAAAATTTGATCAGCTCTAGGACTTTATAAGCTGCGTTGAATGTCACCTCAACCATCTAAATCGGTTAATTTTTTCGAGAGATATCGTTGGCGAAAGAAATGATAAAAAACGTTTTTTTTCGATTATGTTTGAAGTGACTCATCTGATCAATTTCAAAATTTAATCAGCTCTAGAATTCAAGAAAACGCGCCGATTGCCACCTCAAACGTCAAACTCGGTTGATTAGTTCTAAAGAAATCGGCGCTGAAAAGTTAAAAAAATAACATTTTATGTTATTTTTTCCCGATAAATCAAAATATAATGTGCTAAAATGTGTCTGAAATAATGCCAACTCTTTCTCTTTATAGTCTCTTTCAATCATCAGATAATGTCATACAACTTGTTCTTTAGTTTTAAACATATTGTCAGCAAAAAATTGAAACAACCCAGTCTTTGATATTTTTCTCGGATATTCCATATACTATTGCTCTGACCTGAGTCAAAACTCATTCAAATCTTGATTTTGATCACTGACATTGATTTCTGCCTCAATACATGTACTTCAGAGAACATAATCGAAGATTAAAATTTAAAAGCCGCTTCTTCATCAAAGATTTTTGATTCTTAACTTTTAAACTCTAGCATAAAACGTTACTTGTTAGATCTTGAAAAGCTCATCAAAAAATGATTGGACGTAATAGCATTTTCGAGTATCTCATGAACGGTATACTTCAGCAATATAAGTGAAATGAGCAATTTTGTAAACGACAAAATCTCCTAAAAAATCGCACGCATGCATATTTTTTGTTAAATGAGCCGTTTTTTCACTACTAACAAAAGTATATGAAGAAAGTGAAAAATTTACTTTAGGAGCTGATACAATCGACATCGATCGAGTTAGAGCAAGATCGTTTTATACACTTTCGAAAAGCAACAAATACTTTACAAATGAACACTGGTTCCGAAACGATAGCTTAAGATCGGGCTAAGTTATAGTAATTTAAAAAAAAAAATTATTCGATTTCGATGCTTTTTAAATGAGAAAAACTCGATGCTCGAGAGAAAATACTTAAAATTGAAATTAGGAGCCGAAATTTTCAGGGAATTATATTGTTAACATAAACAACAAAATTTTCTTGTGACAGCTAAAAAAATAATGTTCGTTTCAAACGACGCACCCTACTGTGTACCCAAATAACGAAACGAAAAAATTTAGAAAATTTTTGTCTCAAGCTATTTCTTATGATTACGCCATGACCGTGTTCGAAAGAATAATTTTGCCAAAAGATCGTGAAACTGAAAATTTTTAAGCTCCAAATTTCTTTTTTAGTTATATCGATACGACCATATTTCACCAAAACACAGCCTTCCAAAAGTCACTATAAAATTAGAAAAATTTTTTTGTCCGTTTAACTTCTTGGATGTTTGTATGAGATAAATTTTTTTTTTAAACCGGTCTTCAGGCTATCAAGCTGTCCCCAAACTATGCAATATATGAAGAAAATGTCCCCAAACTATACGATATATCGAGTAAATATCCCCAAACTATGCGATAAGGTATTTTTTTTAGAACGGTCTTCAGACTATTAAGCTGTCCTCAGACTATACGATATATCGAGAGAATGTCCTCAAACTATACGATATATCGAAGCAATGTCCCCAAAATATGTGACAAAGTCTCTTTTTTAAGAACGGTCTTTAGAGTATCAACTAAACTAAACCTGTCCAGAAAATTAAAGTAACAAAACAATTTTTTC
The DNA here is from genome assembly GCF_029852145.1 of Microplitis mediator. Taxonomy (NCBI): domain Eukaryota; kingdom Metazoa; phylum Arthropoda; class Insecta; order Hymenoptera; family Braconidae; genus Microplitis; species Microplitis mediator. Next base: position 18,851,191 of record NC_079976.1, read on the forward strand.
ATTATCCAAAGATTCTTCAGAGCCTGTATTTCCGTAATAAATGGTCGAATCGACAAAAATAAAAAAAAACAATATGAATAAGTGTAGATAAACGGTTTAATGATTCAGTTCAAGAATAGACAGAGCTCTTATGGGTTCCTAGTTAGGATTATGCGATATTTCAGGATATGGAAATAATATTATATGATTAAGATAAGTACGATTATTCTCCTATTATATTCTATGACAAATGAAGATTTGATTTCACAAATAATATACAAGATTTATTTTACACCGTAAGATGGAGGAGGAAGTTTAAAGGCTCATCTATCATTAAGCTGTGAAATCAATTGGCAACATCGATTTTTCTGATAACATTTGCAGAGTAGCAGTCAATTGACTAAAAACTTACAAAAAGATATTTTTTTCGATGTTTCGAATCGTTATAAAGATAGAAAAAAATGTTTTTTTTTTCTCAAAACTAAAAATGAAACTTGTGGGCGGCTTAGTGAAGTTTCTAAAGCTGCCTTTACAATTATTCTAAGACCGTGAGTTACTGAGATATCGATAATCAACGACAGAATACTCCTTTTTCATCTGAAGGCTGATATTCTATCAGCGAATTCTCGTACAATCGACGACATTAATTCGTCCCGGGTTGTGTTGCTCCCAGCTTGATAAACTTTTCTATTTCAGGACATCTCTTTCGAAACAACGCTAATAAAAATATTTAAATATAAGATACTTCTAGTGTAAAAGTAATCTTTTTTCTGAGGAATGCGTTCTAAATTTAATATCTAGAGGATAATCTCTTTAATAAAACAAGACCCAATTTAAATTTCTGTTATGTAAATGATCTGTCAAAGTAAACAAATGTATGACAAAAATGTGGAAAAATAAAATCTCAATCATGCCTAATTTCGTATTGTACTTGAGTCCATTAAAAATCTTTCGATTAAATAAAAATTCTGCTTTGGAACATCTCTATCGCAAAAAAATTATATCACAAAAAACTGTATCCATACGATCTTAATTCGCTCACCGAGAGGCGCTGCTTTTCAGCTCCGAAAAGTAAATTCATTTTAAAAAATCTGGGCGTCGGTTGATCCTGCGGGCCAGACCCAAAACTACCTGCTGTTTTCGAGCTCAAGGAGCTTGAAAACATCACTGTGAATTTATTTTCGAGCTCTTCGACCTCGAAAATGCTATTACATGCAATCATTTTTTTATGAGCTTTTCAAGCTCTAACAAGTTATGTGTCATGCTAGAGTTTGAAAAGTTAAGAATCGAAAATCATTAATGAAGAAGCGGCTTTTAAATTTTTATTATCGATCATGTTCTCTGAAATGAATGTGTTGAGGCAGAAATCAATGTCAGTGATCAAAATCAAGATTTGAATGAGTTTTGACTTAGGTCAGAGCAATAATATATGGAATATCCGAGAAAAACATTACCCTGGTCAAAAATAAAACTTGGTTTAGACTTGGTCATCTTAAATCGAGACTAAGTAAGACCAGTTAAGTCGAAACCAAGGCGAGTTGCGTGAGTTTGCCTTGGTTTCGACTCAACTGGTCTTACTTAGTTACGATTTAAGACGACCAAGTCTAAAACAAGTTTTATTTTTGACCCGGGTAAAGACTGGGTTTTTCAATTTTTTGCTGACAATATGTTTAAAACTAAGGAACAAGTTGTATGACATTATCTGATGATCGGAAGAGACTATAAAGATAAAGAGTTGGTATGATTTCAGACACATTTTAGCATATTATATTTTGATTTATCTGGAAAAAATAACATAAAATGTTATTTTTTGAACTTTTCAGCGCCGATATCTTTCGAAATAATCAACCGATTTGGACGTTTGAGGTAGCAATCGGCGCGTTTTCTTGAATTCTAGAGCTGATTAAATTTTGAAATTGATTGAATAAGTCACTTCAAAGATAATAGAAAAAAATCGTTTTTTTAGCATTTCTTTCGCCAACGATATCTCTCGAACAAATTAACCGATTGAGATGGTTGAGGTGGCATTCGACGCGGCTTATAAAGTTCTAGAGCTGATTAGATTCCGAAGTCCATCGTTTAAGTCGTTTCTGAGAAATCATTAAAAAACTAAAAAAAAAATTTTTTTTTTTGTAATTCGCCAATATTTTCGAGTCTGCTTGATCAAATGATCTGAAATTTTCAGGAAAGTTGAGGGCCAACAAGCTCTTTCGATTGCCACCTCAACCATCCAAATCGATTTATTAGTTAAAGAGTTACAAAGAGTTTACACACACACACACACACACACACACACACACACACACACACACACACACAAACATACATACATACACTCGGACATCATTCTAAAAATAGTCAGAATAGCTTCCTAGGACCTCAAAACGTCGACATCTGATGAAAACTCGACTTTCGAAAATCGGGGTGAAAACAATAACTTCCCAATTTTGCGAAAATTGTAGATTTTCTTAGCGGGAAGTTAAAAATAAGACAATTTTCAAGACCAAAGACAATTTTTAAGATAAAAAAAAAAAATTTCTAAAACAAAAAGTTATCTCTGTTGGCCAACTCTTATCCTTTCTTCTATTTTCGAGCATGGAGCTAGGTAAATTGCTTCTGCTCGTGTTGATGATAAAGCTCACTTGTGTTGGTTTTCAGCTGCCTATGCGGTAGGTACAAGTCGTTAGCGAATTTTTTAAGCTTTCAACGGCTCCTTGCTGACAAAAAAAATTTTTTGCCCTTGTCAATGATTAAAGCTCGCCCGTGTGGATTTTCAGCTGCCTTCATGGTAGGTATAAGTCGCTTGCGCTTGGACAAGTTTTAGACGTAGACTCAACAAAACCTGTCGGAGCTTTTACCAGCTCCGAGCAAGATTCACAATAAACAATGTTTAGATCCAAGTATATATGATTGGATTCAAACAGCCAGATTATCTCGGATCCAAGTTTTGGCGCGATCTAAATTGTTCCAATCAGATCTGACAATGTCCAGAGAGATTCAAATGGATCTCACTATATCTAAGAATATCAGTATTTTCAATGTGACAATAAATCACTTTGAACTTAATTTAATGTTTCTTGAAGAATCTAATTTTTTTTGTCTATTTGCGATTAATTTACAGTCGTTAAGGTAGATATTGATTACAATGTTTCCTTCTGATCCAATTCTGATTGTGATTTACATTTGTTTTTTTTAAGCAGAGATATATTCACATAGTACCAAATTACGATTCATGTCAACAAATCCTTTTCAATCTGTTCAGAATTATTAATATACATTATATTTCATTGCCTTTTTTTTACTATGTCAGACAACATGTACTATTTAATTCTATGGAAAAAAGCTAAAAAAGTAAGCATTGTTGAATTAAATGATGTCAACAAACGTTTCAGCGATAATAACGTAACCGTGCAGTGGGGTCGCAAGTATTTTGCTGCTAGAATAATTGCAGGAGGTGGTATGTACATCTATAATGACATGTACAATATCTATTTCATTACATATTACTAACCTCTAAAACCTTATTATTAGTTTTGTCTGTTCTTATGTTGTAGCTGATACTGAATTTTTAAACAAGTTGATCGTGAACACTAGTGGCATAATCACAGGCTTCCAACTTACGTCCGATAGTAGCAGTCATCACGATGATACAGTTATTGATGTTGACAAGAATAATGATGTTGTCGTCGTACCCGAGATTATTGCTAATAAAAGAAGTAATAATAATGTAATTGTTCAAACAGTTAGCAGCAACGACTTTGCAGTTGATGCCGTTGCTTCGATCGAAAAAGTTGTTGATGACGCAAATGATCAAGAGGTTTATACTAATAGTACTATTGTCACTTTTGACAACGCCGCTGGTAATTGTAAGGAAAACTATGATCTTGCTACTGGTTCTGGAGGGAATGATGATCACGATGATAATGAAAACAATAGTAATATTAATGAACATGAAGATGTTAAGGATAATAATGCAAAAAACTACTCTGTAGCAGCTCCGATGTGTTCATCGGCCAATCTTCGTAATTCTATTACCTCTAATGATGATGTTGTTGCTGAAAAAAAAGTTGTTGCTGAAGATTATGCTGTTGCTGGTACTAGTAGAGAGGTTGATTATGTTAACGATACCGATGATACTGATCAAGGGGATGATTACGTTGGTATTACAAATGATTATGAAAATATCAATGCAAATGTCAATACTCAAAATAATAATGTCGATGACGACCATAACCTTGTAGATCATGTTGCATATAATGCAGTTACCAACGATGATAGCTCTGACGATGATAGTTCTTCTGAGATATCTAGCAATGAGGATGTAATTAATTCGACAATGATCGAATTGATTGAAAGTAGTAATGTTTTTATAAAAAAAAGGTTCTTGACAGCGTTGACAAGAAATGTCAAGATAAACCGAAAAAAATTATCACGGAGCTGCTGCGTAAGTTGGTTGGCCGACACAAGTTGGCGCAGATGACGTTGAAAGGCAGAAAAGGAACACCTGTTCCAAAAAATATCCTTAAAACCGTTAAAAGTAAGTGCTTTAATTTAAAAAAAAAATTTTTGGTAAGTCCTAAAGTTAATTTCTAAATGTTTAATGACAAGTAATGTAAAAATTGCCAAAACTTTGATTGATTCACTTTACCACGCATTGATCATAAGCTAAGTCCAAGTGCAACAATTATTCTTGTACCAAAAAAAAGTTTTTAGTCTGGAGTAAATTTTTATGACTAGAAACTATTTAAGAATACTGAAAGTTTATTAGACGAAGTCAAATTTCTCGACCCATGAAAACTTTCTCGCCTTCAACAAATTTTTTTCTTGGCATAATTGAACTTTTTTTTGGGTGGTAGCTGATTAGATGTTGTAAATGCCAAATTCATTGATAGCAATTTTTTCACTTCTTAACCCAATTCTAAAACTGTTTTTTTAGTTTATAATATGTTTAATTTAATATCTAAATTATATTTTTAGAATATACATTCATGAAGACAACTCCGAGTCTCCAACTCAACGAACATGAATTCAAAAGATGTGTGACGCTTTTTCTTGGAAATTTGAGGATTAAAAAAAATTGATCTTCGATATAAAAGAAGATAGCATAAATAAAAAAAATTAAGTTCCTGTTGTTTTTGATTTGTCAACATGTTTTTTAAGATAATTAAAATTATTCACTCGCTTATCACATCATCAATCATTATTTCAATAATTTTAGTTTTGAGTTCAAGTATGCCTGACATTTCGTAAAGAAAGTTATTTTTTGAAATTGATTTTTAGTTGTTGGTCTACCGCATTACAGGTGATTCTTAAATAGATCTACTCCCAGAAATTTTATAATTTTAAAATGTCAAATTCTTACTCTATGTCTTGAAAATTGTTTATCCTTTTATTTTTACAAGCTCCGAACAGCATAGTCATGATTTTTTGAACACGTGTCTAATTTGAAGTTTGCACATGTGGGTTGTTGAGTGTCTGAGCAATATTCACAACGCGCTTGCGCTTATTTAAGCCGTAAACGGGAGCTCAATACGAATTTTTGGAACTTTTAGCGGCTTCTAGATAAGAAGAAATTTGTTTTTTTGCCCGTGTTAATATTGAAGCTCACCTGTGCGGGTATTTCAGTGACAATGTGACAGTAACTTCTCACTATCACGCTAGTTCAAGTCTCAGATCAGCTCTCAGCAGAACTGCCGGAGCTTTTAAAAGATCCAAGCAGGATAGTCTTGATTTTCTGAGCCCGTATTAATCCTAAAGCTCTCTCGTCTTAATTTTGAAGTGCCCGTGCGACAAGTTCTTGTCACTAGCGCCTGTACAGCCGTAAACGGTGGCTCGATAAGAATTTTTGGAGCTTTTACCGGCCCCTAGCTAAAAATTATTTGTTTTTCTGCGCGTGTCAATCTCAATATTTGCCCGAGTATATTTTCAGGTGCTTGTGGGACAGTTACGAGTCTCTAGCGCTTGTTCAAGCAGAAAACGAAGTCTCAATAGAACCTGTCGAAGCTTTCACAAGCTCCGAGCAGAATATTTTTTTTTTAATCCGTGTTAGTTCAATAGCTTGGCTAAGTGGATTTTCAAGTACTCGTGCGGTAGTCACCGGTCACTTGCGCTAGTTTAAATCTCAGATCATTTCTCAGTGGAACATTTTGGAGCTTTCACAAGCTTCTAACAAGATAATTATCATTCTTTTAGCCTGTGTCAATTATAAAGCTTGCCTGTATGGATTTTCGAGCGCCCGTGTGACTGCTACAAGTCACTAGCACCTATTCAAGCCGCAGATAGAGACTCAGTACGAATTTTTTGAGCTTTTATCGCCTGCAAGCTAAGAAATTTTTTTTTCGCCAACGTTAATTTTAATGCTTGCTCGTATGGATTCCAGATTGTTTGTTCGACAGTTACAAGTCATAATCACTATTTCTGAATTTAATTCGGATTCCAATAGATGTTTCTCTTTGGAGCTGTTACCGTCTCTTAACTGATTAAAAATTTGTTTTATGGCCCGTGTCAATGTCAAAGCTTATCTATCTGGACTTGTAATTGCCCGTGCGATTTATATTTTAATTCGAATTTTTCAACTGTTTTAATTTTCATAAAACTTGTAAGTTTACTTCAATTGATTTATATATCAAACTGTCAAATTGCTTAGTAACGGCAATTGTCAAGCCTTCTGATATTGATCAATCGTTTGCTGGTATGAGCAGATTCATTAATTTTATTATATTTTCATAATTACGAATCAGTTTGTTATCTTAAGTTATTTTACCAATTATTCGTCGCGTTACGTTTTTGTATCAGTGTTTTTTCCTATTTGCAAGTTTGTGTGTCATTTTTGTACTTGACCTCGCGTTTTCTTCACAAATGCCTAGACCAGCGCGACCAATTGCTCAACGTTGGGCAGATATTACCCAAGTTTTAATGATACCAAATGGTATTTATAATCTTGTTGATAACCATATTTATTGTACATATTGTACCGCCAATATACACCACGTCACTGAAGCTAATGTACGACGTCATCATTATTCTCAATTACACCAACATAATACAGAATTACAAGCCGCTGATTCTGATCCTAGTGATGGCGCTAAAGCAGAATGTATGTCTCGTACACATGCCTTCTACTACGATTTAGCAGAAACATTTATGGCCGCTGACATTCCTTTCGAGAAGCTGAACAATTCAAAATTTGTTGAATTTCTTGAAAATAATATGAATAGGAAAATTCCCGATCCATCAACGTTGCGGAAAACTTATACTAATTTGGTTTATGAAAAAAAATTGCAGCAAGTTCGAGATGAAGTAGCCGACAATCCCATTTATTTATCGGTTGATGAAACGAATGATTCATTGGGCAGATTAATTACTCATGCGATTGTTGCTCCACTTATTGCTGAAACTCCAGGCATACCGCGTATTATTCATTGCGCTGAAATTCTTCAGGCTAATGCTCAAAGGATCGCTGAATTCGTGGAGTCTGCTTTATTGAAGCTTTGGCCTGGTGGGATCAGAAGGGAAAAGGTTTTGCTACTTGTTTCAGACGCAGCACCATATATGATGGCCGCAGGGCGGTTACTGAAAGCAAATTACCACTTTGAAAAACTTGTCCATGTTTCGTGTCTGGCTCATGGCTTACATCGTGTAGCTGAAGAGATCCGTGGGACTTATGGACTTGCTAACGATGTTATTGCGGAAACGAAAGCTGTTTTCTCGAAGTCACCAAGAAGGAAACGTTTGTTTTGCCAAATAGCTCCAGGTATACCTTTACCTCCTAAGCCTATTGTTACCAGATGGGGAGAGTGGCTGAAAGCAGCATCTTATTATTGCAATAACTTTAGACAAGTCCAAGCTGTAATTGAACAACTTGAACAAGATGCAGCTGTTGTAGATCGCACCCAAGAATTGTGGGCGACTCCTAACCTCCAACGTGAGTTTGAATTTATTCACGAGCATTATTGCTTCATTACAGTTGCTATAACAAGGTTAGAAAAACGAGGAATGTCGCTTCTTGACTCTGCTCAAATCTTCACTGAAGTTGCTGCATCTATCCAAAGAAATCCAACCATTCCTGCAAATATCAAAGAAAATGTGCAAAATGTTTTCATCAATAACACTGGATTTTCGACGGATTTAATACATATTTGTAGAACTTTACAAGGAGTACCGAACCAAAATATTCCAAACGGGTAGGACATTGCTGACATCGAGAATATGAGATACGCGCCAGTGACATCCTGCGAGGTCGAGCGATCATTGTCGAGTTTTAAAAGTATACTGCGTTCAAACCGTCAAACATTAACGACTGAAAACTTGGAAAAATTTGTAGTTGTTTATTTCAATCGGTTGGAATTTTTCTCCTGAGAGAATGGTACTAAATCTATAGTTTTATAAAATCATCCGAACATAACATGAAAATTTTTCACAACATTAGGTACCCCCGGGAAAAAATTATCAGACCTGACCATGCCTGTTCATGTATGATCAGGCCTGAAATTAGACATGATCAGGCCTGATCATACCTGTCCATGCCTGAAGCGTTAAATACACTCAGGCCTGTTCATGTCTGAAGCGTTAAATACAGTCAGGCCTGTTCATGTCTGTTCATGTCTGTTCATGTCTGAAGCGTTCAATACGCTCAGGCCTGATCATACCTGTCCATGCCTGTTCATGCCTGGTCATGTCTGTTCATGGCTGTTCATGTCTGTTCATTTCTGAAGCGTTAAATACGCTCAGGCCTGGTCATACCTGTCCATGCCTGTTCATGTCTGTTCATATCTGTTCATGTCTGAAGCGTTAAATACGCTTAGGCCTGATCATACCTGTCCATGCCTGTTCATGCCTGTTCATGTCTGTTCATAGATCTAAAATTCTGTTGACCAAGAATCTATCATGTATAAGATTTTTAATACTTGAAGTTCACACGAAACTTACTTTTCAACTAAATCTCTTAGGTCAGTGAGTAGCGAGTTAAACTTTCAAGCGCAAAGTCCACGGTTCGAATCCTGCACACGCCCGAATTTTTTATTTTTTTTTTTATTTTTATAGCAATAATTATATATAATTGAATATAGTTATACATAATTATATATAATTATAAAGGGCCATTTTTTATATATCATTTTTTTACCCGGATGGGCATGAACAGACATGAACATACCTGATCAGACCTGAACATGCCTGATCAGGCCTGGCCAAGCATGGTCATTTTTCATGTCTGATCAGGCCTGAAGACTCATGCCTGTTCATGTCTGATCAGGTATGATTATTTTTTCCCGGGCCTATTTATAAAATAAACTTATTTTTGTTTCAGATAAAAATTATTGCGTTATTTAATGAAAGTTTCACGCAAAATTCTCATATGGCCCGCAAGGAATCTTCGAATTGCTTTGTGTCGTCCTACCATATGCTTCTATTTATGAGCTTTTTGATTACTCAACAACTCGATTAGATTTTCATGATGGCGTAGTGGCTACATTTCCCGGTTCAGTTTGATCTCAAACTTTTCCTGATACTCCTATGCTGTCAGTTGCGCTAATACTGTTGCCGAAAAACTACGGATAATCATTATTTTAATAAAAAATTTGGAAATAAAATCGTATTCATATAGCTTTATGTGATTCATGAATATAATAATTGTAAGTAATATTGTTAAAAATTGTCTCTTTTTTAGTCTTGAAAATTGTTTTTCTTCTTGCCTGGAAATTTGTCTTATTTGTTGTGTCTACAATTCTCTTATTTGGTAGCTAATATCGCATGAACACTCGAAAGTCCACACGGTAAACTTTAAAATTGACAGGTGTTGAAAAATCGAGACTACCCTCCTTAGGGCTTGCAAAAGCTCCGGCAGTTTGGCTGAAAGTGAATCTAAAACTTGAACTAGCGCTAATGACTAGTTACAGCCGCAAGGGCACTTAAAAATCTGCATGGGCGATCTTTACTACTGACACGGGCGAAAAAAAATTTTCATTTTAATTAGGAGCTGGTAAAAACTCAAAAAATTTATTTGGAGCCACCGTTTACGGCTTGAGCAGGTGCAGCTGAAAACCCATACGGGCGAGTTCAACATCGACACGGGTGAAAATAAAAATTATCTACCTAAGAGCCTGTGAAAGCCCCAGAACTCTTCTCTAAACTCTATTATTTTACTTGTTCTGGTGATAGAGACTCGTATTTATTGCTCGAGCAGCTTCAGGGCCAGTTTTTCAAACCGGGGTTATTTTTATCCAAATTTAAATTAATTTTACTAGTATATTTATATAAATTAACAATATATAGATAAACCAGCAATAATAATTTAAACCTGGATCAGAAATAAACCCGGATTGCAAAACTGGCTCTTCAATCTGCAGGCTGAGCTTGTTATTTCTTTGAAACTTACTTCTGTTCAGTTTAGCAATCCGATTTTTATTTTTTACCTTATTGCTGGTTTCAGTCAATTACGAGAAACAATTAAATATCAAATTTTTTGCAACCAATCAGAGAACTTGGCCCCGCCTATCTTTTTTCTCTGTCTTTTAGTGAAACCAAATTCCTGGCCCTAGTAATAATTAATCTTTTATAATCTGTCAACTTATTAATACAATCATAGAGCTGGTGCATGCAACACGTACAAATCTCAGGAGTTTGACGTTGTTTTGCCAGAACACTTTGATACAATTTTGCAGTTTTTTTGTGCTTTCATTTTTAGATTTTCTTGCAAGACTACTTGAAGAAGTTTCATTATATTCTAATAATTCATTCATGCGCTCTTTACATTTAGCTTCTTTTTGAATTTGACGTAGCTTAGGTCCAGATACTGGATCAAGCCGAGCTTTTTTAGATGCGATATTATTTTTATTACTGAGTAATTTACGTCTTTGTGGAACTTGACGTTGTTTTTCATAAGCTTTTTTTTTCTGTTCAGATTTTTCTTTTTTCTTATAATCGTCATTTTCACGCAGTTCAGATATTTTTAATTGATTTCTTTGTTTTTCTTTGACAACATAATCATCATTGTTGCGATTAACCAAATTGACTTTTCTATTTCTTTCACTCTTTGCTAATCGGAAATCTTCATCGTTTTTGAAGCGCTCAGAAAGTCTTTGTTTAGATTGGGCATTTTCAGCGAGTCGGTATTCTTTATTTGCTCGTAATGAATTTATTGAAACAGCTTCTAACTGACGCCGTTTTTTCAAAGATTGTTTTTTTGTTTTGGGCATTTTAGTTAAAGCACAAAAAATACCAAATGTAATATCTAATATGAGTGATGTTTTGTAGATAATGATACCATACAGATCCGAAAAATTCTTTATGAATGATGAATTGTTTGGAAATTATACACTTATAAGTACAGATTATAAATAAATATAACCAAAAGAGAATAGATTAGTAAAACCAGACTTGATATATATATATATATATATATATATATATATATATATATATATATATATATATATATATATATATGTAAATTTCTGATTAATTGCAGAAAAACTCAAGAATGTAATTCGTGACAATACTCGCTCTTGGGGACAGCCTCCAAACCGGATGCAGCTCCACATTTCCACAGACTCCATAGACATATCCTCAACAATATCTGTGCTGTGTGAACGCTTGCTAGCCAATCGGTAAATATATAATCCCGAATCAATTTTATAATTACGTAAATGATTACCATTATTAAGTAAATTATTATTACAAAATGACTTTGGCGGACTATATTGAAATTCTGAGCAATCGTCGAATCCAGGTAGAGACTTACATTAATGCGGCTCTCACGAGGCAACAGTGTGAGTATACTGTGTAATCTATATACCAGAACGTTTGTAATTTTTGCGTACCTTAGAAAGTATAGATAATTGTATGATTTTTCGATAATGTTTCAGATATCTTTGATGACTTTAGTGCAAGCGGAGAGCTAAGGCTAGAAATGTTGTCGCCAATTACACCATCAAACCCGCGCAATGACCTTGCACCAGCCCTTGAAAATGCACCACCTCTTAATCCGTCTGTTGCAGTTGATCCGCCTATTGCTGTTGACCCGCCTGTTGCTGTTGATCGACCTGTTGCTGTTGATTAGCCCGTTGCTGTTAATCGGCCTGTTGCTGTTGATCTGCCTGCTGCGATTAATAATGAGCCAATTGACGTTGATGCTGATAATATTAATTATTATGGTAAGCGAAACATTTTTTGTAAATTTTATATTCGAAACATTGAAACAAGATAATAATTTTGTTACAGCTAATGAACATGAACTAATGGACGACCCTGAAGATGTACCATGGATTCATGCGAGCAGTGAAGGGCAGAATTTCGATGACGACATTGCGGATGATTATGCCTCGGCTTGCAGTTTCTGCTGCACCAATGTACTGAAAATAGTTTGCTACCCGTGTGGGCATCAATGTCTTTGCTTGGAATGCAAATTTAAACTGCAAAATGCCCATAGAGCACGGATGGAAGCGGTGGTTAATTACCGCATTTCGTGTCCTATATGTAAAAGAGCGGTAGAAGAATTCATACGTGTACACTCGACTTAAGAAAATAATTTTTTTTCACTTCCTATGAAAAAAGATTTAATACAATTATATGTAGACTATATATAATTATATATAGACTATATATAATTATATATCAACTATATAGAATTATATATAGACTATATATAATTGGATAGAAAAAATTCCCGATCCAATTGTATACAATTTGTATAGAAATTGTATACAATTTTTATACAGTTGTATACAATTGAATCGGGCCATTTTTTGTATATAATTTTATAAAATTGTATAAAATCTTTTTTTATCGGGCTCTTCATTTTCAATACAAATATAATTTGTTTCTGATTTTTCAAAAAAATGTTGATTTTTGGTTTTTACTTATCGCTGATTGATGAAATTTTACTGAGCATTGAAGTTAATAATTCCGACGACAAAAAATGAAATAAAAAAAAAAAGTGTATTGTAATGGCTTCGTCATTCAAGACAAAAAATGTAAAATTACATTAGAGGTCACTGTAACTGTAAAATTTAAATTTAACTTAATAAAAATTTGTTATAATTAATCCAGAGTAACATTACGATCTTTTTTTTTGATTTGAGATCGTATTCGTTTGTCGTTCATACGTTCTCATGCAGTTTTAATATTTCGTTTTCCTATTAATTCTTCGGACTCCGGATCTTTAATTGTTACAGGAGTAATTTGTACGTCAAATAATTGCTCTCAATTTTTCTAGAGCATCAGCAACATTTATAATTTGGTGTTGTGTCAAATCTTATTCGATCACCAAATAGCCTTTTTTATCTATTCGATTTTGTTCCTTTGTAATTTTAAATCCAGCAGACAAATATTTTATAATTAATAATTAATCAATAACAAAAAAAAAAGTAACAAAATCAATCCTTTATCAATAATTTTTATTTCTTCTGATATCCATATACCGTTTTTTACATTGAATCGTAAATCGACGTTAGTATTTGATTTATCAACATTTTGTTCACCTGGACCACTGCTTCGACTGTAAGTTATTTTACGTTTTTCAATAGGAATATAACAACTGAACTTTTCATTTGGATCTGGCATCTGTTGACTAAATAAAAACAAAGAAAAATAATTATTAAATAGTCAAACTTTTTAACATTTAACTAACGAATGAATTATTTTTTTTATTTTTAAGGAATAAAATCGCTTTTTGACGGCCGGGTTCATTAGCGACTAATACACATATAAAAAATATATATATATATATATATATATATATATATATATATATATATATATATACATATATATATATATATATATATGTCGGAGATAAAATAATACTTGGGTTTTTCCTGAGACTTGGGAAAGTCCCAACTATATTGAGTTCGTTTTTAGACAATAAAAACTTAGTAAAAATATTTTACAATTTAATCCGCTTAAGATTTTGTTAGTTTTCATATTTACGTTTATGACGGTAGACTTAAGTCGAAGGAGCCCGTCTGGGCATCCAACGTAGACACGATCGAGAGATAGCAATATTTTCGGTATAATGAGTTTTCAAACATATGGAAGTAATTGTACGAGTTTGTAAAAATTACCTGAGATATAGTTTTGGTCGATTCGGGGACTCAAGAATATTGGGTACAGAGAGTTAGTTCTAATTGAGCCAAGGAACGGACGACATTGCTATCCGACCGATCGTGTATTCGTTTCGAGCCTAGTTTGCCGTAGTATTTGTAAATTATTCGATCGGGTTTTATTTGAATATTATGGGACTGTCGTGCATTACAATTATTATAATTTCCTTTGTAATCGATTATTGCATTAATTAGTATTTAGTGTATTTTGATATTCGTGCGACACTATCTTCATTATATTACTTGTCTAAGTATCATTATTTGTGAACAATACTTTTAATATTAAATCACTGTGTTGCATAATGATTATTTGTTTATAGTTTAAATAAAATTGAGAGATATTAATATTGAGACCAATACTCGGGATAACGCCCAAGCTTTTAATGACTTTCCGACATATACATATATATATCAATTCCTTATATTTACTTGATATTTCTAGAAACAAGTACCAACTTGTCCATAGGCCAAAGAAATTTTTTCTTTAAAAGGGTCAACACTCAAGGACAAAGGAACAGTCTTATTGAAGATATAGACGCGTATAGAAAAAAAAACTAATATCTGCGACTTAATAATACAAATATAAGATCATAATTTTATTGATAAACGATTTAAATTGATTTGAATAAATAATTATTTTAATAAATAATTTGCATGTATTAGTGTCACATTGTTACCTAAATAAATGAAATAATTGAACAATGGCTTTGCATATGATACACGAAAATGGGTATTCATATTACATAGAAAGGGTAGAGAACAATGTAAGGTAATGTACAATTGGTTACTTATTAGGATTTAAAGATCAATATTATTTTTATATTTAGAAAATGAAACTGTCTTTGAACAACATGTATATATACAAATATTTTTTTTTTATTATAATTAAAAGATTAAGCTTTTAGTAAGTATATTTATACAATTATTTTAAAACAAGCATTGTAAAACATTTGTGTCATCAAAATGATAACTTTAAAATAAAATAAAAAAAATGCGTATTCGATATATATGTTTAAAATTTAAACTTTAAATTTATTCAATAACATAAGTAATAATTTAGACATTTAGAATTAAATCGACATAAAGTGTATTATATTAATTTCATATTTTTTAATTCTAGATATGTTCATTGTAGCTGGCGGATTAGAAATCAATGTTTCGCTCAAGGCATTAAAGTCGCTGATCAACCGTTAAATTTAACCATTGATCAAAATCATCGAATTGGTCAAATCTACAGAGACAGAATTTATTTTCGAAATGAATCAAGACAAGCTGCAGCTACAAGCTTCTTACCAGTCCGGGAAATTTATAACGATTTATCAACTCGGTAAGTATTGAGAGAATAAGAATTTCTTGAAGTTTCTTCTTTTCAAAAAAATAATTTTTTTATAAATATCATACACTTTTTTCAAGAAATCCTGAGGAAGCGCTTATACTGCCTTTCAATACAGTAAGCAGGACAATGAGGGATATACAAAATCGAATAAGACTACCTATTGTTAATACTTCCGGAGAATTGATTAACACGTTGTACAACCGAAATTTTGCATCTCTTCGTCAATATGATCGAAAACACTCAATCCAATTTTTTAATGTATCAAACGATGCTATGGTAATAAGTGTGCCAAGATTGATGTCATTATTATCATTCAACACTTTATATATTAGCTCTACGACAAGATCAGTACCTGCTATTAATAACACACGTTTACTTACGTATGTTTTGGCAGAGTTCAGACATCATGTAAGTTACTTGAAATACAATTGATACGAATCTTATAATTGATCATAATGTATAATATATGCATAATGTATAATAATTTGCTTGTGATAGAATAGTAGTAACTTTTGAGAGTATTTAATAAATTAGTAACTATAAGTAAAATCATTAAAAATATTTTAATTCCAGGTTTTTCCAATCGCTTTTATTTTGTGGGCTAGACGAAATGACGAAATTTGTGTGAATGTTGTCAACATATTAACACAATTGACGCAACCTAATGTCATTATTGCGATTTACTCAGATTTTGATCTAGTACCTTACCTTGCTAATGCTTTCGTTGAAAGTCGCGTGACTGCTACATATGACAGCTACTGTCACGTACGAGTTTTATTTATTTAAATGCCGTATTTATGGACTGATTTGATTAATTTGTACTAACGAAAGATTTTTTTTTTTTTTTACTAAAGATTTTATACCAAAGAGCTTTGGATTTGGATGTCCAGCCGCATTTAAATAACCATGATCTTTTTTTGCGCAACTGCATGAATATAATTCTCTTACCAGAAAACCTCATTCAAAACACATTTAATGAAATCATAAATAATTTTAATGCACCTGAGCTAGAAGATTTTTCAAATTACGTAAGAGATGAGTGGATTAAATAAGAAAATTTTATTAGCATGTTCAATAACGTACCAGCAATTAACAACATATTTGTGTTGTTTTCAAATATCATTCATCATCGTTTCAACGAAAATTCAAGTGTTGCAGAATTGATTAGTAAGTGGTATATATGTAGCTATAAATTTTTTGAAATAAGTTTTTTAATTTTGAGTTATTTCCATTATAAGCTACTGTCACTTATAATAAAATATTGAAAAGCTATATAGGGTAAATTAAAAGACATAAGCTGTTGTATAACTCTACATTATGAACTGTAATTGTTTATTATATACGTACGATTTATTAGCTAAGGATAATTTTTTATGAGATAACGTTATAATATGTACAGAAAAAAAGGGTACCTTGGCCCAATAATTTTTGCAATCCAGAGAAAAAGAAAAAATTTTTTTGATTCAAGAAAAAACCTTCTTGATTACTAAAATGTATCTTGAACCAAGAAAATTTCTATTTCCTTCTGGATTGTAAAAAATACTTTTTAGCCTGGAAAATAATCCTTAAACCAAGGCATCGTTATTTTTCTGTGTGCCAAAAAGTTGCTTAAATATTTATTATTTTCAATTTATAGGAAATTTCGTTAGAATTTTTAGTGCTGCAAAACAAGATATCGCACGTCTTTTAGCTAATAGGCGTGCATGTATTTTAAGATTTCCATCTTCCACAGGCTTATGCTTGCGAAGAGATTTAATAAATCTTCAGTGGAGAAACGTTGAAACTGGTAGAATGAATTCCAGTACTTTCCTGGAAAGAATGATTACCAAACATGATCAATATTATCATGATTTAATATTGAATTTCAGATTAATGATCGATGAGCAACAACTCATAAATGGTGAGATATTGTTAAAATTTTGTTGTCTACAAATTAAAGTTTCATTTTCGCTTAATAAAAAATTTTTTTTTACAGGACTTAATCTTCACCGATTAGCAGAAAACAATAATGCCGCTGCTAGGATTCAAAATAATCGATTGACACGTGCTGTCTGCTACACTAATCAAATAGAGATTATTTGTTCACTATGTTTTCATGTTATGATGTGTGCAAAATGTGCAGAAGGTATAAGACGAGCTGCAGAAAATCGTCGCATACTTTGTCCCTTTTGCAACCTCAGAGCTGAGTTCTAAGATTTCATATTTAAGGCTAATAACGATATTTGTTATTAAAATAAATAATAGTTTGTATCTTTTAAAGAATATTCGTATTAATTTCAATTATTTAAACCATTGCATAATAGTATATTACACTACAAGGGCCGAAAGTTGAATTTTCGGCCCTGCGTGTCATGATGCGCAATACCGAGATTCCAACTTTTGGCCCGTATAGTTTATACGATTTTTCTTCCTAGCCGGTTGGAAGTACGTTATTGAATTTACTTTTTTCAACTTTAAGTGTTGATAAGTATGTTTTTGATGCCTGTCCCGACATTTGTGGTACGAGCATAGCGAGTGCTGCTAATCGTGGGGTCAGGCATCAAATACATCCAAAGAGTCAAGCCTGGTCATATTTTTTATAAATAAAATAATTTCATTTCATCAAAGATGTATTTATTTTTATTAGTTTAACAAATTATAGTAGTTATCATAAAATTTATAAAACAAGACATATTATAAGCTAAAAAACTCTTATGGCGTTTTTTTTATCGTTTTCATTTTCACTTAAATGATCAAAATTATTAATAATATTTAATAATAATTTTACTGGGTTATTGAATTGACTTTAATAATACTTCAATATTAAACTAATAGACGATAAAATAACATCGATAATTATTTTTAAGGTTAGAGGTAGCAACAGAAATGACAGCGGTTAACAAGTTGTTATAGCGACAGATGAAATAGTCCCTAGTGTAATTACGCATGAGAAATTCTTTCCTCCCGCCGTTACAGAGGACGTGCGTGTACTTTTTCCAGGGAGCAAATGTTAAACTTTCATCCCTGCTATTAGGGACGAAAGTACGTACTTTCGACCGAGGTATGCAGAAAAATATATTTTAATTTAGCTGTGAAGGCTCGACCGTACCTAACGAAATCTCGAATTTAAGAATTCTAATTACTTTTTGAATATTTGTGGGACTCGGATGATGAAAATCTTCCGAGGAAGTTCGCCTTCTGCTTTTAGACGGAAGGTAAGAAAAATGCTGTTATGATAATTATTTATTAAATAATTAGAATTCTTAAATTCGAAATTTCGTTAGGTGCGGCCCAGCCTTAAGGGGTTAGGGGTAGTCAGAATTTTCAAAAAATCGATTTTTTTTTTTTTGCATTTTCTTAAAGTATAATATTTTAAAAATATTGTGTGAAAATTTGAAGTGAATCCGACAAATTCTTTTCGAGTTATTTAACAATGACCAAAGGACGCTCGGGTGCTACGTGGCATTCGAGAGCAGGTAGCTAGAAACAGCTGCAAGCAACCGACCTTTCGGGTTTCATTGTCATGAATATCTCCCCATTTTAATGTATTTATTATTATATATATATATATATATATATATATATATATATATATATATATATATATATATATATATAGGATATATAAATATATATATCCTTCTATATATATATATATCCTTCTACATATATTCACAATTTGTAGGTAGTACAAGAACTGAAAAATAATTTTTGGTTGCCAGTATACCTGTAGTCGTTGCACTGATCAGTCGATAGTTTTGTGATAAATTATTTCTCAAGTGAATTAAATTATTAACCATGGGACGTGATTCTAGAAAGGTTTCAAGAGAACTTCGGAGTTCTGAAAAAATTAATAAGTCGCGTTCAGTCAAAAGAAAGAATGTTTTTAATCCGAAAACAGCCGAACGTGATGAAAGTATTCAGAGTACATCTTCTAAAAAATTAAAACAAAACACTGAAGATGATGTACCTGAAGACAGCAGTACTGAATTTCGAATAATAAATTTTATTCAGGTATTCACTGCAATTTCTGCTCTTATAAAATGTAAAAAATGTGATGGAAATGTAGTGTTTCAAACAGCAAGTACACGTGGGCTGGGATTCAAAATTGTAGTTGCATGTAATAACTGTGGAAATGAATATATTCCTTCCTGTTGAAAATATGAAATCTGCTATAATGGCAACCTTTTATCACTACGGCTCGAGTGATGAAAAACCGAATCATGATATGTGTCCAAAAGGCGAAGAATCTTGGTGCTCTTACCAGCGCGCTGAAGCAAGAGGAGAGCTTGATACCTTTTCTCACGATTATTCTCCTTTACCTTCTGATGTTTTAAAAGCTATCAAGCCTATATACGAAGATCTTAGTAATGAAAATTTACTTTCAAGATGTGTAGGTGGATTCAATCAGAATAATAATGAAAGCTTTAACCAACTAGTATGGAAAATATGCCCAAAAACGGTAAATACTAGTTTTACTATCGTACAAATAGCTGCATACGTTGCTATGTGTATATTTAATGAGGGTATAAATTCATTATTAGTCTTGATGAATACACTAGGACTTAATTGTGGGCCTAATTCTCATCGGTATGCAGAAAGAATGGATGCTGCACGTATCAAAGTAGCAGATAAGCGCGCTAATGATAACACCCGAGAAGGTCGATTGCAACGTAGGCACCAGCAAATCGATATTTTGGAAGCTGCTATGTCGGCTGAAGAGCTATTATATGGTCCAGGAATAGATGACTCAGTGTAAGTTATTAAATAATTCTTATAATTCGACATAAATCCATAGCAAAACTTTAAATGCGTTTTTCTCAAAACTATGTTTTCTGAACTGGTGATCACTGTAACTTAAAAACTGCTCGGTAGATTTCAATAAAATTTATTGTACTTTTGAAATACATTAAAAACTCGTGCCTGATCGAAGGATTTTTTTTTTTTTCAAAAATTTCGATTTTTTTTTAACAATAAACTGTCGGTTTTTTTCTCGAAAATTTGAAAAAAATTTCCTGAGGCCGCCATTTTGTTAATTTCGAAAAAAAAAAAAAAAGCTTCGATCAGGCACAAGATTATCTATTAATAAAACTAATTTTTCTTGTCCGATTGATTTTAGATGAATCTCCAAGGACTTATGATGATCACCGCAAAGGACTTCGGGAGGAACGGGCTCTACAAAAACAGCGATAACTTTTTGAATTATTAATTTTTTTTTTTGAAATTTTCGTGAAGTCAAATCGAAACGTGTTCTAATAAAGCTATGTTTTTATTTTTGTCAAATAAAGTAATTAACTACAAAAAAAAAATTATTGAAAATCATCATTTTTTCATACCCCTGAGTACCCCTAACCCCTTAAGCATTAAATATTAGTATATACTATACTTATATTACTCCAAATTCACTCGCAACAGCAAACTGTTATTTTGCTTTAAGTTGTGAAACGTAGTTGAGGTCCACCCCCTCTAGTAGGGATGAATCAATCATTCGTTACCCATTTTAATTAAATGGGCCCATGTCCCTTTTAGCTAGTAAACTAATTATTTGATGACTGATCCTGGTGTTACCCGGTTCGTAAGGACCAGACGACCGGTTGGCCTTGAATTTATATATGCCAAATGCATATAAAGGATCGGGAGTCGTGGAGCGAGTTATATATAAGTAATATATGAAAAAGAAGGTAGACTACAGGTGTTTGCAAAGCAAGCCAAAATAGTGAGAAGCACAAGAGAGTATGAAAGATATAATAATAGTATTATTATACTTACCTGTGAGTTGTTGGTTCACTGGTGTTGATAAATGAGAGCAATAGGTAATTAAGACAATTGTGAGCTCAGTATCACAATTGTCTGGTACAGCTACAAGCAGGTATTGTAGGTGGACATCGCGGCAGGTACGCGCTTCTACAAGCAGATATTGTAGGAAAGTATCGTGGCAGGTACACGCTTCCACAAGCAGGTATTGTGGGGAAGGAGTGCAGCAGGTATGCACTTCTACAAGCAGGTATTGTAGGAAAAGGATGTAGCAGGTATATATCGCTACGGGGTTACCGTCTTCTACAGGCAGGTACTGTAGGCCAGGATAATGTGTAGGTAGGTTTACACGAATATAATCATTGCAGTTAATGATTATATGATTATTTAAGAAAGTACTTAAATACTACTGAATACTTAGTCGTAAACAGGTGGTTAAAAGTTAAAAAAAGAATTAAAAGATAAAACTGTATTTATTATAAAGACATAATGAAATGTATATGAGAAAAGCTAAATCTAAATCTGAATAATTATCAGCGCGCAGGCCTTCTTATAGATTCACGTCGATGCTTACGCGACGACGTGGTGCGCATCCCTTCCATTTAAAATGCGAATGGAGAGGGATTATGTAATAATAATAATAATTAAATAATACTAGAGCAGGTAAACTAGATAACATGTGGTAAATACCCTCGGTAAACGTTTATTATCATGGTATGATAATGAGGTATCATAAACCTCGTTACAGTTGTTAGAAATTCACTAGATGGCAGCATTTTCACTTGCTTCGTCCGTTATTTAATAAACGGTCATGTGACGGTCCTGTAACTTAATGAGCTACACCGCCCATCGTATGGTAATACACCAATTTTTAAATAGAGTGAAACCTAAACTTACAATTAATCTTCTCAATAACACCATTTTGAAATTTACCACGAACAATAAAAAAGCAATTTCAATTTTGTAATTATTTTTTCATTATCATATCGTGAATTTCATTTTTTATTATTAAGAATAACAAAATTGAATAATTATTTAATATATATATATATAATTTAATATATCCCATGCGTCGTGCGCGAGAAAGGATTTATTCCTCGGCTGATGTAAATTTCTGAGAAAAGTTATTTATTTGAAAGTCAAAGTCCATTTTCATGGCATCTGCGTTTGTTACATATTATTACTAATAGTTTATACAGCTGTGTTTTAAAATGATTAAATTATCTCTATTTGAATATACTTGAAGATTATTATGAAAAATGTTCTGATACGTGGGATTAAGTACATCCAGTGATAGTTTATTATTTGATTATTGATTTGGAAAATACACGTATGTTAACGAAATTATTATGTTATACAATTCAAATGATGGAGTAATTCTTATAATATATAATGTTCTTACGGTATTATAATTCTCTACTTAAAGTACTCTAATTGTTGGTAATTAGGGTGTCTTATTTTGGGAATAGACTATAAGTAGGTAAAATAATCTAGTGAGCTGAGAACGGTCCCTGCTTGACAGCCAGGATATAACATATCGGATAAAATGTCTTCGGATATTTTGTTGCGGATATTTTATCCGCGGATTACAAGTCGTGCTACCACTGAAGTAACCGTGCGTCTAGTACAATATCTGTCGGATCATGAAAACCATCCGGTACGATCTAACCAGTGACGCAAATCACGTGAATTTGTGATTCCATTTTGTGCCAAGTTAATTTGCACATAAAACCCCTTTTTGGTGTAAAAAGGACGCATTAAAACCTTATAAATTAAAATCTGTTATAAAAATATCTGTTAAAATAAATAATATAAAAATACAAATTATATAAAGATTGTGAAAAACTAGAGTAAATAAGTGCCGTTTATTGTCATTAAAATCTTTACTAAACGAAAAGTTCATCACTCCAACCTTGCAGTTTTCATTCGAGAGTAGTACATAATGTCTTTTCCTACAACCCAGCCGCGCCCACTCAACCCAAATCCTAGGAGAAAAGTCAAGCGAGCTGCAACGTTCTGGAGGAGTAAAACCTGCCGTACTAGAAGAAGTTACATCGAAAGGAGGTGAAGAACCATTTTTCTATCATCATAAAATACTTTTTGGTTTAAACAAGAGCACCGGTCTCTTCGGAGACGTTTGGGTTCTTTATATTCGAAAAGATCCACTATGAATAATAATTTATAGGGAGATAATTTCTTCCTCGTATTCATTATTGTTGTCTGCACCCTCCAACTCGCTTGTTTAAATTTTTCTATCGCTACCGAAGGGAGAAATCCCGGATAATTAATTAAAAATTAAGCGGTGGACATAACATGCGCAAAAATAAGAAATACCGCGAGATGAAAAAATTTACAATTTTTTTTTTTTTTCTGAAGAGCCCACGGACCGTGGTTAAATTCTTTCAACTAAACCAATGCATAGATCGCTTAGCAAATTCATTCAGCTTCAATTTGGCTTTTTTTTAACCTCGTAGGACATTTGGTCGCAGAGATATCAGCCGTCAAACAAAAAATGATCCTTTTGGCTTTGATCATCGATATTTCAGGTACCAATGATCGCACAGTAAGTTTAAGGGCGGCGTTGAAAACTTGAATAAATTTCCTACAAGATCCTCTTACCATTTTTTGAAAAAAAATTTTTTTTTTATTTTCAACATCCATTAGAAGTAAGTGCAAAAAAATCAATTTTTTGGGTTTTTTAGTAAATCAACCGCTACTCTGCAAATATCAATAAAAAAACAATGTTGCCAGCGACTTTTTTAGCTTAATGGACCCTCAAGAACCCTGTAAATTTTCGAATTGATCTATCGAACTGTTTTTTGGGAATGCTCGATCACAGTTTTGCTAAACAACTAAAGGAACAAGTTTTGTTCCTTTAATTGTGTAATCATAATCAAAATGAAAAAATAATTTTTTCGACTTTTCTCAAATTTTTGCGTTGATTACTCAGCAATTGCAATGAAATGACAAAAAAAAAATTTTCCAAGAAATGCCACACTCAAAATTTTTCTGTTCCTTTAATTTTTTGCGTCAGTGTATTTTCTTTCTGTATTACATGTAACGAATTATTTTTTTTCTCACCTCCGGGCGGAAAGCGTCAACTTTCGTCCCGCTGTGCAAAACGAAGTTGCCGCTTTCCGCCGCCGTCGAGGAGAAAAATAGTATACACTCCTCGGGAAGTAAATAAGAAAGCCTCAGATCAAATGTTTGTTGACCTCAGCTTCGCCTCGGTCAACAATTACATGTAATCTGAGACATTTCTTACTTTACTTCCCTAGGTGTGTAATATACTATTTCGTTATACCATTTGATATGATTATTAATTATATTTTTAACTTCCCGCTAAGAAAATCGACGATTTTCGAAAAATTGGGAAGTTATTGTTTTCACCCCGATTTTCGAAAGTCGAGTTTTCATCAGATGTCGACGTTTTGAGGTCCTAGGAAGCTATTCTGACTATTTTGAGAATGATGTCCGAGTGTATGTATGTGTGTGTGTGTGTGTGTGTGTGTGTGTGTGTGTGTGTGTGTGTGTGTGTGTGTGTGTGTGTGTGTGTGTGTGTGTGTGTGTGTGTGTTGTGTGTGTGTGTGTGTGTGTGTGTGTGTGTGTGTGTGTGTGTAAACTCTTTGTAACTTTTTAACTAATGAATCGATTGGAATGGTTGAGGTGGCAATCGAAAGAGCTTGTTGGCCCTTAACTTTCCTGAAAATTTCAGATCATTCGATCAAGTAGACTCGAAAATAGTGGCGAATTACGAAAAAAAAAAATTTTTTTTTTTAGTTTTTTAGTGATTTCTCAGAAACGACTTGAACGATCGACTTCAAAATCTAATCAGCTCTAGAACTTTATAAGTCGCGTCGAATGCCACTTCAACCATCTCAATCGGTTAATTTGTTCGAGAGATATCGTTGGCGAAAGAAATGATAAAAAACGGTTTTTTTCGATTATCCTTGAAGTGACTAATCCGATCAATTTCAAAACCTAATCAGCTCTAGAATTCAAGAAAAAGCGCCGATTGCCACCTCAAACGTCAAAATCGGTTGATTGGTTCAAAAGATATCGGCGCTGAAAAGTTAAAAAAATAACATTTTATGTTATTTTTTCCAGATAAATCAAAATATAATGTGCTAAAATGTGTCTGAAATCATACCAGCTCTTTCTCTTTATAGTTTCTTTCGATCATCAGATAATGTCATACAACTTGTTCCTTACTTTTAAATATATTGTCAGCAAAAAATTGAAAAACCCAGTCTTTAATGTTTTTCTCGGATATTCCCTATATTATTGCTCTGACCTAAGTCGAAACTCATTCAAATCTTGATTTTGATCACTGACATTGATTTCTGCCTCAACACATTTATTCCAGAGAACATAATCGATAATAAAAATTTAAAAGCCGCTTCTTTATTAATGATTTTCGATTCTTAACTCTTCAAACTCTAGCATAAAACGTAACGTGTTAGAGCTTTGAAAGCTCATGAAATAATGATGCCATGTGATAGCATTTTCGAGCTCGAAAATATATTCACAGTGATGTTTTCAAGCTCCTTGAGTTCGAAAACAGCGGGAAGTTTTGGGGCTGGCCCGCAGGGTCAACCGACGCCCAGATTTTTTTTCTCTTTACAGTCTGTTGTAAGCTTGGATGTCGTACTAGCAACCGGAATTGATCATACATTAAGACTCGCTCTACTACATCAGCTGATACCTATCATCGTAGGACCATTCGACAATGTAGCAGCTTGTTACATTCAACCGGAAAATACTTTTTATCAGTGTACATCCATTTTCCATGCATTTGAGAGTGTTCTACACATATCTTACGTTGTAATCTGTAAGTACCCTTTAAATGCTCGTAGTTTATGGGTTATTCTCCAGCAAGCATTTCTAAGAATCGAGAAAGCAACGGACAAACCGTCTAATGAAGTTGTAGCTCTTAGTGGTGAAATTCAGGCAATTATTGCCGAGGTCGAGGATAAAAACCCTCAATAAAAAGTGTTAGAAATGCTGTGAGAGCAATTTATGAAAGATGAGTTGACTAACAAATGATCTCATTCTATATTTATTTTATTTATTAAAAGCATTACAGGTCTTTGAGATCTTTAAATTGACTCTATTCAAAGGCTACAAGTTTCGAACTTAACAAAATGTAAATGTTTTGTATTTATTGATAAATATAATGAAATGAAAATATTATATGAAAACAAAATGAAACTATAATGAACATAAAAGAAATTATAATACAATACATATATAGCATCCAAGAAACAACTGAACTTGAAAAATAATATAAAAAATTCGCAATTTCCAAATTAGCTAGAAGCTATTAGTTATCAAGGTTATCATTTGATATTATTAAAGACCAATATTTTATTAGTATAAGTTATTTTATAAGTATAAGTTATAATAATGTAGGAGTGTTTTGCGTGCGATGAAAAATTTTTGAGTAACCAATTGCATTTAAGACATATTAAAGATATTCACAGAGAATTCAGACTATCTAGATGTAAGGAGCCAACATGTGAAAGAATTTTTTCAATATATTGTAACTACTTCCGGCATCGATTTCGTAGACACATATTGGAAAATAATCTGTTAAATTTGATAAGAATGCTGACAGTGATGACACAAATACGGTGACCGTGGCTCATCAATCTACTGTTTCCTCTGATATACATAATTTTTACGAATCATCAGACTCCGACTCTGATGATAACGGCGCTAGTAGTGATATTTATAATTTTCAGTCTTTGATTAAGGGGGGGGGGGGTAGAGGTCAAATCATGGAAAAAAACGTTTTTTTTTTTTGGCGTATGGATGAGCTCATTTATTGCAACCTTTTGAACATTATTAAGTTTAGATTCAACGATATTAAGTAATTTTTTTATGCAAAAGTATCCGCAAACAAGCCGGTGACGGAGCTTTTCTCAGAACGTCTTTTAAAATGAAGGATTTGTGGTGAGCACTGTATCTCAGCTAGCAATTATTTAAAATGAAAAAACCACTGAAATTTAGTGAAAGCATGATTAAATCCCCCCCCCCCCCCTGTTCTTTGATTATTTTTTTTTTTATTTTTCTGTTTTTTGTGGTCATTTAAAGTAAAAACTGCTATTTTTTAAAGAATATTTGCGTTACTTTGGAAGTAGAAAACCCTCTTGATGTAAAAAAAAATTCTGAAACTCAACAATTCTGGAACAAACAATCCTCTTGGCAGTCACAAAGGGTTAAATAAATGCGGTGCGTTATACATATCCATTGGGTCTTTACCTCATAAATATCGGCCAACATTAGACAATATATTTCTTTTACAACTGTTTAAACCATTAGATAAATATTCAGTGACAAAACAAATTTTTCTTAATAGAGTACTCAAAGAACTTCAGCATTTGGAGCAGTTTGGAATAACTATTAATTCTTCTACTGGTTCCATGATAATATATTTTTCTTTAGGCTTAATCATAGGCAATAATTTGGGAACGCAGTAGATGTTAGGTTTTCAAGAACATTTTTCCACGAATTGTTTTTGCCGCTTTTTTTTGACTACTCATTCGAATATTAATGAAATTCTACACGAAGAACATTGTACATTAAGAGACATAAATAATTATACTAAACATATTACCCAAAAAACCCGAGCTTGTCAGATATAACAGAAGAATGTATGCTCAATAAACTTTCGGGATATCATGCTTTAAGTAATCCATATGTTGATATACTACATGATTTGTTATAAGGTGTTTTAAGTACGATATGGCCAACACTCACTAATTTTGTACAACGTAAATTTTTTTCTCTAATTCAATTAAATATTATTCTCAAAGCATATCATTATGACCCTGATGTAAAGAATATACCAGCAGAGGTTACTAATTCTCACCTGAAAAATAAATACCTTATGTTTAGGAACTTTTTCTTTCCTTGAAAAGAATTACAGATTTATGTACCAGCCGCATAATAACTCAAGATACACCATCAGTACTACAAGTTAAGATTTACGAATATTTAGTTCTTCGCGCTGAATTATTTCTAAAAACTTTGAAACCCAAACATCATTTTTTAATCCATTATCCTCGAGTAATGAAATCAATCAGACCACTAGCTAATGTTTCATCTGGCCGTGATGAGGGCAAACATCAGGAAGGCAAAAAAGCTTGTCGTGTTGCTAACTCGCGTAGAAATATATCTCATCCTATAGCTATTCGACACCAATGGAAGCTCAATTTTAAATTTTTCTCACGAAACAGTGTTATCTCTGAATTTAGCATCGGGCCGTATTCACCAGAAAAATTTTATATCCCACCTATTATGTTGACAAATGATTCATCAATTAATAACTTTAAATTATTGAAATGAGTTAAAAGACAGGAATTGTTTATTAGAAAAGATACAATTTTGATTCTTTGTGCACCTGATGGAACAGTATTTTATGTAGTTCAATGTTGTTATTATTGTCAGCAAAGCCGCCAATTTTTTTTAGTTATGACAAAATTAAGCAATGTACTTTATAATAAACATTTTGACGCTTATCAACCGATGATCAACAAAAGTATTGATTGGCAAATTTTTACAACTTCAGAAGTAAGTGCTGGGTTAGCTATTATTACATATGAAGTTAAGTTAACTGATAAATATTTTTATATTTCTAAACCATGTCTTAAAAAAAATGTATAAAGAATTGCACTAATTTAGAATGTAGATACACAGAAGGAAAGATTTACTTGGTTCAAGTAGAATATTTTCTTCGAAATTTTATTTTTGAATGAAGAAAAAATCGTTTCTTGTTTTTAGAAAATTTCTTCAAAAAAAATTTTTTTTGTTGCTTTAATAAATTTGTATTTTGGTTTGCGAAGTTTCTCTTGTTTCAAAATAATTTTCGTTTTTCGAAAAAATTCAATTTCTGGATTTAATTGATTTGAATTTCATCGAAGGAAATGTTCTTTGTTCAAGAAAATTAAGTTTCTTGCTCCAAAATGTTTTTATTTCGGAGCAAGAGAATGTTCTCTCAAGAAAATTTACTTTCTCGATCCAAAATGTTTTGATTTCGTTTCAAGAAAATATTCTCCTCTCAAGAAAATTGCGTCTCTGACTCCAAAATATTTTTACCTTGTTGTTAAGAAAAAATGTCTTGAGCTTAAACGAAAATGTTTTTGAACTGAGATAAATAATTTCATAAATCAAGAAAACTTTCTTGGACCAAAAAATATATTTTGACGCAATCAAAAATATAATTTTTTCAGTTAAGTAAAGAAAGTTATTAAGCTAAAAAATTTTTTATTTTTTTTATTTTTTATCGAAAAAATTATTTGTCGGTTTCAATATTATTAACAATGCTGTGAAGCAGATAAATACTTAATCAGAGGCATTCACAAGGCATAGGACACTTTATCAATGAGTTAAATATTGTAACAAATTGAGAAAATCAATTATCGCTTAACGTAGGAATCGAACTCATACCGATTCGGCGCCGCGCGAGAGCTTTACCAACTAAGCCAACCCAGCCTTTGCTCGTCTACGTTTCTTTTGCCTACATCTATTAAGCAACAAAGGCTTTGCGGTCAGTCATATTTTTCAATCTTAAACACAAAATTTAAAATGAAAATATTATCGCAAATAATTTGAAAAAATGTTATATTTTAGCCAAATACTGAGCACATTCTATGAATTTTACATAAAACAATTTTGATATAAAATTTAAAATTAAAAAAAAAAAAAATTACAAATTTACTCAATATCATTTAATTACATAAATTAATCAACTTATTATGATAGTATAATTCAATTATTGAATTTTAATTTATTTTAATAAAAAATGTGGACTCGGTATCAATTTACTGGGCTAGTGCGAGAAAGAGAGAGTAAGTTAGAATTCATTTCTTAAGAACAAAATTTTCTTCAGCCAAGAAAATTTACTCTTTGCTCAAGTCGGTCATATAGCTTGTCTGGAGAATCTATATTACCAACAGGAGAACATAATTTTGTTGGTACATTGAATTTATTTTCTTCATTCAAAATATATTGTCATTGAATGATGTAAATTAAGGTTCTTGTTAAAAAAAAAAACAAATTTACCTTAATAAATGTATTAACTTCGAATAAATAAGTTCACTTTTAATACAAGTGTTACATTCTGGGGTATTATCCTAGATTAATTGAAAATATATTAAATTTATATTAATAATTTAAATGGTCAGGTTTGACACCATTAGGGTATCTATCGACCTCAGGCGTGTCCGTCGTCGATTATAAGTGATTAAGAATTTTTACAATATTTGATTAGGGTTATATAATAAATAGTACAACAAATTTAATAAATTTAGATATGTTTTAATTAATAAAATTAAAAGTTAAGTCAGTCAGTCACCGGACCGAAGTCCGGTGACTTATATGTTCGTCGGCTGACTCCCTGTTTTGTCTCCGCAGATCCAGTACAAGTAAATTATGAATTTATAAATCGTCTAACGTCGAATCGCAGGTTACCCTAGTGAACGTCGTCGAGGCCCGGGTCTCATGCCTCGTCGTGAGTTTAGACTACGGGCCACGATGGTGTTCGTGGAAATCGGTTATCTGCTGTAATTACTCTGATGAAAAAATTTTCTTCACCAAAGTTTTATTGTCACGATTGGAGATCGTGATGGGCGTAGGTACGAATTTTCGTATAAACGTATTGAATAAAAGGGTACTTACATTGATCAAGGTCCAGTTCGTATGCCCGGCTACCGTCAACCAAATGCTCAGTTTATTCTGTTTATATTCAAATCGCGCCTACACAATATTGTTGAAGACAATATTGATAAGACCCAAAGCGATTTCCAATCTATGAGTGTGACTTATTTAATTTCACAATCAAACGTCGAGTGGTAAACGTAAGATTGTGTACCCCCTACTGTTAACTATCTGCCTGAGCGGCTAAACAGGTAGAAAATAAGGGATAAAGGGAAGGTGGGCTGCCGAAAAGCCTCGTGAAGCTAGTATCTTATTGCTAAAGTAAAATTGTCTGAGAAATAATAGTTTTTTAAATGTTTATGTTTACGAGTAATTATTTACTTAGGATCAAATATACTTAAAATACAAAAGGGTTACAAATAGCAATATTTAAAATAGTTAATATATAATAAAATGTGTCATGCATATGGTTTACAATCAGTTTCAAAATATATAAATTAAAAAAAATACCAAACAATGGTTACAATGGTTAAAACTTACCCTAAACAGGTTTCGGTGAGGTGTCAGGGCTGTCAGCAGTAACACAGGACACTTTTACACACGCGTTTTCGTGGTTAAATAATGTGATTCTAATTAATCGATTTATTCAGTTTATTATAATTTGTTCTAATTATTTATGCGTTTCAAAATCTTCGTAGGTTATAGAAAATGTAAATTGATTAAAAGTCTTCGCGCTTTTCTCGGTAAAAAAAAAAAATAAAATATAAATTTGGTTTTAAAATCTTCGCGTATTTTCATGGTAAAATATAATTCTGTAAAATCTTCACATTCTCGCGGTAAAATATTATTCAAAATCTTCGCGTATTTCCGCGGTAAAATAATTCTTTGATCTTCACTTTTCTCGCGGTAAAATATTCTTTGATTCTTCACGTTTTGTGGTACAATTCAATATTAAAATAAACTAAAATGATTAAAATAAGATGAAGATAATCAGCGCTACCGGTGCTTCCGATTGATATTATATCACGACTTAAGTCGTAATTACGACGATCAAGGTCCAGTTCGTATGCCCAGCTACCGTCAACCGAATGGTGAATTTAATAACACGCCAATTATTCTCCTGAGACTAGTAGAAAATGATATACTGATTATTCGAGTGCTTACGTCGATCAAGGTCCGGTTCGTATGCCTAGCTACCGTTAAGCTCAATCGGGACATCAATCCTCTAGCCACGAACACCGTCAAGTGTCCGGAGTTCAGTATGGTTCAGAGTTTGAATCTCAAAAGAACTGATGAGCCAAAGTCCATAGTCTTTTTATATGGTCTTCACCTATGAAAAGTGGTGGTAACTTGTTTCCCATACGAAAAGACTCGGACCTACTCGAAAGTTCTAGGCCCGTGCACACGTGTGATCCCTGGGAAATAGATTTTGACTACTAAGTATGCCGATGACCTGGCGCTATTCTGCCGCCGAGGAAACCATAAATTTTGGTAGTTTCCATCAGCTTTCTCTAATTTCCAAGAATCACATGCATGTGCACATGAGTTGGGTGGTCTATAGTTTTGAGAAGAAAATCAAAGAAAGATTACCGCCCCTATGCTTAGATTCTTAAATGGGAACGGATACATAAATTTTAAAAGTACGTTAAGTAAAACTGATGAAATTTAAAGGAAAAGAAATCGATGTGTACTTATTTGGAAAGAAAAATTAAAGCTTAGAACGTAACACAAGTAAATAGCAAACCTTAGATAAATAACATTTTTCTTCAATTAAGAAAATCAAGTATCTTGAATTAATTAATAAGTATTTTAATTCAATCGTAAAAGAGTTTTTGACTTAAAAAAAGATTTATTGACGTAAGATTTAAAATTCAAGTAAATTTAATACTTGATCGAAGAAAATTCTGGCCTTCCTTCTTTGACCCAAAAATTTTCTGACTCAAGAAAATTCATATTCAGCCAAGATAAGTTTTTTTTCTGTGTATATAATTATAAATGTATCTTCATTGCAATGTTTGAAAATAAATTGAAATGTCTAATAAATGATAATCAATTCATTTTATTTACTTTGCTTATAATTTCATATGTAGTTAACTATGTAGTTAACTATGTAGTTAACTCGAAAAACAAGTTTTTCCAAGGCTTATTAAAGAAAAAAATCTGAAAACCGCCTGACCCTGCGGGCCAGCCCCAAAACTTCCCGCTGTTTTCGAGCTCAGGGAGCCCGGAAACGTTATTACTTGTAAATTTTTGAGCTCTTCAAGCTCATAAATTTGTTAGGCCGGTAAAACATACCTTCACTGAAAAATTCTAATTTTTGTCCGACGATATCTTTGGAACGAATCAATCAATATGAACGTTCTTGGCAATCGAATGGGCTCTCCAAGAGTTAGAAGTAATTTTATTTTGAAGTAAATCGAACTGTTTGTGAGTTATGTGCAAAAAACCAAAAACAAAAAAAATTTTGGGCAAAAAAAATATCGCACACACACATACATACACACACACACACACATATACATACAGACGCACGACCATCCGGGAATAGTCAGAATATCGTCCTAGGACCTCAAAACGTCGACATCTGATGAAAACTCGATTTTCGAAAATCGGACCGAAACCAATAACTTCCCTTTTTTTTGAAAATTTGAAATTTCCTTAGCGGTTTTATGTCCACCGCTTAGATTTTAATTAATTATCCGGGATTTCTCCCTTTGGTAGCGATAGAAAAATTTAACGAGCGATATGGAGGTTGCGGACAACAGTAAAGAGTACGAGGAAGGTTTTCACTTCCTATATTTGTTATTTATTGTGGGTTTTTCGAAGAGTACGAACCCAAACGCCTTCGAGCTTGGTCAGGTTGCATTTATGTATCGATCAATAGAGAGAAAATATTTTAAATGTCTTTCACTTACCTTTAGACGATTCTTTCTTCTAACACGGCCTGCTTTTATCCCTCCAGAACTTTGCAGCTCACTCGGCCTCTTCCTGAGTGGATTTGGTTGAATAGGCGCGACTGGGGTTATAGGATGAAATCTTATGTGCTACTTTCGAATGAAACTCTGGAGATTGAAGTTTCAATTACAATATTTTTAATTAAACTTCACTCACACACTTTACTTTTCACAAATTTTAAGAATACAATTTTGTTGTATTATGCGTCTTTGTTGCGCCCGAAGGCTATTGTGCGCAGAACTGAATCGACTCGAAATTGGATTACAAATTATTTTTATTTTGTATCACTATTCAATCGAACCGAATTTTTAATCGATGTTTGAGAATTTTCAATAGATAATTTAGATTCAGTTATTGATTTTTCAACGCAAACGCGGATTCCTGCAATAACTAAATTTAGTAGAATTTTATTTTAAAGATCTTACTGACTTTTCGACGCAAACGCGGATTCTTGCAGTAAGATTAATTGATTTCTATATAGATTTTTATTTTAATATTCCCTGTTGACTTTTCGACGCAAAAGCGGATTCCTGCAATAGGGTTCTTATCAAAAAGATAAAAATTCTCTTATTGACTTTTCGACGCAAATGCGGATTCCTGCAATAAGATTCACGAAATTTTCGCGGTTTCGGTATTCGCGGTCCGTAGAGCTCAAGATCACGAAATTTGTTAGTCAACTAAGGCCTTGAGCCATAGTGCTCAGGCTATTTGAAAACTTTGATTGATGTTTGATGGGAGTAATTAAATTGTTGACATTGGTCGAATCTGACGACAAGTTTTTATTTATTCATCAATTGTTAGTGCAAAAATCGTTGCGCTACTTTTACACGCATAAGTGATGGTAATACTGAAGCTGCGTTTTCGCATGCTTTTGTAAAGAGAAGTTTCGTAATTTATTTATGAAATAAAAAAAAAAAATTATTGGACATAACAGCGGGAAGTTAAAAATTTCAAGATGAAATTTTCTTTCTTTATTTTGCAAATTGAAAAATAATTTGAAAGAATTTTTATTTTATCTATGAAGGGTAGAAGTAAGATACACTCTTTCTAAATATAAAAAGTGTCCATAAAAGCCGTGTTCCGATATTGCACTGCGAGCACTGTTCAGTGCTCGCAATGCACGTCGAAGGTCATCAGATACAATTGAGGTGGCGCTGCTTTAAGAAAATAAGTTAATTTGAAAGGAAGCTCCTAAAACCTCTACCATCCATAACTGAAACTGTAGAGATCCCAGAATACTACAGTAAAACTACGATCAAAATGCCGAACTTTCACCGAAGAATGCTAGATAAAAACTGTAATAATACGATAATTTTATAACAATAAAAAAATCGTAGTTTTTTGGTAATAATATCGTAGATATTCTGCAATTTAGTCAGATTTATGCTGATATAATGGATAATAGTAAAAAATTTGGTTTTATAGTTTGTTCCCTTCTGCATTTATAACCAGTTATTGTATACATAAGTTTATAAAGTTATATAAATTTATATAAAATTATATATAACTTGTAACGGGTTTTCTTACCACCGAGGATCTACCGGAGTGAAGTCCGAATGCACTTACGATTTTGGCTACCTTTTTCAAAATATTTAAGTTGGGCGCCAGGTAATTTTATAATCACCAATACACAATTACCAAAATCGACTCAGGGTGGCAGATCGGGGAAAGGTCTGGCACTTAAGATTACGATAAATAATTGATCAGAATTAAAAAAATAATTAGTCGTTTATTAAATAAACAAAATCATGGATCGGTATCACACACAACCCTGATCAAACAACTAAATTCGACCGACTTAAAAATTTTAATTCTGTTATATTCTGTCGAATTCTGCAAAACAAAATTCAACGGAATTGAAAAATGTAATTCTGCGATATTCTGTTAAATTCAGTAAGACAGAATTTAAAAGAATCCAAATTTTATTTCTGCTCAATTCTATCGAATTCTCAAAACAAAATTCAACAATCGAAAAGTTCAATCCTGTTCCCGGGGAAAAAAATCGGTCTGTCAGTTGACCCTGCGGGCCAGCCCCAAAACTTCCCGCTGTTTTCGAGCTCAACAAGCTCGAAAACACTATTGTGAATACATTTTCGAACTCTACGAGCTCGCAAATACTTTTGTATGTTTTGTAAAAAACCATTTTTTAGCATTTCCTTCTCCCACGATATCTCGCGAACGAATTAACCGATTTTGATGGTTGAGTCGGCAATCGACGCGTTTTGTCAAGTTATAAAGCTGATAAAATTTTGGATTCGATTTATCTAGTCATTTTTGAGATATTTCAGGAAAAATAAAAAAATTTTTTTTTTTTAATTCTTTCGACAACGGTTTCTCTTGAACGAATGAACCGATTTCGATGGTTGAGGTGGCATTCGACGCGGCTTATAAAGCTCTAGAGCCCAGTCCATTTTGGAATTAATCCTTCGAGCACATTAAAAGTTATCCAAAAAAAACATTTTTGAAAAAACTTTATTTTTGGAAGATCTCTGAACGAGCCCTACCGATCAAGCTCAATTTTCTCTCGGCTTCAAGATATTGTCAATCCGCGTCGAATGGCATCTTAAAGTTCGAAATCGGTTTATCCGTTCAAAAGATACAGGTATTTACATACGTACGTACGTACGTACATACATACATACATACACTCGGACATCATCTTGAAATTAGTCAGAATAGCTTCCTAGGACCTCAAAACGTCGACATCTGATGGAAATTCGATTTTCGTAAATCGGACCGAAACCAATAACTTCCCGAATTTTTGAAAATTTACAATTTTCTTAGCGGGAAGTTAAAAATTGACTCATGGACTCGAACCTGGGTCCTTCTGGTTCTAAATCCAATTTGTTATCCACTATGCTGGATCTCACACTCGACGGAAGGAGTTAAATGTATTTCTTTAAATACAAATGAACTTTAGAAAATTAAAGACATCAATAAATGATTGATTTTGTTATCTGCATTGTATTAAATTATATTATTATTTAGAGGATAAAGAGACCAATAGCGGTATACCCACTAATAGCGGGGCGATAATGACTTCTCTTGGTAAATGAAAACAAATAGATTTACAAAGAAAATATATTAAGTTAAAATTTTTAAACCTAACTAAAATTTTTTTAATTTAAAATCTTAGTTTTTTATAACTTAATACATTGTTCAAACTTCAAAATTTTTTAACTGTCATCCCGCTTGGGGGCCAGAGACATCGCTTCCCGGAATGAAGATTAAAGGGTAATTTACATGAAAGGAAAGTAGCAGACGTATACTTTGATCGTGAAATAATTATTCAAATAGATTTAATGTAAAATTAAATTAATTACAAACTTTAGTCTATAAAAAACGTTAGAAAAAATCACAACGATGAAAAATTCGACCGAAGGAAAATTTTTCGAAAAAATAATGAACAAAAAAGTACTCTACCTACAAAACACAGTAGGTGATTGTTATGACCGATCACAGTCGATAATATAAATTGAAGATTAGAGAGAAAGAGAGTGCACTATTCAATTTAAACATTTAATTTGTGTTATGAAATTATGTAGACAGGATAATAAAAAATAATAGAATAATAGATAATAAATATTATTAATTAAATTACACCTTCCCTGGTAGAAATTTGTCCGGGCTTGCCCGATTACAAAACAGCGCCCGGTCGGGGGAATAACTGAGACCCTGATTATATGATCCTTAGAGAGTGCCCGGCCAGGGGAAAAACTTTAGCCTGGCTGGCAGGTACCAAGCCGGGTGCCTGAACGGGCAAATTATTATATCCCCGGTTGCATTATTATAGCCCCGCCTGGGCTTTTTACTACGGCAAGACTTGTCACCCGGTTTGTACTTACCTGGTCGGGTTTCTGAACAGGAGAATTTTTATATCCCTGGTTGCGTTGACCATTTCGGGTAATTGACTATTGAAAAACTTATCGCCCGGTCCACAGATAACTGGCCAGGTACTTGAACAAAATATTTCATGTCCCCGGCTGCGTTAGCCACTTCGGGTTTTTTTCTACGACAATACTCGTTGCCCAGTCGACAGATACCTGGCCAGGTACTTGAACAAAAAAAAATTTCATGTCCCCGGCTGCGTTAGCCACTTCGGGTATTTTACTAGGGCAAAACTCATTGCCCGGTTGATAGAAATCTGGCTAGACAAATCTTATTTCTCATAAGTGAAATTTTTTCCTTTTGCGTAAAGCTGTCATTAAATCATAATGGTGTGGTGGGGATAAGACTTGAGTACTCACTACTTATTATTTCATTTAAAAAAAAATTTTATACAAGCACGAAAACATTTTGTTTATCTACACTAAAGTGTGCGTTTTGAAGAAGTTTTATTTATAACTTTCAAAGTTAATATTTTCAATCTTTCATTGTTTTAATATTCGAAAATTTTTTGTTAAATCGATAGATACCGCTTTAAATATTTAACAATTATGGATGGTTTTAAAAGAGAAAAACGATTGGCTATGAATCGGTTTAGAGTGCAAAAACATCGTGTATTTAAAAAATTGCAAAAAAAAAATATAAGGGAAATTATGACTCAAAGTGTATCGATTAAAGGACTTGATGACTTTCAAAAAGTGAAAAAGAGTAATGGAAGTGAAAAAAATAATGCCTTCAACGATGGAAAAAATTTTTTAACTGACAATATGAGTGCCGATAATGTTGAAGATGCCATAAATATGGAAGATTGTACGAATATAGAACTAAATGATAACAGCAATAGTTTATGGGAATATGAAGAAGAAGGTGGAGAATCGCATGATGAGAAAACTAATGAAGAAAACATTATAAACGAAGAGATGATAGAAAAACAAAAAAAATCTGGAATTGATCAATTACGTACATGGGCCATTGAATCTGATATAAATCATGTGGCATTAACAAAACTATTAAATATTGTACAATATTGGGAACCAGATATTCCAAAGTGTGCAAAAAACATTTTTGGATACAGCAAATACTGAATATACAATTTCTAAAATGGCTGATGGAGATGGTTCAGAAGGAGAATTTGTATATATAGGAATAAAACGTCATTTACAAATAGTTGTTAACACTGATGCACATACATGTGGAATTATTGAATTATTCATCAATATTGATGGTGTTAAACTTTTTAAATCAAGTTCCAAATGCTTTTGGCCTATTTTAGGAATGATTTATTCAATATCTGTGCAGTACGAACCTTTCGTTATTGCACTATATTCTGGAGAATCAAAACCAAAAGATTCTTCTGATTATTTAGATCAGTTTATTAAAGAAGTCAATGAACTACAACAAAATGGTATCATAATAAATAAACAAAAATTTAAAATATCTTTGAAAGGATTTATATGTGATACACCTGCCAGAGCTTTCATCAAATCAATTGTTGGTCACACATCATTTGCAGCGTGTGAGCGATGTACTATCACTGGAAGAAAAGAAGACAGAACAACAGTCTTTCCTAATATCTCATCGAGTCTACGTACCGATAAATCGTTTAGAAACTTCGATGATGTTGATCATCATACAGGTCCTT
This sequence comes from Microplitis mediator, assembly GCF_029852145.1. Lineage (NCBI taxonomy): Eukaryota > Metazoa > Arthropoda > Insecta > Hymenoptera > Braconidae > Microplitis > Microplitis mediator. Next base: position 18,890,480 of record NC_079976.1, read on the forward strand.
CACCGTTAGCCTGTATTAAGCCACCTCTTGATCTTATTTATTGTTGCATCTTAGATTACATGCACCTTGGCTTCTTAGGTGTAATGAAAAAAATTTTAGAGTATTTATTAGGTGAGAATGGAAATAATGTAAAATTGAGTGACACGAGTAAGAGAGAAATTTCTCGTCGTATAGATTTAATAAGATCACAAATTCCAAAAGACTTTCCCAGAAAATGTCGACCACTCAAAGATTTTGCTCGTTACAAAGCCACCGAGTATAAACAAATTGCATTTTATCTAGGAATAATAGTATTTAAAAAAATTTTAGATAAGGAGAAATATCAAAATTTTTTATATTTTTGTATTGGTTCTCGGTTTTTATGGTCCAGAGCCACAGCAAATAATAATATAGACATAGCAAACAAATTTCTCAATCAGTTTGTTGAAGAATTTCGAAAACCCTATGGTAATAAAGCTCTAGTCTTAAATCTCCATCATTTAAAACATGTGTCGGATGATGTGAAACGTACGAATTGTAGTTTGAGTGAAATTAATTCTTTCCCATTTGAAAATTTTTTAATGAAGATAAAGTATGTTATACGTTCACCTCTCCATCCATTAGCACAATTTTGTCGAAGACTTTATGAACAATCATTAATGACACAGAAAGCTCCTTTCAGGGTTGAATTGGAAATTAAAAAACAAACTAAATCTAAGATCTTTGAAGTGCAACATAAAGGATCAGTATTAACAACAAATCCACCAGATAATATTGTATTGCTTAACAATAAGAAGTTTTTAGAAATCAATCAAATGTTCCTCGTAAATCAAGAGATTTTAGTTAATGGGTATGTTTTAGATAAAAAAAAAAGAAGTATTTCATGCACCTATAAGCTCAGCAGATTTAGAAATATGGGAAATACAAGAAAACACTTCATCAGAAATGATGAGCGTCAATATTAGTGAAACTAAGTATAAAGTCATGAAATTACGTTTAAACTTTGAACTCAACGGTAAATTTCGAAATTTTGTCATTCCACTTCTTCACGAATAACGGTCGTTTTTTTTTTGTCAATAAAAAATTTTTTAAATCCCAAAAATAAAATTTGTATCGTCAATTTTTTTGAACTGCCCATACAACAATCTTCTGAAAGTCTATATATATATATATATATATATATATATATATATATATATATATATATATATATGTGAGTGTGTGAGTGTGTTTGCCACATTCAAGATTACTGCCTTTGCTTTAGACTAAGATTTTCCATTTAAGTTTAAATATTTATAGACAATGAATACACTTAAAATATGTATTAAATTCAGTTTAATATATTGAATGTTTAGATATTCTGTTGGCAAAATAACTTAAATAGCTTTAATTTTTGTCAATCCTTATACCATTACTTTCTTTGTCCGTTATGATTTTCTGAAAGTTGTAAAAACATTTAAAAACTAAAAGTTTTAAACTATTTAACGAAAATTAAAATTTATTTTCTGCTAAGATGGGTAGATACTTGAAGTATTTAATATTTTTGTGCCATCAGACATATGTTTGTGAAATTTTCTTCATAGCTAAGCTTTTTTAATCCCTGCAATAAAAATTTATTTTTCACTTTTGTTAGGTTTGCTGTTGCCGTTCGTGCGATAAGTAAAAAGGTACAGACGAACATGTGGGATGAATTTACAGAAACTGTAGTGCACCATCGTATTACAAACTATATTTCTGCCTCTCTCATACTTATGTAGATATTATATTTTAGAGTGAATAGAGTGCTTGCGTTGTAGTATACAATATTGTAGTGCATTTACAAATATATATTATCTTGTAGATTCTATACTATAGTTTAAACAGAGAATGTACATTATTCTACAATATAGTATAGAAACTATATAGGGCAAATTATATTTCAAATTTTAAGTAGAAGCCGCCTTTTACGGAAAAGGTCCTCAGAGGTTTAAAAATTTGATAATTTTTTACTACTCGTCGTGAAGTATTAAAGATCACATTATCATTTGAAATAACCTTTGTAGTGCTCTGTTTTTAATATTATAATACCACTATTAATTCTTGATTAATTGAATAAACGAATATTATAATCGAAAATGTCTTCATCATCAGACGAGGTAATTATAATACGTATTCTAAAAAATATTCTATAATGACAATTTTAGATTTAAAGTTGAAAATGAGTTTAAGCATTTCTCCAGAATAATATTGCACCTTTTTTTTTCTATTTTAATGTTTTCTATTCCTATATTGCAATAAAAAGTCACTTGCTTTTTTTTGTAGGATTCAATAATTAGTGGGAAACAAGATGGGCCTTACATTATCATAGAATTTACTAAACGTGGTCCAAAAAGTAGTAAACCGGTTGATATTGTGTTAAATAAGTGGATAAGATTTGATAATAAAAAGAAAAGATTTATCACGAAATTTATGCCTGGGCCATACAATGATGAAGATGCAGGTTTGCTCAAAGATTTATTAATCAATAACGCTGATGCTCCTGAAGGGTGGCCTGAATATAATTGCTACGTACGAGGCGAGTCCGGTAAGTAAAATAGTACACGTTAGAAAAAAAAATTTCTTACAAAAATGGATACCAATAGCTTCGTACTCTCTAAGCATGAATGGGTGGAATATTCACTTATTTTCACTAATTCATGTTTAGAGAGTAAGCATCTATGAATGTTCACGTATAGTGTAAATTTTATAAATAATTGGTTAGATTTTAACAACAAAATATTTACGCCGTGTATTTTTAATGTTCAAAATTGTGTTTGATCCGATGAATTAAAAAATTTATTGAAGTTGAATTGAATTATTTTCTTTTTTTATTTAAAATAGATTCGTACGATGAAGCTCTCATTAAAATAGATATTTTGAATGAGAAAGAAAACGCTTTTTCATCTGACTCTAATGTAGATTCACAAACGAAAGCACTAACATTCGAACATCGTTTAAAAAAACAAATGCTTCAACAGAAAATGGATAGCGTAGAAACCAAAATAATTGGGCAACAATCTATATCAAATGTTGTTGGTAAGAAAATAGTTAAAAGAATTATAGAATTATTGACATTTTTTTAATTGATTGACAATATTTTATAGTTTGTTTTTAAATATTTATATAGGATTGAACGCCAGTAAAAAAAACGTAAAACCTCAAATGAAACGAACTGGTATGTATTTTTTAAGAATTCCATATTAACTTTTTACATGCGTAAATTAAAATTAATTTAATGCGTTAATATGATATTTTTTATAGCATCAAATGACCCCAGTGAAAATGGTGGCAACAATAATTATAATGATGTTCAATCTCCTAAAAAATTAAAAATTACCCCGGTTGCAGTTGATTCAAGTAAGTCAAAAAATAATTAAAATTTGTTTACTTTTATTTTATTTTTAAAAAAAATTTTTCAATTATTTCATTTAATTTTCATAGTAGCATCGTGCAGTCATCAAGCAGAACCCTTGAACACTGTTGAATTGAGTGCAGAGGATGAGATAATAGGTAATCGAATTAGTTCGAATAAAAAGTTTTTATTTTAAAAAAATTTGGATAGTTATTGAGATATATATGTGTAAAATGTTCATTCTAGACTTGAATAATTCGGCTGTCCCAATGGAAATTAATGATACGAAATTTCATATGATCTTGATGAGACTGGATAGATTAGAAAGTATGATGAAAGTCATGAGCGAAAAAATTATACAAATAGATACACGTATTCAATGCCAGGGTGATAACGTATCTACAGAAATAAAGCGAAATAATTTTGCCACAAAATATAATATTGAATTGCCGTGCAAAATATCTGATGATTTAAAAAAATTAGAAGCAGCATTACAAATAAATGACTGTGCAGAAGAACTGGTATTATAAATTAGCTTATCTATCGAACTATGACTAAGATAATTTTCAACATTAATATCACATTTGGAATATATATTTTTGAGCATGTAAGAATTAAATTTAATATTTATTCTATAGGAAAACCTCTTAAAAAGTTGTGTCAAGCGTTTAACATCAATTACAAGAACAACTGCGCATCTTTTGAAGCTTTTAGTAAGTCGGGATATGGCATTAACCTTTACGGCCCAAAAAGAAGTGAAAAATAAAATTGTCATAAAAAATATGAATTTCACGAAAGTTTTAAAATGTAAGTAATTCATTAATTTTATATATAAATAGACAAATTTCATAAATTTATCACATGTACTTTAAATTTTTGTGTTGATTGTTTTTAGCTACTTTAATTGCAACTACCGCCATAGTCTCCGATAATGAAGCACTAGTAGCGATTGGATCAGCCTTGGGCAATGCCAAAGATTGGGACAATAACCGTAAAACAAGATAAAATAATAATAATTATAATAATTAAAAGTATCACTTTTATATCAATATGTTTTAAATTAAAAAAAATTTATCTAGTTGTATTGAATAGTATGATAATATAATAATAACATATCACACAATTTAATTAATAATAAGTTTTTTTTTTAAACAAATAAATATAATATAAATCAATGAAAAACCATTGTACGTTTATTTTTTTAATTTAAATATTATATAATTAAATTTCAACCGGATGTGCTTTTTTAAGTAAAAAACTAGTCAGGGCATTCGTTGAAGCCTAACAGAATACCTGACTAGGCTGTTGAAGGTTTTCCTGTTTATTTGCCCGGAATCGACCCAAGCTAGGTTAATAATCTCTCGCCGCAGACAGTTTTTATTCGGGTTTTGAAGATTTTACCTGGCCATATGCCCGATCAAGTGCCTGTCCAAAAAATTGATACGACCCATTTACGTTACCCTATTACGGCCTAGCCGGGTAAATACAATTTTACCTGATCATACACCCGACCAGGCTTACGAATGTCTAGCCAGATTGAAAAAGCATTACATTCTGGGCAGGTATTCAGCCGGGTGCCCGTAATAGGGGCCCCATAAAAGTTTCGTCCGATATCCAGGTACCTGGCCGGAGCCCGGTTTCATTTTCTACCAGGGATTATACTAATCTATTTTTTGATATTTAAATCTGAATTTTTTTTTTCAATATTATAATTGAATATATATTATCTTTAATAGACAATTATGAAATAAACAATTTTTTTCTCTTTTTAAATTTTATTCATTATTATAAATACCTGAATTTATGAATATTCTTTAGCGATTAAATAACCCATATATGAAATCAGTAATCAAATGACGTACATTTCCACATTATGAAATTGTTAAGCTCGTAGATAAAAAGTAATACATCATTTTAAAAAATTATTTAGCTTAAAAATGACGTAAATGATAGTATGAGTTTCTAAAGGACACACTTATCGAATTTATTAAATTAAAAAAACTTATATGTACATATTAATACATAATACAAAAATATTATTTGGCTTAAAATTACGCTTGCTATTGTATCAGTTATTGAAGATCATACTCATCCAAATTATTAAATCCTCAAACTTGTACGCACAAATTATGATGTAAATAAAGAAAAATTGTTTAGCTTTAAATTACCCTTACAATTGCATGACTTATTTAAGATCATACTCATCAGAATTGTTAAATTACTCAATTTTTACGGACAAATTTTTATAAGTAAACAATTTTGAACCCGACCTTATAGATTTGGCTGGACATTTTTTCTCTTTTTCTACCCCATCAAAAACGTTTCTCATAATTTTTTCAAATTTTTTCACCCAACCGAAAGAAAGTTATAAAATTTTGAAAAAAATTGCTTTTTTTATTTTGAATAGCTATAACTTTTTCAAAATTCGACTGATTGGGACGTTTTATTTTTTTTTTTTAAATTTTTGATTTTGAATGTACTTTTAAAAAAAAAAACAAAAAAATTATTGCAACCTATCTTCATTGTTGATTTGTAGATTTTTAGAAAAAATAAAAAATTTTTCGATGTTTACCATTTTTGATTTTTGATTTTTTTTCATATAAAACTTTGACATTTTCTGCAGATCCTAAAATTTTTTCAGAGTGATGTTATTTCGATTTATATTTTTTTTTTCCAATTGAAAAAAAAAATTTTTTACAACTAGCCTTATTTCTCATAACACCATGCTTAAAATTTTTGAGAGTGATCATAAATCTTTCAAATTTAGAAAAAAAAATAAAAACAAAAAATTTGAATGGTAATCCTCGAAATAATTTGAATTTTGTTCGAAAAATTAAGTTCAAAAATAAATGGACCTTCTGAATAATTTTTTTGTATTTTTTACTGAAAACTACATTTCAAAACGAAGAAAATGAAAAAAAAGTTTTCACTTGGTCCATTCTTGGACAGATGCTGACAATTTAAAAAAATTCCTTCTACATCCATTGTTTTATGGTTAAAAGAATTTTTTTTTAAATTGCCAGCATCTGTCCAAGAATGGACCAAGTGAAAACTTTTTTTTCATTTTCTTCGTTTTGAAATGGAGTTTTCAGTAAAAAATACAAAAAAATTATTCAGAAGGTCCATCTATTTTTGAACTTGATTTTTCGAACAAAATTCAAATTATTTCGAGGATTTTACTAAAAAATTCGCGGAGTGAATGCGGATTAAATCCGGAGTGAATGCGGAGTGAATGAATTTTTAATTATTCACTCCCCTCAGAGTGAAATTCACCCCGCAGGGGAGTTTCCGCGGAGTAGATAATTTTTTATTAATCTAATCCCTCCGGAGTGAAATTCACTCCGGAGCGGAGTTTTGGAAATTTTATGAATAAAAAATTGCTCCACTCAATAGAATCGAAGTAAAAACTCACGTATTCCATTATTCATCAGCTGATACGCACACACATATTTAGACACATACGCGCACTCGCACACACACCCACTCATACATTTGCACACACGCACACATTTGTACACACACGAACACATTTGCACACAGACGCCCACATTTTCACACACGCACACATGCACACATTTGCACACACGCGGACACACATGCAGACATTCGCACACAAACACCTGCACACACCCAAACACACACATGCACGCAAACACATACACACACACATTGTTTAGCAGTTTAAAATAAATTTATTTAAGTATTAAAACTCCGAACCGGAGTGAATTGAGAGTGGAATAAAATCCGCGTCACTCCGAGATCACTCCTCTAAAAAAAAACTCGCAATTCACTCCGCATGCGGAGTGATTGTTTTTAAAACTCCGGAACTCCGAGTGGCGGAGTGAATGCGGAGTGAATTCGGATTTAATTTCAATCCGAATTCACTCCGGATTTTTTACAGTGTACCATTCAAATTTATTGTTTTTATTTTTTTTTCCGAATTTGAAAGTTTTCTGATCACTCTCAAAAATTTTAAGCATGGTGTTATGAGAAGTAAGGCTAGTTGTAAAAATTTTTTCCCGTCAGTTTAAAAATATGACATTAAAAGAAATTTTCTAGAGCGTACACTAAAATCTCCGTAATGTTAACACTCCTGTCCAGGACCATTCCGTAGTGTTAACAAATCCTGTTGTCCCCACCATACCAATACTCGTGTCTTATGTGCGCAGATCTGTGCAGTCAAAATGCGTGATGTACGAAAAAAAATCATTTTTAGGTTAGAATTTAATCTTAGATGTGCAACTGGGAAGATTTGAACTGCCCGCTACTAAGATTTTTAACTTCCCGCTAAGAAAATTGTAAATTATCAAAAATTCGGGAAGTTATTGGTTTCGGTCCGGTTTACGAAAATCGAATTTCCATCAGATGACGACGTTTTGAGGTCCTAGGAAGCTATTCTGACTAATGTCAAGATGATGTCCGAGTGTATGTATGTATGTATGTACGTACGTATGTAAATACCTGTGTTATGTCCAAATAATTTTTTTTTTTTTTTATTTTTAATAATTATTTAAAATAATTATTTCTGAGCTCCTCTTTGAAAAGCGCGCAAAAACGCAGCTTTTTCACCTTTTATGCGGCAAAGAATAGTGGGAAGACACCTGCAATAAGCTTAACGAATAAACAATAAACTGTCGTCATTTTCCACCAATGACGATAATTAAAAATTCCCTATCAATTGTCAAAGCAAAGTTTATAAAAAGCCTAAGCACCATGGCTCAGGGCCTCAGTTTTATTTAAACTTCTTGGTCCGCGTAAACGGCGTCGATAGCCCGTAATCTTATTGCAGAAATCTTCCGACGTGGCAATAAGTAATCATCGCTGATCTAGGTATCCGGCTGATTAAGTTCGTGTAGGATATTAATTTATTCATTTACGGTCATTATTAATAAATTAAATTGCCAATTGAGTTAGATACTCGGCTGATAGTCAACTATCGTGTAGAGTATAGTTCTTAATTGCAATTGAAAGATCACAAAGATCTATCCGGTTCGAGTGAATTGTGACACAAATCACGTGAATTTGTGATCTCACTTTGTGCCGAGTTTCTGCGCATAAAAACCCCTTTTGGGTGTGAAAAAGGACGCATTTATAAATAAAGATCTGTTTAAAATATCCGATAAGATAAATAATCTCATAATACAAATTATATAAAAGTTGTGAAAAACGAGAGTGAACAAGTGACGTTCAGTTAAAACGTTGTGATTTAGAATACAATAAAAGATCAAGTTCATCACTCCAACCTTGCGGTTTCATTCGAAAGTAATACATAAGATATCATCCTACCAACCCAGCCGCACCCATTCTACCAACCCCAGGAAGGTCGAGTGAGCTGTTTAGTCCTGGAGGGATAATAGCTGCCGCACTAGAAGAATTGACATCGAAAGGTAGGTAAAAGAAATATTTTTCTATCATTCGTAAAATACTTTTGGCTTAAACAAGAGCACCAGTCTCTTCGAAGACGTTTGGGTTCTTAATTTTCGAAAAGATCCACTATAAATAATAAATTATAGGAAGATAATTTCTTCCTCGTATTCTTTATTGTTGTCCGCTGCCTCCAACCCGCTTGTCCAAAATTACTATCGCTACCAAAGGGAGAAATCCCGGATAAATAATTAAAATTTAAGCGGCGGACATAACACCTGTATCTTTTGAACGGATGAACCGATTTTGAACTTTAAGGTGTCATTAGACGCGGATTGACAATATCTTGAAGCCGTAAGAAATTGAGCTTGATCGGTAGAGCTCATTCAGAGATATTCCAAAAATAAAATTTTTTCAAAAATGTTTTTTTTGGATAACTTTTAATGTGCTTGATGGATTGATTCAAAAATGGACTGGGCTCTAGAGCTTTATAAGCCGCGTCGAATGCCACCTCAACCATCAAAATCGGTTCATTCGTTCAAGAGAAACCCTTGTCGAAAGAATTAAAAAAAAAATTTTGTTTATTTTATTGAAATATCTCAAAAACGACTCGATAAATTGAATTTAAAATTTGATCAGCTTTCAGAACTTGATAAAATGCGTCGATTGGCACCGCAACCGTCTCAATCGGTTTATTCGTTTGAGAGATATCGTTGAAGAACAACAGCATACAAACGTATTTTCGAGCTCGAAGAGCTGTATGTATGTACGTATGTATGTATGTGTATGTGTGTGTGTATGTATGTATGTATGTATGTATGTGTGTGCGTGTGTGTGTCCGTGTCCGTGTGTGTGCGTGTGTGTGTCCGTGTCCGTGTGTGTGTGTGTGTGTGTGTGTGTGTGTGTGTGTGTGTGTGTGTGTGTGTGTATGTAAACCTCTCATATCCTTTTGATGAATGAACCGATTTAGATGGTTCTTGCAGCATTCGAAAGATATCTTCTGAACTTAGATTTAAAAAAAAATTTCAGACCATTTAGTCAAATAAACTCTGAGATATTTAAGAAATATGAAAAAAAAAATAATTTTTTTTTTCGTTTTTTGGATATTGTGAAAACTGTTGGATCGATCCATTCCAAAATCTAATCAGCTCTAGAACTCAATGAAAGCTTTCGATTGCTACCAAGAACGTCTCAATCAGATAATCCGTTCGAAAAATATCGTCGACGAAAGAATGGGAAAAAATCGTTTTTTTCCGTTTTTCGTGGATATTTCGGAATATATCAAATCGATCAATTCCAAAATCTAATCAGCTCTAGAACTCGATGTAAGCATTCTATTGCCACCTCAACCGTCCCAATCGGTTAATCCGTTCGAGAGATATCGTCGACGAAAACATAGAAAAAAATCGTTTTTTTTTTCATTTTTTGTTAATATTTCGGAAACTATCAAATCGATCGATTCCAAAATCTGATCAGCTTTAGAACTCAATACAAGCATTCGATTGCTCCCAAGAACGTCCCAATCAGATAATCCGTTCGAGAGATATTGTTGACGGAATAATAAATGTAAAATCTATATCTGCTTTTTTCATTAAAAAACATCATAATTACTGAACAAAATTACTCAAAATTAATATGTTCTTCTTTATATAAGTCATTGAAAGTGATTGCTCAAAAATCGTCATGTTCGCGGGTATCACGATATACTTACACGATGTGGATGCAACGTATCACGTAAATACTTATTTTTGAGCTAATTATTAAACATAATTGTAAATAAATATATAAAATACGCTCATGCATTCATTGTTTGGATTCTAAATTTTCAAACTTTAACATAAACCGCAACCCTTTTGAGCTTGAAAAGCTCATACGAAAAGAGAAACAAAGGTTTTTTCGAGCTCGAAAATTTATTTATACTAATGTTTTCGAGTCCTCGGAGTTCGAAAATAGCAGGAAGTTTAGAGGCTGGGCTGCAGGGCCAACCGATGCCCAGATTTTTTTTTATTGTTTACGTGAAAAAAAGTAGTAGGAGACAGGACTGTTAACATTAGGGAGATAATCTTGTTAAATTTAGAGAGAGTGTAACATTACGGAGAGTCACATTAGGGAGATTCTACTGTATCTCTAACCCTTATTTATTTTACAGTTTTTTTGATATTGAAAGTAATAAAATTACAAACTGTCTGAATGGAAATTTATAATTTCCGATATAAATACTTGGCCACTCCATAAAAACTCGAGATGCGATATATGCTGTAGATAGTAAGACCATGACCGACAGAGCTAATCACATCATGCGTGGCTACTGGCCGAAAGAAACAATAAAACGTTTAACATTACAAAAACAAAGTAATTCTAGTCCAGACGCAATTGAAATTCGTGGAAGAGACTTCAAGATCATTCAAGGTATCTATAATTTCATTTGAAATTGAATATATGTACATAATGTTTATTAATTAGTAATCTATAGGCAAAATAGAGGAAAATTAGTTTTAAATTTTCTATAAGAAATTTTAAAATTCGGACTTTAAGTGTTTACTTAGAAGTATTCCCTAATACCTTTCCAGAAAAAAAATATGACATTAAAAAGTAGTTAAAATAACTGTATTTTCAATCTTTATAAACTTTTATTAGTTTTTTTAATGCTTTCAAATAATAGGGCCTCTTATAGACCCTATTTATGATAATTAATATTTAATGGTTTTGCTTGATCAAAGTCTCTTAGAAAAGTCGTACTCATGGCAAAGTCAATTTATTTAAGATTTAATAAAAAAGGCCATTCAGCCTACGAAATGGAAGCAGATTTCTTATTCTACGAAAATATAGTAAACGCAAACATGTAATGGTACTTGCATTGTAATTTCGTGGTTATTGAGAGATATTTATGTTAATTTAAGAAATAGTTGAATGATTCAATTTCTGAAATTGATCTGATAAAAAATTTGTTTTGTTACGTTCTGGCTTTAATTAAATTTAAATAAAAATTTTTAGAAATTTTTTTTTTGAAGTCTCGAATTATTTATTCGCCACAGTGGGCGAATAAACGGTTCGACACTTCTTATAATCATAATTAATTAATAAATTAATAAATCGTTACTTTGTTGGCGACATTATTTTTATTCACCGCCAACAATGTAACGGAAATCTCTTGCGATAAGAGAGTCGCCGTGGCTCGCGGATAGTCTAAACAGATGACGATGCATGAGACCCGGGCCACGACGATTCTCTCAAAATTCATGCCGAGAAGCCGAAGGGCAGGGAAAAAGGCCCAATTACGTCGGGTCCTTCGTACGATCCATGAGGATCTCGGTCGTTCAGTTCACCAACGCCGCCGCCTAGAAATTGTTGCCGAGGAAGTTCTTCTCGATCCAGTGACGTTGGTTATCCCAAATTCGGGTATCGCGTTAAGTGAGGTTCGTGAGTTGTCGAGCTCTTGTGTTGTTGAGCCGTCGAGCTCTTGTGTCGTTGAGCCTTTGAGCTCTTGTGTTGTTGAGCTGTCGAGTTCTGGTGGTGTGGTCCAACAGCTGGAGTCGCTCGTCCTTACGGAGGAACCAAGCCTTCAAAGCTCTTCTTAACCAGAGGAGGATTCACGGGCGAACCCAGTTTTCTGGACTGGTATCAGTGAGGGTTGGCAGTGGGATCCAGTGGACGTTCCATCCGTCCATCCACCCAGCGGGAGCATCCCTTTCCACGACCCTCGTTACGGGTACTATTCAGAGGCCTATTTCAAGGCCACCGGCCGAGACGAGTACGCGCCAGCGGAGGCGAAGAAATTACGGAAAAAAGGGATTATTTGGGCCGACCTATGGGGCCCATAATCTCCACCATGGTAAGTCATTGAACTTTTTGCATAAAATAAAAGAAGGTCAACAGCTGACGCACCTCGGGTCTATCGACACCCTAACGACGTCAACCTGGTAAATTTAAAAATATTCTGTCTCGTATGTTGAGAAGCCAGAATGTAACAGTTTGTTAAAATCCAAAAAATGATCAGCATTCTAATACTTTTATGAATAAACACCTGACTTTACTAAGATTATGTAATATGATACTTATTTACTTTTACAAAAAAAATTTTAGTTCAAATATTTTACAATTAAATATTAGTATATTTGCTGATGTAACTTCATTATGATTTGATCACTATAGTTTGTAAAAATCTTATTTTTATATCAAGTTTTCATATATTGAATATGAAGATGTCAAGTTCATTTATTTAACTGTGTTTTAAATTAAAAGGATTATTCATTATTATTGTTATTGTTATTAATAATAAATCAATGAATATTGGATTATTAACTCAAAAGATATTATTAAGTGGATTTCTTTTGAAATTTCGGTTTTAATCTTCAAATAACTTTCATATTTTATGACGAATCATTATTTTTTCATCAGTTGCTTTTTTTTCTAAGTGAAGCACTTTGACCGATCGGCTTCTAGCGCTCATTTCATCTTCATATCAGAAATTTATCTTGCCATGTCAGCTATGGTCAAATGGTACTTGTTTTTATTGTATAGAGCAGTTTTCTGCTTAATTAAAAAAATCTACCGTTTCATAGGAGGTTTCTAAGAATTTTTTTCAAAGTTTCTTGTCAACTTTTAGCCTGAAGGATAACTGTAAAGGTAGTCGCGGTAATCTAAGGGGGTGCTTTTTTTATAGTTAATGATCCCCATTTGAAGTTGGAAAAACGTTCCTAGCCTTAGAAGCAAAAAAATTTATTTCTGAATTCCAATCAGTGAACTGATTCAAAATTCCCGGTTACATGTACTCTTGAAATTGATACTTTTTATTACTTAAGATGTTTATCGTGGTATTTTTTCTTATTCTTATAATTTTTTATTGAAATCTAGACGGTCCTTTTATTAAAAAAAGAAACAAAACGGGTCTTTTAAATAAGGCTTAATGTTGAATGCAATTAATTTAAAAGTTCAATATCTTTTTAAAAATTCTGTGTAGCTTTTCAAAAATTTAGTTGAATTTTGATATTGTAATAATCTATTAAAATACTAAATTTGATCAAATTTTGAACAATTATTCTAAGACCAGCAGTACTCCCTTCTTTATTTATCCAAGCATTATATAAACAATAAATATTTTTGACAAATCTAATGTGATAAAATACAACGACTGCTTACTATTTTTATTTGTGATAAGCGAGAGATGATTCATTGAGTCGCATCAGTTGGAATGAGCCGTGATAATTGATTTTTACGAAAAAGAAGTCCATTTTTGAATTAAAAAAAAACGACATATGACTATTATAACTTTCGATGAGTTCAAAAAGTTACGATGATCCAATTAACATTGCAATAAAAAAAAAGAAACTTATGTTTCGACTTATAGGGAATATGAAAAATTTTCATATACTATACTAGATGAAAATACAACTAGACATTACCGTACATGACTTAACAATATAATAGATATTATATGACGAAAAACAAATTAGAAAATTTTGTCAAAAAAATTGGTTGAAACAGTTATGATTTTTTAATGCTGAAAAAGTTAAATTCATATTTTTTCAACAAAATAGATACAATTATAATCTATTATTTTTCATTCAGCAGTGTAACGGGGTGACCTGGTGATCGACTGCCAGGTCAGCAAAAAATTTAAATTTCGCGCCCTTTTATCTGCGCACCCGCCCTTGCGTCGAACTTGGTTCAACAGCGCAACGGTAGGGGTAGACTGGACACCTCGTCGCTAGACAACCCAACCAACAATTAATTCTCACCAACTAGCCGAACTGAGCGGTCGCTCAAGATTTCTTTTGTGCTGTTTTATTTCCAACGTTATAACAAAGTCTTTATTCAGGCAGAAGCTATAAATTACAAAGTACAGTTTTCTAAGAGTCGTTACATCTACGTTTCACCTCGAATCACACCAGAAGGAGGATCCTGTCGATTTACGTTTGAGATGACTACTACGGCTAAACACCTAGGACAGGTCGATGTAAATTCCTTGGAATAAAGGTTTTTTTGAAAATTAATAATATTATATGTTTGTCAAACACGTGGAGGAGATCCCCTCATTTATTTTATCGTCTTTTTATTCTAAATTTTTTTATTAAATTTATTCAAATTATTTCCTATCTCTGTGCATGCGGAAATCTATCATCTGTGAATTTTATTTATCAGGATTTTCCCTCGACATTGTCGAACTTCTTTACTAGTTTAAATTAAATAAAAGATTGGTAAATTATTGTTATAATTAAAAATTATTAAGAAAATTCATATTAAATAAAGTTGGGACTGGTATCCCGGTGAAACAGAAGTGGCGCATGCGCAGCGGAACTACGTCGCGAAACTGCTAATTTATTAATTATTAATTATAAATAAATTTAACATTAAGTGTATATATTAAACAAATAATTATTTATTAATAATAAAAGAGCTATAATTATACTTAGAATCATTTGTTAGATTTTTTCAACAACCTTTCCCCTATTCCAAATCGAGCTGCGTACTCAGCTACGTCAGACATTTCAGAACCCAAGACTTCAAATACTCAAATTACTACGGAGGGTTGTCCGAACTTCCTAGTACGGGGAGGCAAGGGCAAACCCTTACAATGGCGCCCAACGTTTAGTTGCAAATGTCTGATAGATTTAGATAGTGGGAAAATTAGAAAAAATTAAATTTAAAAAAATTAAAATTTAAAAAATTAAAATTTGAAAAATTAAAAAATTTTTTTTTTCAAGGGAAATTACTCTCCTAAAAATGTGTTTGACAAATTAGGATCAAATCCTCAATTAATTAAAAGTGCTATAAAGATCTGAAACATACAAAACAAAAAATCTTGCCATAAACTTGTCGGAAATTGTCAATAGTTTATATATAAAATTCATAATAGAAATTGCTACATAAATTTTGGTCGTGAAATTTCACTTATAAAATCTAAAGAAAAAGCGCGGGAAAAATATCGTCTGGCTTGTATGACTCATTTCTCGGCCGGAAGTAAAATTAAATTGACGCTATAGGATACGAACGAAGCTTAAAATTTTGAATTTTACGGCAAAAATTTTAATGATAAATTTTAACGTGAAAATTTACTATCGTTTAAACCAAATTCTAAAAAAATTTATAAATGAATTATTTGTTGGAATAAACTTTGTAATAAATTATTTAAGTAAATTCAACTAATCCTGTAGTGTAATTTATCGATAGAAATAAAATTGAATATACCGGATAGACAAACAAAAGTAAAATACATAAAGTTTGTAACGGATTACGATCATTATATTTACAATAAGCCGAGATAAATAAAGTCTTAGGACTTAGGCTTAATAAATAAAATCGAGAGTGTCATTAAGGGATTATCCTTCCGTTGAGAATCGGTAAAATTTTCTTTTGCTTAAATTAACAATCTTTTATTATGAGAAAGTGATTAGTGTTCATATTGTGCGAGTGAAATATTAAAACCTGAAGATCAACAAGATGTCAAGTACCAATCAAAATAGTAAACGATTGCTGAGGTCGAATAGCCAAAGAGATGACGACATACAGATTATGGTGACGCCACCACCGAGGGTCACACATTCACCACCAGCACCGTCGATAACAAGAGCAGTAACGTCGACAAGAGTAACAACGGCTACAACAACAAGGCCCACAACTACGGTAACTAGCTCCGGGATACACCCGATAACGTCGTCTACTGGGGTTATTCCTACATCCAACAGCACGGGTAATATGAATACGCTAAATAGTACTACTCCGAATATAAATTCAAACCAACTCTCTAATTCGAATTCAAATCCGAATTCACATTCAAATGTAAATTCAAATTTAATTGTTATCCCGAATTCAAATTTAAATGTTACAGAGAACTCTGACTCAAATTTAAACCCAAATTTAAATCAAAATCTAAATTCAAATTTAAATCAAAATTTAAATTTAAACTCAAACCTAAATAACCAAAATTCGGAAAATTTGGGTATGAATTCGAATTCGAACCGGAATAATTCAAATCAGAGAGAGAATTTAAACGAAAATCAATTACCGATAAGGAGTTTATTATTGAATCCGATTCTCAACCAGGGAAATCACCCTATAAATGAAGATACTAGTCGTGTTCAGGCCGTGTTGGTCCCAGGTTCCGCTTCTTTACCTGGCCCTGCTCCAGTACCGGTCCCAACAGGTGGTGAACCGACTATGACAATGAGCGAGGTCATGAACCTTCTTTAACGGTTCTCATTGAATAATCAAACTGGGGCTGCTCCTTCTGTACCTCAAACTGTTCACCAGATGGCCAACAGTTTTGGTGACGGGGGGTGTCGTGCAGCCATACCCGCTCCTCAATGTCAAAATATAATGAACGATCCTCGTAATTATGAAAACAACCTTCCAAATGAGGTTTTTCTGGAGAATCACATTGACACAACTTCTCGGAATTGTAATAATAATAATTTTAATAATAGGTTTACGGGAAACCCCATGTATGGCCAATCAAGTCGGGCAAATGGCCCCGAGACATTCTCGCCACGAGAATATGACAATCAAGATGAAAGGAAATGGCGCGATATTAGGCAACACCTCAAGCTGTGGACATTGAGATATCCACAGGCAGATTTATCCGCAAATGGATTTATCGCTGCGGTCAAAGCCAGAATGTATCGAGAAGGTTGGGCAGAATCTGACGCGACCCGAATAATGAGTTACCTATTGGAAGGTAAGGCTGCTCAGTGGTTTGACACCAATTTCCTACGCTGGACTGATTACCAACATTTCAAAAGGGAATTCCTTCGTGTATTTGGCACATCTAAAACTGACACTCAAGTTCTGATGGAAATAGTACACATGAAGCCAGCTGAGGGTGAATCCATGGTGGATTTCACCTTCAGAATGCAACAAAAATATTTTGAAATGCGTTCACCTCCATCTGAGCAAGAACAGATTACCTGCATTCAAAATCACTGACCAAGTGAATTGAGAGTGTTGGTATTCGCAAGATCAGTCCATGATTATGACTCTTTTTTGACGGTTTTACATGAAGCCACACAGTTAATGGAAGAGAGTAAGCGATTGTTCAGATCATCATCCTCTGAAACTTTCAATAAATCAGTACCAAAGCCCAAGGAGAATTACAGGTTCCTAGCTCTTCAGGAATTGGCTGGTACTGAAATTTGTATAGATACTGGGTCGTTAAAACAACCTCTAGTCATCGAGGAGGTTAAAGAGAATCCAACTGGTGGTTTTGTTGTTTGTGCTTCAGTGGGTAGTTCAACTACCACCAAACCTCAATTTTTGTTGAGTACAGGGGAAGC
Source organism: Microplitis mediator (assembly GCF_029852145.1). Taxonomy (NCBI): domain Eukaryota; kingdom Metazoa; phylum Arthropoda; class Insecta; order Hymenoptera; family Braconidae; genus Microplitis; species Microplitis mediator. Next base: position 18,908,462 of record NC_079976.1, read on the forward strand.
CCCCCAACAATATTTTGTTCCACCTTTGAACCAACAACCTTCTCAACCTACGATAAACTATCCATATTCTTATCACCAAAACCCTGTGATCAGAAACAACTACTCGAGACCAAGTTTCGGCCAAGGGGGCCGCAATAACTCTATGAGGCCTCAGGCCAACCTTAACACATTCTCTTGTCATAACTGTGGTCAGAATGGCCACAGGTTCAGGGAATGTATCAACCCGAGAGTTGACATATGCACATATTGCAATAAAATTGGCTACCTCAGACAGGATTGCTTTGCAATCCAAGGTTTCCCGCCTGGAAATGGATCTCGAAATCCTAATAATTTCCAGCGTCAAAATTTAATGAGAGCTAATAATAATAATAATAATAATAATAATAATAATAATTTTAATAATCGTCCGCGAAATAATAATTATAATAATAATAACTTTGATCGTAATCCGGGGCAATTAATTCAACAAAATTTCCCAGCTTTACCAAGTAGTGATAATAATAATAATAATCAAAATGTTCATTTAAACGGGCCACGCCCTTTTCCTGGTGGTTCCCCAGGAGAAGGGGCGTAAAAAGTTCGGGAATCCGGAAAAGAAAACGAAAGATAAGTCCAGGGAGTATGAGAAGGTACCAAAGATATAAAATGAGATTTTTAGCTGAGGATGGCGATGATATTCACGTCACTCAGGTTGATAAAAATTTGCTCGGTGGGGTTGGCGTTGATTTTCACGCCCCCCAATATAATGAAATTGTTGTAGAACGGGTTGGCGATGACTTTCATGCCCCCCAAACTATTGAAGCTGTAAACATTAATAATATATGGGTTGACGATGATACTCACGTCCCCAGTGTACAAAATGGTGTTGATAATGAGGTTGGCGTTGATACTCACGTCCCTCAAAAGGGTAAAGATTTAAATTTAAGGGCAGACGATGATAATCACGTCCCCTGTTGTTTAGAAATGAAGGACTCATCAAACGTGGCAAAATTTTCCGTAGTTAAACGTTCAAAAAAGTTCTTTGAAAATAAAACCGATAAACATATGCGTGGTAAAGCTGGTAAAATTAAGGCCCAGCCTATTGTAAATAATATGAATAATTTTATTGAAACGAGTTCTGTTATTGAACAGGCTCCTGTAAATAGTAATTTTAGTAGTAATGATAATTTTGTTGCTGATAAAAATCAGTTTTGTGTAAATAATTTTAGTAATTTTAATGGAAATGATAATTCCGAATCCTCAGAAATTTGTTTTAATAGTTTTTGTAATTTATTTGAAAACGTAAATGGTTTTAGTGTTTTTGAGGATTTACCTGTTTTAATTAACGACGAGGTACATCTGGGGGAAGTCTTAGGTGAAGAAGAAAGGTCCCCAGATGACCATACTGTGCCAGAGACCTTCAAGGCTACTGGATTGAATTTAAATTATTCTGATCTTTTAAATGTTAATACTAATTTATCATCTGCAGAGAGTTCAAGGATGTTTAAAAATTTAATAAAATTATTTGAAGATATGCCGATAAGTGCACATGATATCAAAATTTCTCCAGTTGGTACCGATGAAAATGAAGAACCAAGTGCTATCAATATCGAGGGCACGCCCTATTTGTGTGGATTGGAACCACTAACAGATCCAGAAGAACCTGATGAACCATGGGAGGATGAACTAGACTCAGGATTGGAGTCTGATCTTGATGAAGAACAAGCCTCCAGTGTACCAACGTCATCTGAGACTTCTCGAGCTGGTTTCCTGCCTGAAATATTAACAGGTAATCATCTACCTTCTCATATTATTAATAATATTGTTTCCCGTTCTAGATTTTTATCTGGCACTGGCTCTCGTCCGCCAACAATAACAGCCAGAATACCAGTGTCTGTCTAAGTGTTTGGAATACAGCTGAACAGGATAATTGATACAGGCAGCAAGAGGTCCTATATAAACTCGGCTGTGTATAAGAAAATATGCGAATTTAGTTCAGGAGAACTACAAGAGGATGACACACAGCGTCGAGGAGTTCTTTTGGCCAACCACACAGCGTGCAAGACAATAGGTGGTGCACCTTTTATAATTCAAATTCGTTCTGTCGCTGGAGAACAGTACCTCAGCGTCATGGAAGATTTAAGCCATTCAATTGTTTTGGGTATGGATTTTGCTTTGCAGTTTGGCGTCAAAATCAATTGTGCTAATCAAACATGGAGATTTGATGGCACGAAAGAATTTTATCAGTTTCAGAAAATTAATTGCAACGAACAGCGTGCTCGATGTCAGGTATTAAACTCTAGTCAGGAGGCTGACTTCGATAAATTTCTCAAGGTGGAATTGGATAAATTTCAACTACTCCCGAAACAAGGCTTAACTAATTTGGTACAACATAAAACAGTTCTTCAACACGGGGTTAAACCCATACAGGTGCGTCCATATAAGAGGAGTCCTGTAATAACAGCAGAACTTAATAAACAAACCGACGAGCTACTGGAGAAAGGTTACATACGTCCAAGTAATAGTTTTTGGTCATGTTCACCAGTAATGGTCCATAAGGCGAACGGAGACTGGCGATTCTGTGTCGATTATCGACCTATTAATCGATGGACAGTTTTACCTGCGCACCCACTACCTAACATGCTCAGGATATTGAGTGCTTTGCACGGAGCTGTCATCATAACCACGATGGGTCTAACCGAAGCCTTTCATCAGATTTTAATGGCGGAAGATTCCATTCCTTTAACTGCCTTCTCAGTTGAAGGACGCGGACAGTATGAATGGGTAAGAATGCCATATGGTTTATCTGGAGCACCATCTACATTCCAGAAAGCCATGGATAAGCTTCGAGACCGTTTTATACATCTTATACATGAAAGGAATTTACCTCGAGCTTGGATCGATAAGGTCTTTGCCTATTTGGATGATTGGGTCATTATCAGCGCAACATATAAAGAACATAAGCAGATACTTTTACTCGTTTTTGAAGTATTTCGTGAAGCTGGCTTCTTAATCAATCCAAAGAAGTGTAAGCTTGCCAGATCCGAGGTCAAATTCCTGGGTTTCATTGTGGACAGCGAGGGCTTACGCCCGGATCCTGAAAAAATTGCTCCGATCATAAAATTACCTCGTCCAACTAGTCGAAAGCAAGTACGAAGTTTTGGTGGACTCGTTAATTGGTATCATCGCCATTTACAGAATGTGGCCAAAGTTCAGCGACCACTCAATAAACTTTGTAGTGTAAATACAGAGTGGAAATGGGGACCAGAAGAAGAAGAGGCTTTCCAGAAGCTTAAACAAGCACTTATCGAGGTTAATCCTTTAGCAATACCAAACCCAGGGCTGCCATATGTCTTGTATACAGACGCGAGTGACACCGGATTGGGGCATTCCTTTTACAGAAGGATCCAGAAACGGATAAGGAATATCTGATAATTTGTTTGAGTCGTCCGCTACGGGGTGCAGAGACCCGCTATACTACTACTGAAAAGGAGTGTTTGGCAGTTGTTTGGGCTGTACGTAAGCTGAGATGTCACCTTGAGGGAGCACCTTTCACCGTGGTCACTGATTACGCTTCCCTCAAGTGGTTACATACTTTAAGAGACCCCAACAGTCGTCTCGCAAGGTGGGCAATGTAGTTGCTGTCCCACCAGATTACTATAGAGCATCGTCGTGGACACGAGAATGAGGGACCAGATGCCCTATCACGGATGTATGAGGATGACAGCCCTGTTGAATGGTCGGAAGTATTAAAGGAATTTAAATCTGAAGGTATTATTTTCAAAAATATCCAATCAAAAGATTGGTATGATATTAAAAAATTAAACGTACTGAAACATCCTGAAAATTTTGTAGAATGGAGAATTGTAGATGATAAATTACAGTATTTTAAGCCTGATTTTTTTAAAGAGTTTATAGAGGATCAAGATGCCTGGAAGATTGTATTACGTGATCATGAAGTAACCGAAGTCTTGAGAACTAATCATGATGTACCTGACGCTGGACACTTGGGTCGAGAAAAGATGTACCAGCGCATTAAAACTAAGTATTACTGGCCCGGCATGTATAAAGATGTCGCTGACTACGTCGAAGCCTGCGAAACATGCAAGAAGGTTAAATACAAACAGACTTCTTCACAAGGGCCCATGAGAACACGACAGCCCATTGAGCCATGGGGAATTGTAGCTGCCGATGTCACAGGACCTTTTCCTCGTTCGAAAAATGGCTATCAGTATATCTTAATTGTCCAAGACTTGTATACCCGTTTTATTGAAGTCTTTCGGTTACGCAAACAAACTGGCAAGAACATTAAAAAAATGTTTTTATCGCGCGTTTTCTCGTTGGGGTTATCCCATGTTTTTGGTTACTGATAATGGTACTGAATTTATTAGCCAATTGGTTAAAGATTTTTTACTTGAAACTGGTGTGAAGCTGACAACTACCGCTGTCGCTCACCCCCAGGGTAATCCTGTCGAGCGGATAAACAGGACCCTAAAACCAATGATTCGGGCTTTTATTGATAAAAATCAGACATCTTAGGATGAACACTTAGGTGAGTTACAACTCGCATACAATAGTTCATACCATGCATCTCTCAAGATGTCTCCTTATTATCTGGCACACGGTAAAGAGCCCAGGTTATCCAGGCAGGAGCCGCCAAAGCATCCGAATGGGAGACGGGTCCCTTGTACAAGGTACCTTATTGGCGATCCCCACAGTTCGTCCACCACAGCGGGCTGGACCATACGCCCCGCCAAATCTATGCTACAAGCCTCCGCAGCCACCCCAGTCGCAATTTTCAACTAATTGGAAGTACGTTGATTATGTTACATCCGACGGCCCAGATTTTTCTTCGCCGGTGGGCCGGCGTATCGAACAGCCTTCGGTACTTGTGAAAGGGGAGAGCGCTCGCGAGTCGGAGAGCGACGCTCAAACCAAACACGTAAATGAGGAGGAAGTAGACGGGGAAATCCCGGAGGATGACCCAGACGTCTTGCACATCGACCAGGAGGTCGTCATTGAGGAGGGTCCCGTGAACATCTGGGAAGAGGCCGTCTCGGCCGTACTTGGAAAACGCACCTAAGGATGCGCTGACGAAACCCGAACAAAGGGTTTCCCCTAGAGGAGGAACTGTTCCCTAAGAACTTCATCCTCACATTTTCATATTTTTTTTATATATTTTTAATTTTTTCTATTGTGTGCTCCAAAATAAAATCTCAACTAATTTATCAAGGCTTACCCTAAATTCAATTTTTCCTGACCTAACGTCAGTCTGGTGACGGGAGTTGCCACGGGGTGACCTGGGGATCGACTGCCAGGTCAGCAAAAAATTTAAATTTCGCGCCCTTTTATCTGCGCACCCGCCCTTGCGTCGAACTTGGTTCAACAGCGCAACGGTAGGGGTAGACTGGACACCTCGTCGCTAGACAACCCAACCAACAATTAATTCTCACCAACTAGCCGAACTGAGCGGTCGCTCAAGATTTCTTTTGTGCTGTTTTATTTCCAACGTTATAACAAAGTCTTTATTCAGGCAGACGCCATAAATTACAAAGTACAGTTTTCTAAGAGTCGTTACATCTACGTTTCACCTCGAATTACACCAGAAGGAGGATCCTGTCGATTTACGTTTGAGATGACTACTACGGCTAAACACCTAGGACAGGTCGATGTAAGTTCCTTGGAATAAAGGTTTTTTTGGAAATTAATAATATTATATGTTTGTCAAACACGTGGAGGAGATCCCCTCATTTATTTTATCGTCTTTTTATTCTAAATTTTTTTATTAAATTTATTCAAATTATTTCCTATCTCTGTGCATGCGGAAATCTATCATCTGTGAATTTTATTTATCAGGATTTTCCCTCGACATTGTCGAACTTCTTTACTAGTTTAAATTAAATAAAAGATTGGTAAATTATTGTTATAATTAAAAATTATTAAGAAAATTTATATTAAATAAAGTTGGGACTGGTATCCCGGTGAAACAGAAGTGGCGCATGCGCAGTGGAACTACGTCGCGAAACTGCTAATTTATTAATTATTAATTATAAATAAATTTAACATTAAGTGTATATATTAAACAAATAATTATTTATTAATAATAAAAGAGCTAGAATTATACTTAAAATCATTTGTTAGATTTTTTCAACAACCTTTCCCCTATTCCAAATCGAGCCGCGTACTCGGCTGCATCAGACATTTCAGAACCCAAAACTTCATACACCCAAGTTCCAACCCGGAGGATTGTCCGAACTTCCTAGTACGGGGAGGCAAGGGCATACCCTTACAGCAGATATATGTCTAGAACTTCAAAAAAACAACAAATTGGATTGTAAATGGAAGTATAACCCCAAGTGTCATATCCGACTTTGGGTGTATAATTTTTTGAAAAATGAAAAAAGATCAAAAACTGTCGAGTACCGGAAGAAAACAAGAGAAAGAGCTGCTAAACAGAGGGAAAAAATACGAGAGGAAAAAAAAGCAAGCAAAACAACGACAAGACAAGGAAAATAAGAGACCTAGAAAATAAAATAGATACTCTATAAGTATATCAATGTAAAATATTAACTTAAAACCTACACTAAATATTTATTTGGCTGGATCGGGATGGTGAAAGAAAGAATAAATCATTGATTTGGTGTATTGTCCATATTTAATAAAAATAAATCACAGATAATAGCGTTGATTACATGAGTTGAGCACGAGCATATTTTATAATGCACATTTAAGCATGTATTTTGATTGCATTAGAGTTTTAAATTGATCGAGTATAAACCTTTTTGTAATAGAGTACATTTTAATTAGTGAGTATGAATTTTATGAACAGAGTTTGTATACATTACACGGCACCGTACACATGAAATAGTACATACATATCTATAGAGCGTAGTTAATGTGAAGATTGAGTTTATCGAGTTTAATCGAATACAATTTTAATATCATTTTACACGGCACCGTACACGTGAATTAATATATTATATAGAGCGCAGTAATGAATAAATTATTAACAATTAATAATTCAGAAATATCACCAAGATTTCGAATATAATTTTCAAGTCACAAGTAATTTTAATACGCGACATGTAGAGTACGAGTAAGAACCAAGTAATCTCGTTAGATGCGTCGAGAGCCGAGTCTGAACGTGTATAGTACCTTTGCAGTCACAAATAAAATTTGATATTTATTTAAGAGATTAAGTATGACTGGATGACTGAATGATGACATCAGTCACACCAGTTGTCATCGAATATGAGTAAATAATTAAGCAATGAGTAATAAATGGAGACTGTATTAGAAAGTAAATTGTAAATTTGATATAAATTATTTGTGGCTGCAAAGTCACGTGATGGCGAGTATGTATATAGATATAGCCGGCAGGTTAGTTTAACACGCGGTCAACACAAAAATGATTACAGAATTTATGTATGACATTAAGAATATAATTGAAAAATATAGATGATGAAAAATACCTGATGAATCAGCGAGTTCTGGTCAGAATGATATAATCAATGACGCAGAGTAATTTGCACGATGTAATTAAATTTTATAAATGCTGGTAGCACGTGGTGTTCTATAACAGGTGTTGTAGAATAATGGCAGTTGCCGCGTAGCTGGCTATCGAGTTGAAATTCCGAGTATCAGAGGGCGCGTCGATAGCAGCACCTCTGGTATAGTAGAGCGTAGAGTTATCAAGTGTTCTGGCGCGAACATTTGGTATTTACGCAACAATCAACCTTATTTATAAGTTAATTCACACATGTATCTATTTATGTTCAATTTTCTATCTTCTATCATCTGTACAAATAAAATCGTAATAAAAAAAAACCAAAACCACTTAACAACGGTTCGAATGAAGAATAATATAAAAAAATATTTTTTGCTACTGATTTTTGAAGCTCACTAATTAAAGATCAGACAGAGATTATGTTAAAACATTTTTATAGAGAATTAAACGTTCTGAAAAAAATATTTCTTATGATTTGTGGATAAATTAAATTCTTCAAAAGTTGTTGGAAGTCAAAGTCCAACTTGTACGAAATTTGTGATTTTTGAAGTGTTTTGTTGAATTTATCCGCCTCACTTCTAAGTTTTTCTCCAAATAATATATTTTGAAGTGTTTTTGAAGTTCTATTCTTAATTTTTAAAAATTAGGAAGTTTTTTCGCATGCTAAAATAAAACATTAGTTAACGACGCGGTCGGTACCTCTATTAATTTATGTTAATACTAGAATTTAATATGCGCGCGCAAACGCGCGCCTGAACATTGAGTTTGCATATATTTTTATGCTTATGATATGTTCGACCAATCACATAACGAATAAATTGATGCCACATATATTTCATTTCAATTTTATGTTGGGAAAATGCAATTCCTCAGTTTTTTTTTTTTTTTTTAAATTACAGAAGGAAAAAGATCAATTTCTTTGAAACAATATTTGATAGAAGGTAAGAGCTCCAGTAGCTGCTCATGTATCAGTACCTGATGCTCACTCCATGTATTTGTATATCTATATTTGTGAATACAGATATACAAATATACGGAGTGAGCATGTACTGGTACATGAGCAGGTACTGAGGCTTTTATCTTATTTTGATATTTATTTTCGTTTGGTTATTTTAATAAATAATAATTATAACTTAGGACGACAGAGAAAAAGAATAACGCGATAAACAGTTCAAATTTTCAACAAAATGTCCGTTGTAAGTTTAAATGTATATACATTTCCTACCTACACATACATACTTCTTCAACCCTCTATGATAACATCTAAAATTTTTTCGGAAATCCGGAGAAACATAAGTTCCAGTCCGCTCTCATTAAATTAGATTTTCATCAGACCTTATCGTAGTAAGAATCTAAAAAGATTTCCAAACCGCTTACGACGGAGACATTTGTGCGCACGCTTTTGTTGTATGTGGACAATCTTTAAGTTACTAGACGGGTAGCACTGAACAGGTAGACTGTACTCAGGGATTATGCAAATTTAGAAAATTTTCTTCAGATGAGCGTCGCGTGGAAATTTTCCGTTATCATACACTCAGAAGGTGTTGCATCACAAAAATACACTTTAGATTCATGTCATTGATCCGTTCCAGGCTATTTGCAGTCAATACAGACATACTTTTTTTGATCGTAAAAAAATTATTTTCCGGTCACACTTAAAATTTTTGACTTTGCTTACAGCACTTTAGAAATTTTTATGAAAATGGGACTTAGTAAAAAATTTTTGGTGTAAACTTAGTGTATACTCAGTGTATATACGCCGAGTATACACCGTGTATATTTGGTGTATACTTAGTATATAGCGATCCACTAGGGTTAATTTACTTCACAATAAAATAATCCGTTTCTTTCCATTTTACTCAATCACAATTTATCACAATTCTAGCGTCCTTTTTATGACTTCATTTTATTTAGATATTTTAATTAATTAGCTTAAAATTAATTTATAATTAGATAATGACTAGAATTTAATTACGACTTGACTAGGAATTCGGCCATATTGAGTTGGTGTCACTCAGGTCCTGAATTTTACTAACAGATTCGAGTTAATTGCTTGTTTAAGAATTAATTCGGCCACTGGAATAAATTTCGGCCTAAATTAATTTACTGACGTTATCGAATAATTTATTTAATTAATTATTTACACGGGAAAATTATTTTACTCCAGCCAAAGGCCTCGAATAAAATAATTCAGAGTTATAGACAAGATGGCGGATAAGAGCGGCGCCACAACTTTTGAGAAGACGAGGTGCGTGGTTGTAATGGCCAACGGCCTACAACTTCCAATTTATATCCGCGAGAACCAACGGAAAGATATTAATTAAATTAATTATAATTAATTCTGCCATTGGAATATAAATTTCGGCCTTAATTAATTATAATTTTACCTTGATGAACTTTACAGCAGCAACTAGATGAGACTTGTAGCTGATGTCTGGCTATTCCTCCAACTGTCGTTCAGTTTTCCTTACAGGTAAATCTGCTCTTCTGATTCTCGATTGTCCGGTTTTCTTCTTGCTCCAGATTATTAAGGTCCTCGTCTTGCCTCGTATAGAATGGTGTAGATGAATTAAATCTTGTTTTAAAATGCGTCTAATTACTCTAGTCGTTCACTAACTCTAGTCTTCACTTAGGCGTCCATCGCCTTCGGTCGTCCGACTCACTCTGTTGATTTTTGGCACTCCATTCCCTTATAACTCTTCGATTCGGGTCTCTTTGATTCACCCCCGGAAAACTCATCCCTGCTGAATTAATTAGCCAAAGAGAGGGACGGATGTTCGAGTCTTACTGATTAGCGACACCCGGTGACATGTCAAATCACTTAATTTAATAAACCGGGTTATAAATAGTAGGGTGAGCCAAAAAAACCAACCTATCGAATTTACGTCTTAAAAAGGACCTATATATCGAGAAAAAAATTCTCCCATTAGGCAAAACTTTTAGCTCAATTTTAAAAGGTGTCGGTAGCCATTTGAAATTTCCCATTTAAATAACATGCAAAAAATTTTTTTTTGATTAAAAATATAATAACTTTTGAACCATGAGACAAAAAATTGGCTCTAGAATATTCTTGTATGGCATTAAATTTCTTCAAAAAAAGTCCTAAGAGTCGAATTTGTGAACTTGATATTTCGTATACTAACAGGCTATGAAAGTCTAGAGTAAACAGAATCATACAAATTTAAGGCTTTATTTGGATTTTCCAAATACTTTTCTTTTAATGTGATCGATAACAAAATATTATTTGTTACAACGTAGATATTGTTGGTGATTTCATTGCACTACATGCAGAACAAATTTTCTCTTAGTATTGATATTTTTAATAATAAAACCTTAAATTTGTATGATTCTGTTTACTCTGTTTACCATTTAAATATAGAGGAAACCTAAACATGCAAAGCTCTCAATAAGACAATTTATAGATAAATTGAGAAAAATATAGATAGCCCGAACTGGGAATCGAACCCAGACCAATTCGGTATCGCGCCGAGTGCTCTACCAGTTGAGCTATCCAGCACTATACTATATTCCATTCAATTTGATCTATAACTTATTGAGCCACACCGTCTATCGTACGGTAATACACCATTTAAATATAGTGGAAACCTAAACATGCAAATAGAGTAAACAGAATCATACAAATTTAAGGTTTTATTATTAAAAATATCAATACTACGAGATAATTTGTTCTGCATGTAGTGCAATAAAATCACCAACAATATCTACGTTGTAACAAATAATATTTTGTTATCGATCACATTAAAAGAAAAGTATTTGGAAAATCCAAATAAAGCCTTAAATTTGTATGATTCTGTTTACTCTAGACTTTGATAGCCTGTTAGTATACGAAATATCAAGTTTACAAATTCGACTCTTAGGACTTTTTTCAAAGAAATTTAATGCCATACAAGAATATTCTAGAGCCGAATTTTTATCTCACACGGTTCAAAAGTTATAATATTTTTAATGAAAAAAATTTTTTTTGCATGTTATTTAAATGGGAAATTTCAAATGGCTACCGACACCTTTTAAAATTGAGCTAAAAATTTTGCCTAATAGGAGAATTTTTTTCTCGATATATAGGTCCTTTTTAAGGCATAAATTCGATAGGTCGGTTTTTTGGCTCACCCTGATAAATAGGAACCGTTATCGACCGTGGACAGGTCTAATTTTACATATCGATAAATAGTTATTGGAATCTATTTTACCCTGTTACATCATATATGCGATCATATAGGATCATACATGAACAGATATGATCATGTTATGTCCGCTGCTTAATTTTTAATTATTTATCCGGGATTTCTCCCTTTGGTAGCGATAGTAATTTTTGGACAAGCGGGTTGGAGGGTGCGGACAACAATAAAGAATACGAGGAAGAATTTATCTTCCTATAATTTATTATTTATAGTGGATCTTTTCGAAAATTAAGAACCCAAACGTCTTCGAAGAGACTGGTGCTCTTGTTTAAGCCAAAGTATTTTATGATGATAGAAAAATAGTTCTTTCACCTACCTTTCGATGTCAATTCTTCTAGTGCGGCAGCTATTATCCCTCCAGAACTAAACAGCTCACTCGGCCTTTCTGCAAGGTTGGTAGAATAGGTGCGGCTGGGTTGATAGGATGATGTCTTATGTACTACTTTCGAATGAAACCGCAAGGTTGAAGTGATGAATTTGATCTTTTATTAATTATTTCAAATTACAACGTTTTTACTGAACGTCACTTGTTCACTCTAAGTTTTCACAACTTTATATTTAATTTATATTATAGGATTATTTATCCTTAACAGATATTTTTATAAGATTTTAATATAAATATTATGCGTCCTTTTTCACACCCGAAAAGTGGTTTTATGCGCAAATTAACTCGGCACGAGATGGAATCGCAAATTCACGTGATTTGCGTCACTGGTTTGATCGTACCGGATGGTTTTTATAAATCCGACAAATATTGTACTAGACGAACGATTACTACAGTTGCGTCAGATCGAATTTTAGATCAATATTTGAGGCTTTTTAATACAAAATTTAAATCCCTTACTGACTTTTCGACGCCTAGGGCGGATTCCTGCAGTAAGGTTAATAGAATTTAGCAATCTTTGACTATTTCTTATTGACTTTTCGACGCAGATGCGGATTCCTGCAATAGGGTTTAAGTTAAAAATTATTAAAAATCCTCTTATTGACTTTTCAACGCCTAGGGCGGATTCCTGCAATGAGAGTACACGAAATTTTGACGTTCGAATATTCGCGGACCGTAAGTTTTATGAACCGACTAGCCCTGAGCTATGGGTGCTCAGGCTTTTTACAAACTTTGGTTGGTGATTTGATGGGGAATTTATAATCATTGTCATTGGTGGGAAGTGACGATAGTTTATTATTTATTCGTTAAACTTATTGCAGGTGTCTTCCCACTATTCTTTGCCGCATAAAAAGGCGAAAAAGCTGACGCTGCGTTTTCGCGCGCTTTTCAAAGAGGAGCTCAGAAATAATTATTTTAAATAATTATTAACATAAAAAAAAAATTATTTGGACATAACAATCCCCCGGAAAGTAAGAGGGTTGCAAAACTCTCTTGCTTTCCTAAACATGTCCCCTCTTTCGAAAAGCTCACGATAACGCTTACAATTTTGTTTTAAAAATGTCTTATAACTAAATATATGAAAATATTAAAAATATAGGAGATTACATCTGAGTTTCCCGATATTTATGGTGTATACGTTGTAATACACGTATATTTATGTTTGTTAGTACAATTTAATAAGTTTTTTTCCTAAAATCTACGATTTCCATCACCAAAAATAATTACTATTTATAAATATAAGGATTAAATATTAGACTATGATCAATTAAAATTAGGGTTACATTTATTTATTTAGTCTTTTCCCCTTCACATGATGCATTCCTATATACTGGTAATACACGTATATATATATATATATATATATATATATATATATATATATATATATATATATATATATATATATGTGTGTGTGTCCTTGAGAAAGTTTTTCTAATAACTGAAATAAGCTGGAGAAAACAGTCTCGCGATTAACTGCAAATCTGCATTGAGCCGACATCTAGCGATGTTTAATTGCGAGTTCGTTTTGCCGCGTCTGCACGAGCGAATTTGATCTCCGGCTACCGTCTTATCTCGGTACGCATTCCGATTGCCGCTGAGAGCTACTCTCAGTGTGCAATTAGACTTGCCAGTGGTGCGTTAGTGTAAAAAAAGGTTAAAAAAAAAAAAAAAAAAACCAAAAAACAATGTACGCCATGGATGAACATATCCAGGGCTTTTCGTCCTGGATGCAATTTGTGATCCACCGCGGCGGATCCAGGGTAAGTTTGGCTTCATTTATTCATAATATTTATCCGTCAGCTTCAAAAAAAAAAAAAAAAAAATTTTCTTTCAGACCATTTTGCAAATGGGCGTGCTCGTTGGGAGTTTGGTCGGGTTTATAAATCCGACCAATGCTATCGAGGTTATCGACGTCGTGTGGTCGATGGCTGCGGGGCATCTTCCACCGGAGTTAACCCGTGCTCGGTGGTTTTTTGAAGGTGTCCTGGAGTCTACGGGGCCATTTGAAGTCATCATGGAGGATTTTTGAAATTTGGGCCCCGCACATTCATACTTGTGAGTGTTATAATACTTGTGTTGTGCGTAATAATTTGCTACACGTAAGTGTTGAGGTGAAAAGTCTATTTAGTCGTGATTTTAGTGTTATTTAAAATGTCGGTTTGTTTGTCTAGTATTATTTGAGTCGGGGTTCTCTGCCGGACTGCCCATCCCGTCTAAAGCGTGAGCTTTTTCTGGCATGGAGTAAGCATCTTTGGAGGGAAAAGGACGAGGATTTGGATGATTGGATGGAGGATTGGAAATCTATTTCCTGGCTCTTCAGAGAGGATGGAGAAGATGAGCCGGAAGAAGAGGAATTCGAGATGGAGGAAGAAAATGGGGCAATTCAGCCAACACCAGCGTTCGCTGGGTAACCGAAATGATGTTACCACTTGCAAGTCAAGTTCAGCTGTCGGTTTTCTCTTTTTAATAAAAGGAAAATCAGCTTAAAGATCGTGCGTTCCTTCTTTTTAACCCAAAAATTCACACATTCCTTAAAATAACCGTATACAACTTGGATATGATTAAATATGCAAGTGTATACGTAAGGAAAACTTGGTTTTTCCTTTTTCTTTTTGAGTTTAAAGTTTCACCCCCCCCCCCTCTTTTTTTTTATTACGGCGCAATTATCTAATTTGCCAGGTAAGTGTTTTTAGTTTATTATGGAACATGTGACTAGTCTGAGGTGAGTAACATTCTGAAGTTGGTTTTTGAAAGAAAATTTCTATCTATTTACTGCTTTCATTTTCTTGTTATAGGTGGTGGAAAAGGAGTATTTTAAGGGGTTTTCCAGAATTTATTTTTGAAGGAGAATTTGACGGAAAATTGATGTCCTGTAAGAAAATTTTGTCAAGGCTGTCATAATATTTGTCAGCGGCTGTCATCAGCGTTTGGATTCGCGCATGCGCTATGAAAGGTAAACGTTTAAATAATTCGCTTTAATTTCAAAAGTAATTTCGCGGTTTCTAACAGGAATTTACCAATTATCCTGTTTCCTCGAATGTTCAGGTGATTTTAAATTTCTTTAATAGTTTAGATACAAAAATCTATTATTAAATTTCTTTCTTTTTCCAAAATCTATCTGGTAAACTTAAGTCTAGTAGTATGTTTCTTAGTTAAAATTTTTTCTCTTTTTAAAATAAAGTGGTGGTAAAATAGGAATCTTCCTCAAAGATAACTATAGATATGTTTAAATGAATACAAAAATTTGTAAATGTTTTCAAAAATGGCCCCGAAAATTACTTCGGGATCAGTTCCTAAATAATTAGAAGAAGATTGCTATTTTTACCACGTGAATTTTTGTTTGATTATACATTATTCTTATCTTATTTAGGTTGATTATATTGGTGCGTTAAAGTCGGAGAGACGGAGACCTCCGGATGTACGAGTTGGAGTTGTTCGCCGATTTGCGGAGAAGGAGACACGAGTTGATGTTGGCGGATGCTCCTGGAGCTCGATGACCTCTGGTTGGTCCTTAATTTGGACTGCCTTTGGTTTAAGATCGGAGGTACGTTTGGTTTCTGTTATTGTCTTATGAAGTACCTCGACTGGCTGCTTGTTTTTCTTGTAGGTGAAGCAGCGCCTCTTGCCTGAGCAGATACAAAATTTGAGGAAAACTGGCACGATGAGAATGACACACAAGATGACGAGGATAGACATATTTCCCGCCGTCATCGTTCGTTGTATCTCGTCCTCCTGATGATGCAGCGCTATTTCAGACATCCGGTTTTCTGTTTCTTCTAGTCCTGCTCCCCAGGGTTGAAATTTATCGATTGTGTTTAACGGGTCGATGTTCTTTTTGAAGAGAAACCCTGAGACTTTAGGCTCAGCTGTTAAATTTGTTGACAGTGCTTCCAAGGTTAAATTTAACTTCGGCAGCGTGATATTCAGCTGGGTGATTTCTTCATCTATACTTTTGATTAAGTATTTTCCGTTTTTCATTTCGCATCTGCCCTGGATATGGATCATCCCTGTTCCATTGATGTAGTAGTCTTTTTCGACTGGGTCCAAACATTTGAGACTTAATTTTTCCTCTTTGCAGGTCGAGTAAGCCCAAGAGTTTGGTTGATTGAGCTTTATCCATGTAGTTTTGCAATCGGGGATAATGCGGATGTTGCAAGTTCTCGAAATGTCTTCTGTCGATTTCAAGAGCAGCTTCATTTCGTAGTCGACTTCTTCAGGATCTTCTGTAGATTGAAATGGAATATCGGGACGACACGATAGATCTTCTCCGATGGTTCTGCATTTATTTATATATTCAGAGTCTGCCAGGAAAAATCTTCGCAGGCCTGGATCTGTAACCAAGAACCTTTTGGATGGTAAGATGGTCAAAGTTTAAATTTTTCCGTTCACGTTTTCTGGTTTTGGCAACGGTCTCATTTCATACGATAGTAGCGGAATCTTGTGGAACAGAGGCAAGGTTACTATAATGAGTAAATAACCTTTTGCCCTCGCTACCTTTACTGTCGATACTGCTGACAAGGTCGAGATGTCCATCCTGTCAATCGGCTGAGGTGGATTTAAATCAGGATGTTTCCGCATGATGTCGATCGTTGCTTTGTAAAGTTGTTTTGACGATATCGCTTGAGGAGAGAGTCTGCCGGCTTTTGCCTCTTCGATGATAGTTTTAGCCTCTCTCAGGACTCGTAGGTGGTGATTGGTGACTTCCAAGCGCTCATCCCCCAGCATGAGGACTTTCGTGACATAAACGACTTTTTCTAAGGATTTTAGCGTTGCGTTTATGAATGCGTGAGTGACGTCCGCAAGTTTGTTTAGATTTGACTGCATCTGAGCCTCACTCTGAAGGATGGAATTAATCTCACTCTTGACGATGTGAGTGGCATTCTGTACCAGGTGCACCATTTCGGCATTATCTTGATATAACTTGTCAATTTCCTTATTAATGTGTTCTTTGTCTTCATAATCCATGGTCCCAAACAATTCTCGAGAAATCGTGCCTATGAAACCGAACCATGGAGCTCTCAGGTTACGGTCAAGTGGCGGTGTTTGAAAATTCGTTTCGTCGAGGAGTTGGTCTAAGCGATGCATAGCCTGATATATTTGAACCTGTACCTCATTTATCATGTCGATTTTCAGATAGTGCATGCAGGACCCGACGTCGATGATCTTGGCACAAGCAAGCATGGTTGAATGTATATGTTCCAACTCGAAGGGGTACAGGTCTACCAACCCCTTGACGTTAATGGAGGAAATGATGCACCAATTTTCTTCAATCAAGTGAATCCTCTTAAATGGGTCATACAATAACCCTGGGTTGTCCGCCAATGGTTGAATGGTCATGACGTCCTTGGATTGGCTGCTTTCTATGATAATGACCAAGAATATCAACAACGCCTTCATGGTGGTAAATTATTTCCTTGGATCTGAAACAGAGAACTTTATAAAGGTTTAGCCTTTTGATCGACAGCAGGTTTAGCCTTATTAGGGTTGACCAATTTTCGGTTCCCTTTGTCATTCAGGTAAATAAGACTCCCAAATTCGTTAATTTCAACAATTTCATAAGGCCCGGTGTAATAAACATCGAGTTTATTCTTCCTTGGCTCTTTTAAAACATAAATGAAATCACCAACCTCAAAGGTTCTGACATGTATGTGCCGATCATAACGAATTTTGGAATCCTGTTTTGCCTTATTGAGACAATCAGCAGCGATTTCTCTAACTTCTGATAATCTTCCCATAAGGTCAGCGAGATAATCAGAATAAGTTTCGATTCTGGAATAATCGGGGAATTGGGTTGGCAACCGAGCTCTTCGACCAAACATCAACTCAAATGGAGTGAATTTGGTGGAAGTATGCACATTGGTATTGTAGCTCAACGCAGCAAGACCCACATATCGATCCCAGTTCGGATACTTATCTGAAATCACTCGCAAAAAGTCTATCAGTGGTTGATGGCTCCTTTCTAAGGATCCATTTGACTGGGGGTAATAACTCGAAGTCGTTAATCTTTGTATTTTTAAGGCTTTTGCAAGCTGTTGTATTATTTTCGAGGTAAATGACGTACCTTTGTCTGAGAGGATGACTCTCGGACACCCATAATAACACATATATCGATCGACAAGGGCTTCAGCCACTGTTGTCGATCGGATATCGGGTATTGGGATCGCGGTTACGGCTTTCGAAAAGTTATCCTGAATCGTTAGGATATGGACATTTCCACTTCTGGTCATTGGAAGTGGTCCAACGGTATCGATGGAAATTTTCTCGAAGGGCTCGAAGGGAGTATCGGTTATCATCATTGGTTGTTTAGTTTTTATTCGCGTGAGTTTGTTCTTCTGGCAAATTTCGCATTTCTGGATAAATCTATAGACCTTTTCCTTCATGCCGGGCCAGTAGAATCTCTCGCGGATTCGCCAATAAGTTTTCACGACACCTTTGTGGCCTGCTATAGGGCTACAGTGGTTTTCTTCGATGATTTTATCACGTAATTCTTCGGCAGGAACTTCTATATTTCCTTCGCAAAGAGTTACCTCGATTGGACAATCGCCCAACTCTTGTATGAGATAAGGCTTTATGTTCAAATCGTCGAAGTCATCCCCCTGTTTCGCTATGCGGAACGTATAAATCTCATGTTTGAACATGGATGCTCGTAGATTTCGTAGTCCTTCAATTAAATTTGTTAAATCAATTTTTTCGAAATGATTCTTCCTAACGAAGACAGTGAAGATGAGGCATTGACCCAATTTAGTGACAAGTACGTCACCCATTTTTGGTTTAGCCACCTTCAGGTCTTCCCGATTGATGAAAGTAAGATCTCTCAACAGACGTGAAACTGGTTTCATCATCTCGCAATCCAGAGACAGGAAATGCACCATGTGATCTCTCACATACGTGATTCCATCTCGACTGTCTTTGAATTTAATTCGATTTTCAGGCAGTTTCTGAGGTCTGTCAGATTCAGAACTAGATGAAGAGGAAACTTCAGGCGGTGAGTAGTTTTGACCACTCAAATCTTCGGCTATGTCTGAAGATGGAGGGTCGAAGACGCACCATGGAGCTTGATTCGGAAATTTAGGTGGCAAATCGTCATTCACAGCCGGCTCATCCCCCAGTTGTTCGTCAACAACTTCCGGATGTGTCACATGGCGAGGATCAGATTCGTTTGCCTGCTCATTTCCGTCGTCTTGTTCTTGGTGTACCCCTACTTGAATCACCGTGGCTTCGTCATCTTGTGTGGTCTCTGATCTGTTTGATTGAGAGGAGCTCTCTTCCCTTCTCGTTAGATCATCTGTAGAATTTTTATCTGGTAATTTGGGTCGCTGGTTTTCGTTCAGCAACGTTTTTTCATTTTCATTAGTTTTTGGAGAAACTTCCTTCATTCGCTTGGGAGTTTCCTGGTGTGCTATACTAGAAGATGCAGTTGGAAAATCTTCAGTGTTTAAGGTTTGACAAGTAGAAGGTCTTGTTATGATGGTAGAGTTCCGATTGTCTGCCTCTACCTCGTCATTCCAATAGAAGGTTTTAGAATGATCATCGTATTCTAGCCCTTTATGCTCTTTCTGTGCAGCTCTCAACACAGTGTGTTTCCGGTGGCACGTCTAAATACCCGAAGACAAATCACCCGCGACAGAATACCCGCGACAAAATACCCGACGACAAAATACCCGATACCAAAATACCCGACGATAAATCACCCGACGACAAAATACCCGCAAACCAAAACACCCTCGACAAAACACCCGCAATTAAAAACACCCGCCACACGGTGTGACGCTTTTTGACCAAGATAATTCATCCTGAAAATCAATTGAAGTTAAAAAAATCTCTTTATTTTTTTTTCCGTGCATTTTTTGAAATTTATGACGAACTTACTAAAAGTAAATTTTATGTCGATCATGATGACGAATTATGTGGTTTGCTCGATTATTATGAGTCAACATGGATTGGTGTACTGAAACGCAACGGAGTTGATCGTTCGGAGCCTCTATTTGCTATTCAAATATGGAATTGTTATTTGAGCGTTATAAACGATGAACGAAGATCAAATAATGGAATGGAAGGTAGCCATCATTCCTTTAATGATTTAGTTCGTGTTAGTCATGCTAACGTTGCTAAGTTTATAAATGTATTGAGATCACAGCAAACACTTGTTGAAATGAAGTTAGTGCAATTACATACTGGTTTGTCATTACCTAAACGGCGTCTTCTTTACCGTAATTATAATGATCGTATCAAAAAAATTGTGGTTTCATATGATAGCAATAATAAATTGCAGTTTCTTAAAAATATTGCTGGTGTTCTAAAGATATAAACTAATTTAATACTTTATTTTTATTATAACACATGTTCTATTGACTAAGTTTAATTAATGTAATTACAATTATCATATTAACCGTTGATTATTGACCTTTAATATACATTGATGCAATATTGTATTTAAGTTTTTGTGTACTTTAAATATCATTATTATATTAAATATGATTTATATTATAATTTTTTTAATTATTTTATATTATATACTATATATTTACTATTTTTTTTTGTCTAAATACAATGCTGAAGGAATTCAACATCTATATTATTTATAGATATTTTGGACTGCGAGTATTTCATCGTGGGTATTTTGTCGTCGGGTATTTTGGCATCGGGTATTTTGTCATCGGGTATTTTGTCGTCGGGTATTTTGTCGCGGGTATTTTGGTTTGCGGGTGTTTTGTCGCGGGTATTTTGTCGTAGGGTGAATTGTTACGCAACCTGTGTTTCCACATGGGAGTAGATGGACTTGAACCACCACTCAAATATTTTTCGCGAAGTTTGGTAGCTCGCGACAACGGTGGAGTTGCTGGATTTGTCTCCACTTGGACTTCTGGTTCAGAGCAGCTGGCTTCGCTCGAATCTTCGTCTTCTACTGTACTTTCGTTTTCACGAAGAAATTCGTCTTCCTCTTCCTCTTCCATTTCTTCGGAATCGTCTGGGTCTTCGTTTTCATCGTATTCGTGCGGAAGATAACTCTGTTCAAGATATTCTCTGACTTCATTGGCCACCTGAGGGCTGACTACTGGCAGTGGATTGTAGTAGTCGTCTGGATGGACAGAGCAATCCGCTTCTTTATCTGGGATGTTAACGGTTCGTTGTTCGAGGGCTCTGTTGAAACGTTTCAATGATTTTCTCAAATCTTCCCGCATTTGTTGTCGATTGATCGCCACGGGCGAATTTTCATCCCCCTGATCACTGGAACTATTATCCTGTTCGTTCATCAGATACTCTTCGTTCATGAGTCAGACTGCTTCGTCTTCCTCCTCGTCTGTTTCTTCAGAATTCGTTTCAGGCTCTGGTTCTGGATCTACTGGAATTTGAAGGCCTGATGATGGTACCGGTTGGTTTGCTTCGAATACGTCGTCTTCGATAGACCCTTAAACGTTAGGTTCAGCAGTGCTTATTTCGCAATAATTTACCTTTTTCCGATTTGGGTTCAGTTCTGTAGCTCGTCTCATACGAAGACGAGATGCAATTGTATCACGAGGTTGTGGAGCGCTGTTGACACGGGGTTTATTTTTACCTCCTGGTTTTCGACCTCGTTTTACTGCTGCTACTGCCTCGTCGTCGGGACAAGAATTTTTCTTGAGCGGTAACATTACAGCTTCTTTGATGGGTGTTTCTTCCGAATTAATCTCTGCCGATGATCTTCCTTCGGGATTGTAAGATAATCCTTCGGCATATTGCTTGGAGATTTTATGACGAATAACAAGAGAGAATTTATATTCACTTAATTTAGATCTCTATTTGATTTGGCGTTCTGTAACGGTTTGGCTATCCTTTAACCAAGACATACAAGGACTACTTGTATACAAGGTGAAGGGCTTACCGTAGAGGTAAGGCCGAAATTGTTGCACCGCATACAAAACAGCCAAACATTCTTTTTCGTTGTGTGTATATCTGGTTTTAGTTTCTTGCAAAACTCTAGAAGTACATGAGACAATTTTCTCGACATTTGCGTCTGGGTTTTCAGGAGTTTGATCTTCGTTATCGAGTTCTTGGCTCAAGATACCTGAGGTGCCAACATCGGATGAACTAGTTGCTAGTATAAATGGTCGATTAAAATCTGGGTAAGCGAGGAATGAATTCTCGCACAATGCATTCTTTATGTCATCGAAAGCTTTTTGAGAATCAGCTGACCAGACGAACGGTTTAGTTTTTCTGATAAGGTCAGTGATTGGTTTCGCTCTTTCAGCGAAGTTTTCGATGAAACGTCGGTAGTAGTTAGCTAATCCCATAAATTTGCGCGCCTCCGTATGATTACGGGGGTGGGACGCATTTTTAAGGGATAAAATTTTCTTTGGGTCGGGTTTTACGCCATCTTTAGTGATAATGTGACCCAAATATTCCACCTCGGGGCAGAGAAATTTACATTTCTCGGGCTGAAGAGTTAGCCCAGCCTCTCGAAGGCGGTTGAAAAGTCTTTGCACTCGTACTTCGTGCTCTTCAAGTGAAGACGCGTAACTTACGAAATCATCCAGGTAAATAAACAATTCGGTGCCTTTTAAACCACTCAAAGTGGAGTCCATCATGCGTTGGAAAATTGCCGGAGCGCACTCAAGCCCAAAAGGCATGCAGGAATATTCCCAATGGCCATCAGGGGTAGAAAACGCAGTTTTCTCAGCATCCCTGGGATCCATTGGTACTTGATGGAAACCGCTTGCAAGATCAAACACGCTGAAATATTCCGCTCCACCGAGTTGATCTAGAATGTCAATTATGAGTGGTAAGGGATAAGCATCCCCGATGGTTATCTTATTCAAATTTTGAAAATCGATAACCATTCTCCATTTTTTATTACCTTGTGCGTCAGATTTCTTAGGGACGATCCACAAGGGCGAATTATACGGAGATTTTGATTTACGTATAATTCCTTGTTTGAGTAAATTATCGACTTGTTTCTTTATTTCTTCGCGATGTTTCTAAGGGAAAACGGTATTGTTTGATTCGGACTGGCGTATCACTTGTGGTTTCGATTTTACAAGTGAATTTTTTAGATCGTCCCGACGATCGCCAGGAAGGTGAAAAATATCATGATTTTTCTGTATGAGTTTAAATATTTGTCTTTTTTCCATCCGAGTGAGATGAGTAGTTTGTATTTTATCAAAGATTAAGTGGATACGTTCTCGCTGAGAGAGAGAATTCGTTTCAGGTGAAGACTCGGCAGTATCAGAGTATTCGTCAGATGGATCTAAGTGATCGAATTCAAATTTTTCAAGCATTTGGGGTTCTATCTCGATTTTCGCTGGGTCAGATGTTGTGTTGATCACCATACACATCGCCTGGCCATCATCCACAGAAACAACGGCTTTACCCATTAAGAGTCCTTCTTTAAGAGGAATCTTACGGAGATAGCCTTGTCCGATTTTTGGATTCAAGACAGGTACGGAGACAGACATTCGCATACGGGGTGGAATGACATACGAACGAGACGGCTGTACCCCTAGGCTGAAGCATAGAGGTCGGGAAGGTCGCGAGAATAAATTCAGAGACTGGTGATGATATGAGATTTCTTCTTGCTCTTTTCTCAAAAAGTTGTTTCCCAAAATGCCCACGTCATTGAAGGGTAAATTACCTTCACAAACGTGAAATCGAATTTTGGATCCCAAAACTTTCAGTTCGACAGAACCGATCGTCTCCACGGGATGCCCATTCAAACCACGGAGTAGCATCGTGTCACCACGATCCACTCTAATTTCAGGTTTAAGGGCTGAAGAATTTATCAAACAGACTTCCCCCCCTGTATCCACGAGAAAGCATTGTAATTCTCCATGAAGGGAATTACACGAGTCAAAAATTTTTGGACCTGTCCCTAAGGACAGGATATAACCTCCGTCAAGGTCGTCTTCCATCGTGAAAGGGATAGGACGGGTAGGTCGATTTTTGAGGACCAACGTATTCCAATAAAAGGAAATGCCAGCTCGTTCTTTGATGAAAAATTCGTTTCCAAGGATACCCGGGTAACCTCCAGGTGATCTAGGTACAACCTGGAAACGAACATCTACTTCAAAGACGTTGAGCGTCACAGTTCCGATGATCGGCATACTGCTGGTCGCTATGCCGCCCACTTTACCTCCGTTTTCGGGGTAAAAGATGGTATCATTCCCCAGAGCGTCGATACAAAGGAGGTTCAGGTCAGACCCTGTATCCAATAAAACTTCACAACCACCCTGGGAGAGGTCTGGAGATTTCATTCAGACTCTCGGACCTTTACCGATTACTAGTGCGAGGGCTTCGGGCGTTGAAGGATATTGAATTCCTTCGCGGTCTGAGGCCTCTGCTGGACACTCGTGGATCGGCGAGGCTCGCGGGGCATACTCGCAGTCGCCTCGGCCTGTCGAGCGCCCATTAAGTTTAAATGATCGTCGTTGTTTTTCCTTGGGGCGGATTTATTCGAATCGCGGTGAGGGCAGAACGGACAGTCGCAACATGGAGCGTTTAGTTTCAGGTGCTCCAGTTTTTCAGTGTCTATGTCATCGGGATCAAAGGTCACAGTCTTTTGTCTGGCTGGAACTTGCTTATCTGTACGTGAACGTGAAGGGCTTTTCTTGTACGTTCGTGGAGTCAAATCATCGTCCCGGTTCTGACTGCGTCCCCCTTTACTTGAGGTGTAAGCGTAAGTTAAGTAGTCTGCGGACTTTGCACTGTCGTCAGAGTCTACACTGTCTTCGTCGTCTGTGTCATATTTACTCTGTCTGTGGTTATTTTTAGAGTAACTAAATGTTCGCCCTCTAGTCTCTCTACGATCGTCGAAATCGTCATAATCCTGACGAGGTCTCTGATAGTCGTCTCTCGAGTAGCGTCTGTTATAGTCTCGGTCATAGTCTCGACGGTATTTATGAGGATTACGTGAAAACTCGTTAGAATCGCGTTTCCGAGCAGGCCGCAAACATTCGCGAGTTCGCTCTTCTTTAATCGCCTTGTAAAGCTCTTCTAGCGTTCCGGGGTTTTTTAGACGCGCAAGACATTTTGGGAGGTCAGGCAAAGCGGAGTAAAGAAGGTCGAATGCAACCTTTTCTTGTTGCGACATGATGGCATCTCGATTCTCGGCTGGTAGTGCAGCTTCCAGGCCTTTGATAATTCTGCGTAACCTGAAATAAAAATCTTCGATGGTTTCCCCGTCCTTCGGGGACGCTGCAGCTAGACGTTTGTGCCAGATAAGGGCAGGATCGCCGTGACGAAACCTTTCGCCCAGAGCGTCGAGAAGTTCTTCAACGCTGTGAATCGGAGTATATTCAATGATGCTCTTAGCACGACCCGAAATTCTCTTTGCGATTTTTGCAACGAACATGTTATGGTGGTCTGGGAGGATGCATGGTAACCAGCTTCGTACGATTGCGTCAAATTCTCTGAAATCTTGTTCGCAATTTGGGCCTTCGATCTTTGGCCATATCGTACTGAGTTGGTGGGGTGTAAGCATCGTGCAAAGTAGCATCCAGCCGGATGAGGGGTCTCTCGTTGTCGGGCATTTCTGCTTGTAAGCCGTGAGCTGGGGGAGGCGTTAGATTTCTTCGCCTCCGGTGTTGTCTACTACGAGTAATGGTGGTGACCACACCCTAAGGTGATGGTGAAGCGACGATTTTATGAGTCGTTAAACTCGAAATGTAGATTGCTGACTTAGTCAGAAAGAGAGAGAAAGAGTTACTTTCCACAGCTCAAAGCTGGGACAATATAGTCGATGTTTGACTTTTCGCTGACTCTGCGGTTTGATCGCGAAGTCGCGGACTGTGAACTCAGGTGTTTCGCAACTCGATTGAGGGGCAGAAAACGCTGAGTTCGCCATACGTGGAGTTGCTAACCGTTAAGGTGTGGCAAGTCCACGAAGACAGGGTGTGGCACTTTCAAAAATGCCACGAAAATATAATTTTGAAATTTTTTTTTTTTTTTTAAATTTTGAAAATAGGAAAATTACCACAAATTTACCTTTAATCTCAAAACTGGTAGAAAAATGATACCTGTGGCTCAAAAAGAAGGATTTTTAACTTCGAAAATCCCACCGCTGCCACCAGTGTTCTTTATGTTATGTCCGCCGCTTAATTTTTAATTATTTATCCGGGATTTCTCCCTTTGGTAGCGATAGTAATTTTTGGACAAGCGGGTTGGAGGGTGCGGACAACAATAAAGAATACGAGGAAGAATTTATCTTCCTATAATTTATTATTTATAGTGGATCTTTTCGAAAATTAAGAACCCAAACGTCTTCGAAGAGACTGGTGCTCTTGTTTAAGCCAAAGTATTTTATGATGATAGAAAAATAGTTCTTTCACCTACCTTTCGATGTCAATTCTTCTAGTGCGGCAGCTATTATCCCTCCAGAACTAAACAGCTCACTCGGCCTTCCTGCAAGGTTGGTAGAATGGGTGCGGCTGGGTTGATAGGATGATATCTTATGTACTACTTTCGAATGAAACCGCAAGGTTGAAGTGATGAATTTGATCTTTTATTAATTATTTCAAATTACAACGTTTTTACTGAACGTCACTTGTTCACTCTAAGTTTTCACAACTTTATATTTAATTTATATTATAGGATTATTTATCCTTAACAGATATTTTTATAAGATTTTAATATAAATATTATGCGTCCTTTTTCACACCCGAAAAGTGGTTTTATGCGCAAATTAACTCGGCACGAGATGGAATCGCAAATTCACGTGATTTGCGTCACTGGTTTGATCGTACCGGATGGTTTTTATAAATCCGACAAATATTGTACTAGACGAACGATTACTACAGTTGCGTCAGATCGAATTTTAGATCAATATTTGAGGCTTTTTAATACAAAATTTAAATCCCTTACTGACTTTTCGACGCCTAGGGCGGATTCCTGCAGTAAGGTTAATAGAATTTAGCAATCTTTGACTATTTCTTATTGACTTTTCGACGCAGATGCGGATTCCTGCAATAAGAATTAGCCTAGATTATTTAAGAAGTGCCCTATTGACTTTTCAACGCAGATGCGGATACCTGCAATAGGGTTTAAGTTAAAAATTATTAAAAATCCTCTTATTGACTTTTCAACGCCTAGGGCGGATTCCTGCAATAAGAGTATACGAAATTTCGACGTTCGAATATTCGCGGACCGTAAGTTTTATGAACCGACTAGCCCTGAGCTATGGGTGCTCAGGCTTTTTATAAACTTTGGTTGGTGATTTGATGGGGAATTTATAATCATTGTCATTGGTGGAAGTGACGACAGTTTATTATTTATTTGTTAAACTTATTCCAGGTGTCTTCCCACTATTCTTTGCCGCATAAAAAGGTGAAAAAGCTGACGCTGCGTTTTGGCGCGCTTTTCAAAGAGGAGCTCAGAAATAATTATTTTAAATAATTATTAACATAAAAAAAAAATTATTTGGACATAACAATCATATCTAAGTATTTTTTCCCGGGTAAGTATAATTGTCACACATTTTAATACATATAAATGTATTGAGATTTTTATCTTCAAAATCATGAATAAAAAATTAAAACTTTTTTTTCAAGTAACACAAATTGCCATGTAGAAACAGTTATAAACATTTAAAATATATTTTTTAATAAAAAAAAATAAAAAAAAGTGAAGTTATTATTAATTCGATTCATAAATCGTTATCTATTAATAATTACATTCGTTAATCCTTAATATTCTATCTAGAAAAAAATTTTTTAAATCTAGAAAATAATCTTTGATTAATATTTTTTTTTAATGAAAACATTATAAGTTAAAGAATATTTTGAGTTTTTTTTAAATTTTTTTTTTCAAATTATTTCTAAATAATGTAACTTAACCTTTTTAAGTAACATAAACTTTCATGCAATAATTTTTATATTTATATCAGACTTTTATCTTGTTTGCAAATGACTTATAAAAATAATATCAATTTTGTCTTTTTATTCAGTAGACCTAATACTTTTTAATTTAAAAATCCATCAGTTCATACATAACGTAAAAAGTATTGAATAAATACTTCAGAAGTGTTAACATTTAGTGAATAATTAAATTAATAAGTACACTGAATACTTACTCTGACTTAGACGATGTAGGTAATACCTTTGTCAACAGTTTAGTGCCTTTCACCACCTTCACAAATGGCATTTGAGCGTCATCTACGAGTTTAATGTTATCTGGATGTCTTACTAAAATATGCAAGGGATATGCAAATGATTGAAGAAGACCCGTAACTTCAATGTGACTGCACTTCACAAATTCTAAACTTTCAACCACTCCTGGCAGCCTAATTTCAAGCCTATAATATAACTGTCGTTTCGTCCTTCTTTCGTTTTCAATAACCCTATTTCTGATTTTAAATATCCTTGGACGCGAACATCTTGAGATGATAAAAATCGGAGATCTTAAAAAGTTGATAATGGTAGAACATTTTCCTCAACTTCACTTTTCTTTTTTTCTTCCTTAGTTTCTCGACGTCCAATAACATTAATTTTGGTATTGGATTGAACTATAAGTTTAAAATCCTCAGAACCACTATTATATTTGCCTCTTTAACTTGGCTTTACATAAGCTCCATCAATATGCAAAATATTATTGACAGAGATTTTGGGCTCAATCACGCGCGCTTCATTCTTCCAGGATATCAGCTGTAATTTTTCACCATTATCATTAGCGAGAAAGACTTTGAAAATCATCAATTTATTTGCTCCCACTACTTTAGGGCCATCAATACCCTCAACGAATGCAATTAATTCGCTGAAAAACAAAAAAAAAGATACTTCTATTTAATAATAAATGCCGATTTTAACATGTTAAGAATTAATTAATTAATGTATAACTTACCATGTTGAGCCATACGCAGTTAACCCCTCATCATTATTGCGTTCAAGCGTAGATTGTTCTCCGCAATTTTATCCGATTCTGACACTGAAAGTTCATAAAAAACAATTACTGGTATGAATGTATCTAATATATATGAATAAGAACAGCAGAATTACAAAATTTTATATGATATGTTAATAAAAAAAAATGTGAATCAAAGAAAAACAATAATTAATATTTGTTAAAAATAGTGTATTCATAAAAATTATACTTACTTGTTATAATAACGCGTGAAATCCTGCTAGAGTTTAAAAGATGAAATATAATTTATAATTTTTAAGGGGTAAGGGGTAGTCAGGATTTTCAAAAAATCGATTTTTTTTCCATTTTCGTTAAGTGTAATATCTTAAAAATATTCTCTGAAAATTTGAAGTTGATCCGATAATTATTTTTCGAGTTATTCGACAAATAACAAAAAGCGCTCGGGCACTCCAAAACGCTCGGGAGCAGGTAGCTAGCGGCAGCGGCAAGCAACCGGTTTCTCGGGTTTTATTGTCATCCATGAACTAAATTTTGATGTATGTAGTAGTACCTAAATTTATAAATACCCTACTATATATATTTACAATTTCTAGGTAGTATAAGTACTACAAATTTTTTGTTTTTCGCCACGTTACTAGTATGCCTGTAGCAGTTGCGGAGAGCAGTCGATAGTTGTGCGTTATTAAAATAAATTATTTTTGAAGTTATTTATTATGGGACGTGATACGAAAAAAGTTTCGAGAGAAGTTCGGAGATCTGAAAATGTCCGTAAGTCGTATTCAAAGAAACGAAAAAATGTATTTAACCCAAAAACGGCGGAACGTGATGAAAGTGTTCGGAGTACATCGTTTAAAAAACTGAAAACGATGTACCCGAAAGTTGCACTACTGAATTTCGAATAATTAATTTTATTACAGTATTCACTGCCATTTCTGCTCTTGTGAAATGTAAAAAATGTGATGGAAACATTGCATTTCAAACAGCTAGTACACGTGGGCTGGGATTTAAAATTGTAGTTTCTTGTAATAACTGTGACAATGAATATATTCCTTCGTGCTCTTTCATTGGGCATTCCTATGAAATAAATAGACGCTTCATTTTTGTGATGAGAATACTAGGGATAGGATACGAAGGTTTGTGCAAGTTTTGTGGTCTGATGGACATGCCGTCATTTTAGATAAAACTACGCATACAATATTATTGAAGCACATTTTAGATTGTGGTAAAACCGTTGCAGAAGCCTTGATGAAAAAAGCTGTGAATGAAAAAAAAGAAGCAAGTAGTAAAAATGAAAATAAGAATGATTTGACTGTATCGGGAGATGGAACCTGGCAGAAAAGGGAATTTACATCGTCATTTGGAGTTTCTTCTATAATTGGCTATTTTACTGGAAAGATTCTTGATATAAACATTAAAAGTGTTTATTGTAAGCTATGTGAGTATTGGAAAAATAAAAGAAATACGGTTGAGTTCGAGGAATGGTATGATTCGCATGAAAATGAGTGTAGTGCTAATCACAAGGGGTCTTCTGGGAAAATGGAGGTGGATGCGATGATTGAAATGTTTCAGCAGTCTGAAACAAAATATGGAGTTAAATATATCAACTACATTGGCGATGGTGATTCGAAAACCTATTCTGGAATTATAAAAGCAGATCCTCACAAAAATACAACCGTAAATAAAAAGGAATGTATAGGCCATGTTCGAAAGCGGATGGGGACTCGACTGCGTACTCTGAAATCTAAACAAAAAGGTCTTGGTGGTAGAGGCAAGCTTACAGGAAAAGTTATAGACAAATTAACTGTGTACTATGGTTTATCTATACGTCGTCATTGCGATTCTATGGAAGATATGAAATCTGCTATTATGGCAACTTTTCGCCACTACGGTTCGACTGATGAAAATCCGAATCATGATATGTGTCCAAAAGGCGAAGATTCTTGGTGCTCTTATCAGCGCGCTGAAGCACGTGGAGAGCTTGATACTTATACTCATGATTATTCTCCCTTACCTCCTGATGTTTTAACAGCTGTTAAACCGATTCACGACGATCTCAGTAATGATAATTTACTTTCAAGATGTGTAGATGGATTCAATCAGAATAATAATGAGAGCTTCAACCAACTAGTGTGGAAAATATCCCCAAAAACCGTGAATAGTAGTTATACTATCGTACAAATTGCTGCATACATAGCTACTTGTATATTTAATGAAGGTATACCCTCATTATTAATGATTATGAATACCCTAGGACTTGATTGTGGGTCTAATTCCCATTGGTATGCTGAAAAAAAGGATGCTGCACGTGTGAAAGTGGCAGATCAGCGTGCCAACGAAAACACTCGGGAAGGCAGAATGCTTCGTAGGCAACACCAAATTGACGTTTTGGAAACTTCCACAATGGCTGAAGATCTTGTAACGGGTATAATTGGGAATTTATTATAAATATATAACAGAGTAATTAATTAGATGATTAGTGTCAGAGAAGACGTCGAGTCAGTTTTGTATGTCACCAGAAACTCAGAAGTGAGACGAAACAGAAATAGGTATTGAAGAAAATTAGTGATTAAAAGTATGATCGATTTAATCAACAAAAGAAGTAATTGTTAATTACTAAAATTTTGAATGTATAAATTATTCAACTACCCCTTTTCGCTCGGTTTAGCTCGCCGGAGTTCAGGGTTCAAAAAGGGGTTTTTAATTTATAAACAGTTTTAATTAATCAATCAACAAAACTTTACTTAACAAAAGAAAAGAACTTCTTTTCCAAAAGAAAGAAAAAAAACACAGATTTAGACAAAAAAGTAAACTAGGATTTATTTTAAATAATTACAATGGCTTCCAGCCTTTTTCTACTACCTCTTACAATAATTAATATTGATAATTAAACGCGGTTTTGATATTCTATAATCACAGTTTGTTGTTAATTAGACAACTTATCACGGCTTATTGTTTATTTAACAATTTACACGGTTTATTGCTATTTAAGCAATTTATTCACGGCTTACACGGTCACGTAATATATAAGCACACACATACAGAAGAGTTCGCGGTCTACAACGCGGTATTACCCCTCCCGGGTGCTTCAGGGGAGTCTGGTCGACTACCCCGTCGGCCCTATACGAAGTCCCGTCCCAGAGGGTAAGCGGATGGTCTCCGTCTAACCCCCACCTACGCGGTTAGTTTCACCTACCGTACCTCAGCAGAAGGCCTTAGAACTCGGACACCAAATCTCCACGAGAATAAAAATTTTGTTTACCTTGATCCGGTCGGACGTGGGGTGGAGAAGTTCCAGTTGTTGTCCAGGAAATGGTCTTCCTCTAGAAAACGTCTCGGGAGACTAAGTTGCCTCTACGGGCTGAAATGCGCGGTTTTATCATTATATCTATCCGCTGTAACTGTGGACGGGAATAAATTCCATCGCCCTCTGTTGTTGACATCGAGAGTATATTGTTTGTGAACTTTTTCTAAGTCCAGAGTTACAAAGTCAAAGGAAATCGAGAGAAATTAATTTTATCAAATGTAAAAACGAATTTAAAGAAAAAGAACTCGCTTAAAATATTAAGTAAATACTAACTACCGAGAACTTAGCCGTGCGAGCGACGGTAATCCGGGCGGACGGATAGAAAATGAAAGAATGAACGATTGAAATATTAGAGTTTATTTTAATTTCAACTAATATTTCACGTATTTCAGTTTATTTTATAATTCTTTCAATCTCTTGAATCTTTTAAACGATTCATTTAAAATCTCTATAAGCGTTTTTATTTTATTTCCTTTGATTTTGACTGCTCAGGACTTAGAATAATTTTCGCTCGGGCGCGCATTTACATACTTATACAGTTCATCGATATAATTTTATATCTCGCTATATTCATTCAACTTAAACTTTAAAAACACAGCCATATAAGTATAAATAATAATAATTACTCATTGCTGAAGGAAAATAATAATGTTTATAATAAAATAAACCCAATAGCGTATAACAAGTAATACAAAAAATTAGTCGTAAACAAAGTATAAGTCATATTATAAGAAATAATAGAAATATAAATAAGAAATAGTTCTTAAGTCAGTAGATATAAGAGTAGAAATAAGTACATAGTAGATTAGTAATTAGTTGTTTAAACAAACATTAGAATTTTAGGCCTAGTTTTAAGTATACTAGTTTTAAGTAGGTAGTCAAGAAAATATAAGAACAATAATGAGTACTTAGTAATAGTGAGTAAGTAAAAGAAAATAGTATAAGCACTTTAGTTCTAGTTTTAAGTATACTAGTCATACTAGTTTTTAAGTAATTATAGTAACAATAAGCATAGTAACATATAAACGATAAGTAGTCATAGTGATAAGAACAATAGATTAAGCACAAATTATCACAATCCCACATCACAGGTGCCCTCAAATACTGGTCATCTCCAGCCCACCATCACAATCTATTATATGGCCCAGGAATAGATGACTCTGTGTAAGTAATTAAATAATTCGTATTTCTGTACGTAAATCTAGTGTGAAATTTTAAATGCGTTTTTCTCAAAACTATGTTTTTTGAACTAGTGACAACTGTAACTCGATAACCCAGTAGATTTTAATGAAATTTATACAGCTTTTAGAATACATAATAAACTCAGACC
Organism: Microplitis mediator; assembly: GCF_029852145.1. Taxonomy (NCBI): domain Eukaryota; kingdom Metazoa; phylum Arthropoda; class Insecta; order Hymenoptera; family Braconidae; genus Microplitis; species Microplitis mediator. Next base: position 18,941,996 of record NC_079976.1, read on the forward strand.
TGATCGAAGGATTTTTTTTTTTTCAAAAATTTCGATTTTTTAAGACCAATTAACTGTTGATTTTTTCCTGAAAATCTAGAAAAAAATTTCCTGAGGCCGCCATTTTGTTAATTTTAAAAAAAAAAAAAGCTTCGATCAGGCCCAGGATTATCTATTTATAAAACTAATTTTTTTCATCCGATTGATTTTAGATGAATCTCCAAGGACTTCTGACAGTCACCGCAAGGACCTTTTTTGGAAACTGGGTCAACACAGACAGCTATAACTTTGAAAATTATGAATTTTTTTTTTTCAAATTTTCGTCAAGAAAATTTACTTGTCGCACGCAGATAATCGTTTAACGCACACAAATGTCGTGGAAACAGTTGAATGGGCAAACAGCTATTTGGCGAACAAAAGAGCGTGAGCCAAGATAGCACTTATATTGCATGAATGATAAAAAGTAAATATTAATTGAGTTACAAGTAGTAATTCGACTGCTGGTTAGAATCGCTGCTGGTTAGAATCGCAAAGAGAAAAGCGATTCGTCTCAACTGGCGCTCGAACAGGTACTTTGCAGTAGTTCCAACCGGCAACGAAAAATTTTCTTAATTTTTCTCACGGCTTGACCGAAAAATTTTATCGAATTTTCTAGCCATACTCTCGCAGATTTGAATCACAGTAAAAATACCGTGAATCCACCGTGGTTATACGGTGGGTTTGTTCCATTTCACCACCGGGTATACACAGTGGATCCACTGTGATTACGCCGTGTATCCACTGTGATTCCACGGTGGCTTGACCACTGCATATACACGGTGTTTCCACTGTGATTTCGCGGTATATCCACCGTGATTTCACGGTGGTTTTGTGCTATTTCACCACCGTGGTTCCACGGTGGATACACCGCGTAATCACAGTGGTAAAATGGAACAAACCCACCGTGTTTCCACCGTGATTCAAATCTGCGAGGGTGATTATAAATAAATTTATTACCAGTTTTAAAAATTTTATCTCCCTACACTCATCATTTCATAACATTCCATAATTCATTACTCACCTCTAATTTCATAAAATATTTAATTACTTTATTTATTTATTTATTTATTAATCCTATTTATTTTATTTATTATAAATTATTTATTCTATTTTATTTAAAATATTTGGCATTGTAATATAGTGTGCCAGTTTCGTTCCCATGAGAATCTTTGTTTGTATTTTGACCTTGAGCGTATATTAGCTTCACGCGTTGTCATACGAGACGGTAGTGTTTATATTCCTTGCCGTCTACGATCTCCACATGTTCTCAGAGCGTACTTATTCGATTGATCTAAAAATTGAATATGTTTTAGGGGTGGATGGTAGCTATCTGGAAAAAAATAAGAGCTATTTCGGCTCACAAAAACCTAAAAAAAAACGAGTTTATATTTTTAATTTCAATTTTTAAGCATCTTACCATTACGACACAGTTATGGAAATATTTTTTTTGAATTCCTCATCCAATTTCCTATGAATTTATGGCCTTTCGAAATTTTTAAAAATGGTACTACATATTGAAAAAAAATAAAAACCATTATTTGCTCAAAAATCGGGTTTTTCTAATAATTTTACTCTTGAACTTATAAAATACAAAACTTACTCGTTTACTAAGGTAGAGAAAACCATAAAAGAAATAAAATATCCTTACATTATTAAAATAATTTCATTCAATGTACTTAACTATTATTAAAAACTCTATCAGTAACTGTAATGAGTAAATCAGTATTCATTACTATTGTTTATGTAAATCAACGTTGTTTCAGAGAACTTAAACGTTCCCGCCCAATATTCAATGAATTTAACAACCACAAGATGGCACTGTAATTCGAAATTGGTAACACTGTTTTTTTTTTTTGTGAAAAGTCACTAGATCTGTAGATAACCTAAAAATTACTGAGTGTTGACATTCCTAAGAATTGGCTGTACTATTATCTATATTTAGTAATTATTTTTAATTGTTTGAATAACTATTTAATTGAAAATATGTCGACCCCTGAAGCTAATAATCCAAAGTGTTGTATTTGTTCAAAGTACCTGAAAAAAATGCCGGGTACTCCAAAACATATAAAATCTGACGAAAAAGCTGAAGAGTTTTCAACTGTTTTTGAGTGTCCGATTGTCGTTGGTGATATTCTTTGTTCGAATTTTCGCGTAAAAACATATAAAAAAACCAAACTTGAAGATGAGAATCAGGAATTATCGTTGGAAGATGAACTACCTTCAGATAGGAGTGATCTTTTAGAAAGAACAGAATCGAGTTTATCAACGATGACTTTATCTCAATCAAGTACTGATGATCCATCTATTCATTTAGATGTTGCCTGTGATGATGAAATAGAAGAATGTATAGAAGTTCAAATGAAGAGAACTATTGCGACTCATAGATATTGTTGTGTATGTTCTGTCTCAAATCAAAATCTAGTTGTTGTTCCTCAAGATTCCCGTATGCAATGCTTTATAAAGAAAAGAATTTTTATTCCGAATGGGAATCGATGCTGCAGCGATCATCTCATAAAAAAACGCTTTTATACGGAGAATTTGAACCACTTGAAAGTTTATTCTAATTGGAGTAACTTAAGATCTTCAGAATTGTCTAAAATGATGGAAAGTTTGGCTGTAGAATGTGATTCGACACTTCTCGATAAAATGGATGATTTTCGAATAACTGATGAGCAACTTTTTATATTTACTGGATTACAACGTGAAAACATACTCGAATTGCGAGACTTATTGACAACTATGAGGAATACAGATTCCCGTTCAGTTATTCAAGCTCTCATTGTATTCTTATTTGAGTTACGTACCGGTAACTCTAACAGGTTGATATCAGCGACCTTACAATTGGAAAATGAGATGCTGGTTTCAAAACATTGTGACCAAGTGATCCAATCATTAAGAAAGATATATTACCTCAGTACTTTGGTTTTCGATCTATGTCTCGAAAAAACCTCATTGAAAATCATTCATCACCACTTGTGAAAAGTTTGTTTGCTGATCGTAGTGATAAGCTTTCCTTGATTTGCGATGGAACGTATGCTCGGCATCGAAAGAGCTCTAATAACGCTTATCAGAGAAAGTCTTTTTCTGGACAGAAGAAAGTACCGTTATGTAAGCCATTTACTATTTGTACTACCAATGGATATATAGTAGATATGTTAGGGCCCTACCATGCCAATGTAAATGATGCTAGTATAATGAAAGAAATTATCGATACTGCTGATGGTATTAGCAATTTGTTGGAACCTGGTAATGTTTTTGTTAATGATAGAGGGTTTCGAGATGTTCAGGCGCACTTAGAAGAAAAAGGTTATGAAGTGTTAATGCCAGCATTGAAAGGCAAAAGAAATCGGTTAACAACTTCTGAATCTAATTCATCAATATACGTTACAAAGATTCGTTGGGTAGTTGAAGCAGTACACGAAATGCTGAAACAAAAATATCGTCTACTAGACCTAAAATTCGATAATAAAATCTTACCCAGAGTCAGTAATTTTTATAGAATCGCATCATTTCTTCACAATCAGTACAACAAACGTCTTATTTCTGATGAAGAGTACTCAGACGAAATTGTTGAAATGATTAAATCTCGAAATTACACTAATAATACACTTGCTGATGAAGTCGATAAAAATGGTTGGCAGCGAAAAAAACTTCCTTTCGAAACGATTTTGTCCTCTGATTTGATCGACTTTCCAGAAATGAGAGAAAGACCTGAAACTTTTCTTTACCGGTTCTTATCAATATAAATAAGCAGTATCATATCTAGCAGAGACGATTGACGAATCTGATAATATGACTATTCAGTTTGTCAGAGATAAAACCAATATTTTAAAGGCTCAAGTGCAATCTCGTCATATTAATAGAAAAGTGTACAGATGTTTCATTGAATATAAACCTGATACTATTGGATGGAGTGGAATATCAAGATATTGCTGTGAATGCGCTAATGGATTGAGGACAATCGGTTGTTGTTCGCACGTTGCTGCAATTAGTTTCTATTTAGCATACGGGCGATATTTGGCTAAAATCCCCAGACCAGCAGCAATACTCAACACTTTATTTAATAAAGATAATATTACTCCTGTGATTGAATATCCAACAGTAAATGTCAATTTTTTATCATTCCTTTCATGAACGCCATTTCTACATGGTATATATCCAGTTGCTGTTTGTTTAATCTCGGTTTCACTATTTATAAATACAAGCGCATTTGGAACACAGTAAAGTTTTCTTTTAGTCTCATTTTGGCGAACTGCGAAACGTAAAGCTCGATTTAATTTACATTCTGGATCTAGAATTATTTGACGAAATGGTAGTCGATCATTTGCACCAAGCTTGACTAATAATTCTTCATTTGTCTGTGAACCAATTCTTAAGCAAAATAAGCATAATGTTCTCAGTTGATTGCAAAAATGTCATGATAATAGGTAACATGATATCAGAGGTTACTGAGCGAAGTAAATTATTGAACACGTAAACTGCTATTTTTAATAGCACTGAATACATAAATAATTTAGTTATTGAGTTTTAATAATAATGATCACTTAATTGAATTGAATTTAATGAGCTCATAATAAATTACACTGATTCTAATTTATTTGTTGAACACGTGGTAGCATGATTGCAGAGGCTACTGAGCGAAAAATAACTTTTAATTTAATTAAGAAATTGAGCATAATGGTAATCAAATAAATAATAAAACTGAGTCTTCGATTTTGATAAGCACTTGAATTAGTTTATAAAAGAGTAATTAAGCACCTGTACGAGTTTCCGTTGAATTAACCTCCTCAGGAACTGGTTGTAAATCACTGGAATTCTTGATGGTATTATTATTTATTTTATGAGCTCCGGTGCTTGTAATTATAAAAATAATTATATTTTTATAGAGAGTTACGAACTCTTAATGTAATTAATTAATTACTTTCATTTATTTACTCAAGATGAGTGCAAAATTGATTGATTATATAAAAAACGTGGTGTCACTTGAAATTATATGAACGCAAGATAATAGCATCGGTCTTCTCGACCCGAGACAGAAAAAGCATACGCGCATGCGTCGCACTGCGCAAGTCAAGTTTTAATTGCCAGACACTAGGCCCCAGTAGGTGCTGCCTCTATTTGCCGGAAGTGCAACTACATTCAAATTTGACTGTAGTTGTGATTACGCAACAAATTTAAACAGTTATTACATGCCCTTACCGCTCTTCTAAGGTGAAAATCATCGAGAAAGGGAAAGGACCCATAGGAACTGTGCTTCGATTGGACACAGTTTTCCCCCAAAACAATACATTGAATAGACCAGATAAGAGATTATAAAAAGTGTCGTTAGACTAAAAATCGACAATTAGAGTTTAGTCGTAGTTAGTAGGAGTTAAGAGAGTTAACTGTTCGACACAGTTCGGCTCAGCCCAGTTTAGTTCCGGGTCAGTAAGGATAGGAAAACTCAAGTGTCCTCACACTGAAAATTAATTCAACTATTTTACAAGTGTCCTCACTAGGGTATTTCGATTTGAACGACTATTTTTTTTTTCACTCCCACTTGAAAATATTGTTATAGACATTGAAAAAAAAATTCCCTGCAAGTTTCAGCCCTTAATTTTAATTTTAAGTACTTTATATTCGGTTTTGAAGTTTTCCCATTTAAAATACATAGTAAAGTTGGGATTTTTTTTTAATTCTCTATAACTCAACCGCATTTTAAGTTATCGGGTCGCCGTTTGCGGCATTTTTTAGGCATTTTGATACTCTTCAAAAGTCTCATTAACATTTTTACTCGGACTCTGATTGTTTTTTCTGTATTGGTTCTGAAAATAATTTTTTTAATAATAATTTAGGTTTTTAGTTGATGTTAACTAAATAATGAAATTTACGGAAAAAGTGCAAATAATGATTTTTTAGGAAATTTTATTCGCTACAACAAAGGTCATTTTAGTTAAGTGGCTCAAGTTCTTCGTTCACGTGATATAAGGATTTTTTTATTAACTAAATAATGAAATTTACAGAAAAAGTGGAGGTAACGATTTTTTAGGAAATTTTATTCGCTACAAAAAAGGTTTTCTTAGCTAAGTGGCTTAAGTTCTCCGTTCACGTGATATAGGGATTTTAGTAATTTTGTAAATAAAATAAATGTCAAAAATTCCACCAAGTGCTATTTCGATTCAATTTTAAATCAGTAAATAATGTTTCTTTTATTAATTTAATCCAGTCATTAAAATCAGAAGGGATCAAATTGATGAACTTCGGAAAAATTTTTGACAAATATTTTATTTACAAAATTACTAAAATCCCCATATCACGTGAACAGAGAACTTAAGCCACTTAACTAAGAGGACCTTTTTTGTAGCGAATAAAATTTCCTAAAAAATCGTTATCTGTTCTTTTTCTGTAAAGTTCATTATTTAGTTAATATCAACTAAAAACCCAAATTATTATTAAAAAAATTAGTTTCAGAACCAATACAGAAAAAACAATTAGAGTCCGATCAAAACTATTAATGAGACTTTTGAAGAGTATCAAATTGCCTAAAAAATGCCGCAAACGGCGACCCGATAACTTAAAATGCGGCTGAGTTATAGAGAATTAAAAAAAAAATCCCAACTTTCCTATGTATTTTAAATAAAAAAACTTCAAAATCAAATATAAAGTACTTAAAATTCAAATTAAGGGCTGAAACTTGCAGGGAATTTTTTTTTTAATGTCTATAACAATATTTTCGAGTGGGAGTGAAAAAAAAAATAGTCGTTCAAAACGAATCACCCTAGTCCTCACACTTAAATCCATGTAATTATTATACAGTGAAACCTGTATAAGTGAGACTTGAAGGGACTAAGATTTTTTTCTCACTTATAGAGGTTTCTCACTTACCCGAGTTTCTCACACAGAGAGGGAAACTCAGATAAACAAGTTCAGAGAATAATAAATAGAAATAGAGAACATACATTACTATACTGTATAATGAAATACAGTAATTCACTTATAAAATTCGGTTATTTTAGTTTTCTTTAAGTTACAATCAGCAGTCAACAATTTTTCAATAACAAATAATTTGTCAAAAATAGTTTTATCATTAATATTAGAAAATTCAAAATATTTATGCAATATCCACAACGCATTTTCCGCGTCAGATTTGTATATAGACAATGTAATTTTCTTCTCGACATTTTGGCTCAGACTAATGAATGATACTGAATGACTGAAGAAAAATGAATGGATTCGAAATGCCATAATAGAGAGAAAAGATAAAGTAATTTGCAAATAAACAGGTGACGAATACTAAATACGCATTAATGAACGCATACTAAAAGAATGTTGCCAATACAATGGGATAAATAGCTTTAAATATGAGAGAAAAAAACTAGTAAGTCCTGCAAAAATGTCTCATTTATAGAGGTTCATCAATGTCACTTAAAGAGGTTTTTCAGTGCAGAGGTACCGGGACCTGAGAAAAAGTCTCACTTATTGAGGTTTCTCACTTATCCAGGTCCCACTTATCCAGGTTTCACTGTACAATTGTTTCCACATCTAAGTTCATCAACATTTCACGAGTATTTTCTTTTTTTTTGTAATATTAAATCAGTTAATCATCATTCAAGAAAATAAATCCAACGACAAAATAATTTTATATATCGCGAATAGCACATTAAATTCAGTGTAATCTACTAATAAACCAATCTAGTTGCTGCGAACTCAGGTATTGTAATTCTTAAATAATTTACTTTTTATACAAGACAAATTATTTTATGTTCAAATGAATCAGTTATTGAAATTAATCTCATGGTGACGACTAAGTAGTGAAAGTCAATTCATACTAACTAGTGTCGGCTGATAGCCACCTAAGATACAGATAAATTCAAATTCATACTACCTAGTGTCGGCTGATAGCCACCTAATATACAGATAAATCCAAACTCATAATATCTAGCGTCGGCAGGTAGCCACCGAGTACTTTTATAGAAAAATTTTAAGTTGTATTCATAGCATTAGAATTTTTATTTGTAAACTTTTATAATTGTAAAACTATTTTTTTTTTGGTCTCAATGTATAGATTAGGGTGCTCCGTTTAAAACGAAGATTTTTTTTTTTTCGTTCCCCATCAAAAATCTTGTTCTACATGTAAAAATAAAAATTCAGTGAAATTTTGAGCTCTTAATAACAATTTTAAGAACTGGAACAACGTCTTTGAAGTTTTCCCATGCTAAAAGCATGTAAATTTTGATTCTTTTCTTTTTATCGAATAAAACTCAGCCCCGTATTCACGTATCTTATCGGTTCAAAGTTTTCTTGGAAGAGAATTGTATGCTCTTTGAAAAAGCCTGTATGTGCTTCGCAGTACCTTCAACTACAGCCCTCGTGGAAGCCTTGAAAGTCTAATTTCCTACGAAATTAGTGGTTTTTTGTTGTTAACTTGTAAACGGTTGACTTTTGGGAAAAAAAGTACATGGCATTTTTTGTAGGAAATTTAGTCTTCTACAAAAAAGTTCTTATAAGTCAAATCTCTAAAATCAATTTTTAAAAAGATATATGAACTTTAACTAAGTAAAATTCGAAATTTTAACTAAATATCAATGTTCAATACTATACAATATGTTCAGTTATTAACTTATGGTAAGTATCAATTAATACGTATTTATATAAAATATAAAATGCCCGTAATTATTCATCGAAATTTTTCTTAAGTACCAGCCTTATTTGCAATTCTTTTCAAAAATTGAATGATTAAAACACAGGTTTGAAGAATCTCGTTCGAATTTTCGATGTCCTTGGGACCTAACAGATGGATTATGTTCAAAAAAACATGGTTTATGTAATGGTTTTGAATTATAAAACCGTTAATCTTGACATTTAGCTGAAATTTCGAATTTTACTTATAAGTAAAAGAGAATGATAATTTAAAAAGTCATTATGGTGTTAAGTTTGATTCAGAATTTAATAAATTAAAAAGTTTTCATGTGTACTCTCCAGGATTACCTCCTTGCTTAGGACACGATCTTATGGAAGGAGTAATTGCTTATGATTTACATCTCTTTATCAAGCAATTAATAAAAAAGCGATGGTTTACATGTACTGAGTTGAATTCAAGGATAGATTTATTTAACTATTCTCCACAAGATTTACGAGATAAACCAATAAAATTTCAATTAACGGGACATAAAATCGCTTGAGGAGCTTGGCAAATTTGGTGTTTTTTCAAGTTTTTTCCTTTGATCATCAGCGATAAAATTATTGATCCTCACAATCCTATTTGGTTGGCTGTTCTTACTTTATTAGAAATTGTAGAATAAGTTTGTGCTCCGAAAATTGATGAACGTTTACTACCTTATTTACAAGACTTAATTGACGAGTATTTGAGCGACAGAGTTTATTTATTTCCAACTATATCATTGCGCGCAAAACATCATTTTCTTTCTCGCTATTTAAAAATAATTCTCAAATTTGGTCCATTGATGAATGTATGGACACTAAGATTCGAAAGTAAACATTCATTTTTCAAAAGAGTAATTCGAGCAATTCACAATTTTTTAAATGTTACTCATTCATTAAGTGAAAAGCATGAGCTTTTGCAATGTTTGTTAAGAATGGGAGCTGATTAAAAACCTCCAGTAACTATAGAAAATACAATTCCATTTAACGTTAATATGTACTCTAATCCACTACATGAAGCAATTATTAATGCTTAATTGCCTTTAAACATTGAGCTTTCCTCATCTGTTAGTCTGAAAGGTACTTCTTATACAACCGGACAGGCAATTGTTATAAGGCAACAAACTTATCAATACCAAGTTGAGATAGGCAAAATCGTACTCATATTATCCGATAAAGTCCAAAATATTTATTTTGTTGTGGAAAAATCTACCACAGTATTCAATCCCATCATTAGTTTCTATGAATTACGTCCTACTGAGTTATACGAATGTGTAAATGCTGAAAGTTTATTAATTCATACTCCACTTTGGATTTATCAACTCAATGTTGTAAAAGGAGTAAAATTACCATATGCGATAGCATTTCAATGATAACAGATTCGTCTAACAAAAATCAGCAACCTCATGTGTACGAAATAATAATAATTTAATGTATACATCTGTTTCCTAATTTAATTTTGTGTAAATTTCTTTTTTTTTTTTAGAAATATGCCATTGTTTGAAGTTGTCCCTAATGACCGGAGTCGTAAGATTATGATTTCTGGAAATGCTGTAGAGAAATTAATTTTATCGGCGAAAGAAAAATTTGAAATCCCTGATTTGGAAGATGAATATATGGTAAATACGATTTAATTATAAAATATATTTCAAATTATTTATTAACTATACTCACAGCAGTTTATATTTATATTAATTTTCGAGGTTGTAATATACATAATTTTTTAGGTGGTTCTTGAAGATGACGGTACTGAGATTGCTGATACCGAGACATTATTAGCTTTAGCTGAAAGCTTCAAGGGTATCGTTACATTAATGATTCTAAACAAGACTGAACAATGGATTCCTCTAGAAAATAAAAACGAAGCTGATATGTTATTGAATGTTTCTAATTTTTCATCAGGTATACCTTATATATAACAAATGTTTATATTACAATAATTCCTTAACAAGTATACTTTATATTTACAAATTTTTTTTTTTTTTAGACTTTCATCCGTTACTATTCGACGTAAATAATTCTGAGGCATCCTCAATCGATGCCTTACAAAATTTTCCAGATGATCAGCACCACCTGACAACTAATCAACAATTCCGGCCACCGTTAACGTCTAACTCGAAATTCAAAATACCATGGGACAAATTTCCACCAAAGTTAGTGGAATGTTGTGAAAAACGAGAAGTACCCAAGCCATTAGATCGTCGAGCAATGGTTCACGCCATTGCAAATTATTTAGTCAACGATTTAAAAGATGATGCCCATGGTATTGTCATAAAAGTTGTGGAAAAAATACAGCAAAAATATCCGGATTCATTTGTAGACAAAATAGGTAGCACCATCGTGGGTAAAGGGACTGAAAAATTAACCACACAAATCTACAACCGGATTCAATACATTAAAAATCCAGACAGTAGATCTGCGAAAATTTCAAACGAGACAGATATTCTCAGAGATATTTGAATTAAGGGCGAGTTAAAAGGGTTCCAGGATGTCAAAAAATAATATTTTGTTAGGAGTGAGAGGGTTAATCAAATATGGCGGACAGTTGAAAATTGGGTTGCTGTATTTATCGCGTTTATTCGAATTAGGACAGATATTCTTAGTGATATTAGTATGTAGAGCAAGTTGACAGACCCCGAGGATGTCAAAAAAAAATATTTTGTTAGGAGTGAGAGGGTTAATCAAATATGGCGGACAGTTAAAAATTGGGTTGCTGTATTTATCGCGTTTATTCGAATTAGGACAGATATTCTTAGTGATATTAGTATGTAGAGCAAGTTGACAGACCCCGAGGATGTCAAAAAAAAATATTTTGTTAGGAGTGAGAGGGTTAATCAAATATGGCGGACAGTTAAAAATTGGGTTGCTGTATTTATCGCGTTTATTCGAATTAGGACAGATATTCTTAGTGATATTAGTATGTAGAGCAAGTTGACAGACCCCGAGGATGTCAAAAAAAAATATTTTGTTAGGCGTGAGAGGGTTAATCAAATATGGCGGACAGTTAAAAATTGGGTTGCTGTATTTATCGCGTTTATTCGAATCAGGACAGATATTCTTAGTGATATCAGTATGTAGAGCAAGTTGACAGACCCCGAGGATGTCAAAAAAAAATATTTTGTTCGGAGTGAGAGGGTTAATCAAATGTGGCGGACAGTTGAAAATTGGGTTGCTGTATTTATCGCGTTTATTCGAATTAGGACAGATATTCTTAGTGATATTAGTATGTAAAGCAAGTCGACAGACTCCGAGGATGTCAAAAAAAAATATTTTGTAAGGAGTGAAATGGTAAATTAAATATGACGGACGGCTGAAACGGGTCACTATGTATACGATATATATTTAAATTAGGACGGATTTTTTAAGGAAAATTTCAATTCAGGACAATTCGGGTGGGTACAACGAAGTCGAAAAAAAAAATTTGTGAGAAGTGAGAGGGTTTATGGCATATGGCAGACGGTTTAAAATTGGTTAACTGTATTTATCGCGATTATTTGAATTAGGACAGATATTCTCAGAGATATTTGAATTTAAGGCGAGTTGAAAGGGTCCCAGGATGTCAAAAAAAAATATTTTGTTAGGAGTGAGAGGGTAAATCAAATATGGTGGACCGTGGCAACTCGGGTCACTACGTATACGACATATATTAAAATTAGGACGGATATTTTTAGGAAAATTTCAATTTGGGACAAGTCGGGAGGGTCCAAGGTAGTCAAGAAATAACATTTTGTGCAAAGTGAATGAGTAAATCAAATATAGCGAACGGTTGGAACTCGGCTCACTGCGTTATTATCGCCTTTATTCCAGTTGGGACGGATACTTCTGAGCATCATTTAATTCAGAGCGAGTCGAAAGGCTTCAAGGATGTCAAAAAAACAAATTTTATAACGAGTGATTGGGTAAATCAAATATGGTGGACGGTTGAAACTTGGGCCACTGTATTTATCGCGTTTATTTTAATTAGGACGGATAATCTTAGGGATATTCGAATTCAGGGCGAACCGAAAGGGTTCAAGGTTGTCAAAAAAAAAATACTTGGTGAGGAGTGAAAGGGTAAATCAAAGATGGCGGACGGTTGATAGTTGTGTCACTAAGTTTATGGCGTTAATATAAATCAAGTCGGATATTTCCGTGAATATTTAGATTTAGGACAATGTAGGAGAGTTCAACGGTGTAAGAAAAAAATATTTTGTGGGGAGGGAGAGGGTAAAACAAATATGGCGGACTGCGGAAATTTTGCGCAACGTGTTTATCGCTTTTATTTGGAATGAGACGGATATTCTTAAAAATCTCTGAATTTTGGACGTGTCAAAAGGGTCCACAGAAGTAGGAAAAAAAATATTTTGCAACGATTGAGAGGGTAAATCAAATATAGCAGACGGTTGAAAGTCGGGTTACTGTGTTTTTATTGCCTTTATTTAAATTGGGACGGATATTTCTAAGCATCTTTCAATTCAGGACAAGTCGAAAGGGTTCAAGGATGTCAAAAAAAAATATTTCATAACGAGTGAGAGGGTAAATCAAATATGGTGGACGGTTGACACTTGGGTCGCTGTGTTTTTATCGCTTTTATTTAAATTGGGACAAATATCGTCGGGGTTATTTAAATTTGGGAAGAGTTGAGGGGGTCTAAGAAAGTAAAAAATAAAATATTTCATGGGCAGTGACAGGGTAAATTAAATGAAGCAGACGTCGAAACTTGGGTCACCTCGATCTTTTAGTTTTTCAATCAGGACAGATATTCTTCGCGATGACGGGACTTCCGATGCGGTGTTCAGATTCTTGAAAGCAAGCAAAAAAAGATTTCTCGTAAGGAGTGAAATGTTATTAAAATTCGGCTGGTATTTGAAACTTGGTTCACCCAGACCTGATTTTTGAAATTATTTTTGAAATGTTTTTTTTTACTTACTTTCTATTGCTTCCATTGAGAATCTTTCATTGTTGAAATTATCACTTTCATTATGATAATTTATTTATTATTTTTATTAGGATTTTTTCGTTTTGCAAATAAATTGTACTTTTTTTTCTTCAATATGCTTTCTTAAAATGAATCAGTGGATTGTTAATGATTTTAACCAGAAAAACTTTCGGAATGTATCGGAGAAGAGAATATTTATGTTTATCCGCGTGAGTATGTACATCGCTTTAATCATTAAAAAGCATTGATTAATTCTAAAAGATTAGATTGATTTTAATTTTTAGTACAATCATTTTAAAATTGTTAACAATTTTATAAAATTCAATTTATAACAATGTGTACTTTTATGTACGATATTACTTAGACGCTCATAATTGTTATAAGATTTCGCTAACTAATTGTTTTTTCAAAATAGAACTCAATTTTTTTCTAAAACTATGGAAGTAACAAAAGTTACAAAATTTTTTTGTGATTTGTGACGAGTTTTATCTAAGTAAAATATGGTCGCTGACTTTTGAAAAAATCATTTCGTAGCTTCAGGATTCTATCTTTCTGCTTTTGACGGACAAATCATTTTCGGAGTTACGGTTTTAAGGGGGCCCGGTGGTCTAGCCGTCTAAAATTTAAGCTATTTTCAAAATTTTATTTCTATATGAAGGTAATGACTAATGCTTTCAAACTTTCTTTACACTTATTCTATTACTTATCAACTACACAAAAATAAAAATCAAAACAAAAAACAAATTTTTTTTAAATTAGAAAAAAGTGCTGAAGTTCCCCTCTCAAAAAAAAAATGGACCTGACTGGTGCTAGTCGATTGATCTCTCCCTCTGATCTGAAATAAAAAAAAAATTACGAATTTTTAATAAGTATAAGTGTAATTATCGTCGGAACTAGAATGAAAAAAAAAAATATTTGACAAAATGGCGCGTAGTTAAAAGTACGAATCTGAAACTCGTTTTGAAAAAAATTCTTTTAACTACGCGCCATTTTGTCAAAAATTTTTTTTTTTTTTTCATTTTAGTTCCGACGATAATTACACTTATACTTATTAAAAATTCGTAATTTTTCTTTTATTTCAGATCAGAGGGACAGATCAATCGACCTGCACCAGTCAGGCCCATTTTTTAACTTCCCGCTAAGAAAATCGACGATTTTCGAAAAATTGGAAAGTTATTGTTTTCAACCCGATTTTCGAAAGTCGAGTTTTCATCAGATGTCGACGTTTTGAGGTCCTAAGAAGCTATTCTGACTATTTTCAGAATGATGTCCGAGTGTGTGTGTGTGTGTGTGTGTGTGTGTGTGTGTGTGTGTGTGTGTGTGTGTGTGTGTGTGTGTGTGTGTGTGTGTGTGTGTGTGTGTGTGTGTGTGTGTGTGTGTGTGTGTGTGTGTGTGTGTGTGTGTGTGTGTGTGTGTGTGTGTGTGTGTGTGTGTGTGTGTGTGTGTGTGTGTGTGTGTGTGTGTGTGTGTGTGTGTGTGTGTGTGTGTGTGTGTGTGTGTGTGTGTGTGTGTGTGTGTGTGTGTGTGTGTAAACTCTTTGTAACTTTTAACTGATGAATCGATTTGGATGGTTGAGGTGGCAATCGAAAGAGCTTGTTGGCCCTCAACTTTCCTGAAAATTTCAGATCATTCGATCAAGCAGACTCGAAAATATTGGCGAATTACGAAAAAAAAATTTTGTTTTTTTGTTTTTTAGTGATTTCTCAGAAACGACTTGAATGATCGACTTCAAAATCTAATCAGCTCTAGAACTTTATAAGCCGCGTCAAATGCCACCTCGAACGTCACAATCGGTTTATTAGTTCAAAAGATATCGGCGCTGAAAAGTTAAAAAAATAACATAAAATGTTATTTTTTCCGGATAAATCAAAATATAATGTACTAAATGTTTTTGAAATCATACCAACTCCTTTTGTTTATAGTCTCTTTCGATTATCATTTCATGTCATCTAACTTGTTCTTTAGTTTAAAAAAATATCATCAGCAAAAAATTGAGAAAATCCAGTTTTTAATGTTTTTCTCGGATATTTCATATACACTGGTCACAGAAATTAAGGGATAGAAAAAAAATCCGAAATTTTTAGGTGATTTTCAACATGCTGTAACTCAGTGAAAAATGGTCGTATAAAAAACCTAAAAAAAGCAAATTGTAGCCTCAAGTTTCTAGTTTTCAGATCTGGACCTCAAAATTTTTTATCATGTACGGTTCCGGAGTAATCATAAGAAAACCAACGAAAAAAAAAATTTTCAAAATTTTTGCTGGTCTTTCAATACCTCTATGGGCGACAATAAATTTTTTTAAATAATCCGACTGTCTGACTTTTCTCGGAAATTTTATGCCCTTTAATTTGGTGGCCTTAAAAAGTCTCTACGACGATTTGGCGCCGAGTTATCATTGATCAAAGCAAAAAAGTCCATTTTGGCTTTGATAATCAATAACTCCGGATGTATTGGTCGTACAGAGAATGGAAGCAGGGTTTTGAAAACTGGAAAACATTCTCTATAAGGCAAAATTAGTAGCATTTGATAGAAAAATTTTTTTTAAAGCGATATTGTTTGGTAAAAAATAGGTCAAAATTCACAAATTTAAGGATATTCGGAAATCTTGCTATAACTTTGGATATAACGGATGAACAAAGGATATCTTCGACTTTTTTTCAACCTCAAAGTGTCCTGAAAAAACCCTGAAAATTTCAAATCGCTGCGATTTTTCTTTCTTAGTGCCCCGAAGCTTTAAATTTATCAATTTTGTCAAAAATCACCATAATTGGTAGTTTCTCGGTTTTTGTTCATTTTTTCGATTTGAAAATGGTTTTTTTACCGATAATCTTCATTTCTTTGATCAAAAAGATCGATTATCGAAAAAAATTGAAAAAAAACAAATTTTGAAAAAAAATTTTTTTTTTCAAAATTTTTTTTTCAAAAATTTTTTTTTTTCAAATTTTTTTTTTCTGTTGTATCTGCGATGATTTATCATTGTCAAAAAAAATTCCTAAAATTTTTTTTACCGCTGTAACTGCGTCTGCTTTAAATGTCAACTTAACAAACATACGCTTTAAGTAACTTTAATGCCGGCGGTAAAAAAAATTTTAGGAATTTTTTTTGACAATGATAAATCATTGCAGATACAACAGAAAAAAAAAATTTGAAAAAAAAAAAAATTTAGAAAAAAAAAATTTTGAAAAAAAAAATTTTTTTTCAAAATTTGTTTTTTTTCAATTTTTTTCGATAATCGATCTTTTTGATCAAAGAAATGAAGATTATCGGTAAAAAAACCATTTTCAAATCGAAAAAATGAACAAAAACCGAGAAACTACCAATTATGGTGATTTTTGACAAAATCGATATTTTTTACCAAACAATATCGCTTTAAAAAAAATTTTTCTATCAAATGCCACTAATTTTGCCTTATAGAGAATGTTTTCCAGTTTTCAAAACCCTGCTTCCATTCTCTGTACGACCAATACATCCGGAGTTATTGATTATCAAAGCCAAAATGGACTTTTTTGCTTTGATCAATGATAACTCGGCGCCAAATCGTCGTAAAGACTTTTTAAGGCCATCAAATTAAAGGGCATAAAATTTCGGAGAAAAGTCAGACAGTCAGATTATTTAAAAAAAATTATTGTCACCCATAGAGGTATTGAAAGACCAGCAAAAATTTTGAAAATTTTTTTTTCGTAGGTTTTCTTATGATTACTCCGGAACCGTACATGATAAAAAATTTTGAGGTCCAGATCTGAAAACTAGAAACTTAAGGCTACAATTTGCTTTTTTTAGGTTTTTTATACGACCATTTTTCACTGAGTTACAGCATGTTGAAAATCACCTAAAAATTTCGGATTTTTTTTCTATCCCTTAATTTCTGTGACCAGTGTATTATTGCTCTGACCTAAGTCGAAACTCATACAAATCTTGATTTTGTTCACTGACATTGATTTCTGCCTCGATTCATTTATTTCATTAAACATAATCGAGAATAAAAATTACAAAACCGCTTCTTCATTAACAATTTTCGATTCTTAACTTGTCAAACTTTAGCATAAAACGCAACTTGGTAGAGCTTGAAAAGCTCATAAAAAATAATCGCAGGTAATAGCATTTTTGATCTAGAAGAGCTCGAAAATATATTTAGAGTAATGTTTTCAAGCTCCTTGAGCTCGAAAACAGCGGGAAGTTTTGGGGCTCGCTCACAGGGTCAACCGACGCCCAGATTTTTTTTTTTTTGAGACGGGAACTTCAGCACTATTTTTCTAATTTAAAAAATTTTTTTTGATTTTCATTTTTGTGTAGTTGATAAGTAATAGAATAAGTGTAATAAAAATTTGGAAGCGTCAGTCATTACCTTCGTATAGAAATAAAATTTTTTTAAATAGTTTCAATTTTGGGCCGCTAGATCCCCTTAATGCAATATAAAAAAATATTGCAGAAAAATTTTTCGAAAATCATTCTCTTGCTTTTCGGTCTCAAATCATTTTTTCCAAGTAATTGATCATATGAACGAAATCATCTGTTAATTAAGGGGGAAAATACGTGTAGAAGGACGTTTTCATGCTGATTTTTTATTTACTTTTTTTAAAGTATAAAAATTAATGTTATCTATTGAAACTATCAGGTTATTTTCTACATATATTTATATTCTTTCATATTTTACAACAATATAACTTAAAAAGTAGCGAAGATATCAGCTGATACATATCGTAGGTTGACATCCGACTTAGCAGTTGGTGTGAAGTATGAAAGCCACAATTTTTATCTGAAATCAATGGCACAGAAAAATTACTTTTCTTTATACGATTACGCTGAATATGAAACTCAATTATAAGCGATATTTTTAATTAAACTAATTTTTTTTTTAATAAACAATGTATGAAAAAATGGTAAAAAAACACGACTTTTTTTCACAACCCTCTAAAAAATGCAAATTCTTACTTTTTTTTTTGAATTGAGGTTCATATAGAAGATACACATATAAAAAAGTAGTTTTTCTGTGCCATTGATTTCAGATAAAAATTGTGTCTTCTATACTGCACACTAACTGCTTAGTCGTTTGACAACCTACGATGTGTATCAGCTGATATTTCCGCTATTTGTTAAGTTATATTGTCGTTTAATACGAAAAAATACTTATAAATAGATCTATTAAATCTCCGATACTTTGAATAAATAATATTAATTTTTTATACCTTTACAGAATTAATGAAAATCAGCATAAAAATTGCTTTCTACACGTATTTCCCCCCTTAAGCTCGTAAAAAATCACCGACAAATTTGTAAATTTTGGTTGCTCCCTTCACAGTAAAAAATTTTGTATCATTGCGTCAAAAAATTTTGTGTTAAAAATTTTCATGTTAAATATTTAACACTGAGTTTTTTGACGCAATGACGCAAAGTTTTTTTACTGTGTTCATTTAATCGAGAATTGTGTTTCAAATTTTTTAAAATTTTTTTATTTTCGTCTTGTCACGTAATGGTCGTTCACTAATAAATATTTTAGAGATGCGCAGTATTGAAATGTACTGTTGAAATAAATTGGCGGTTCAGTTGATTCGATCGGCTTGTCAATTTCTATATCTCTGTCTTCTCCTTCATTCTTATCAAAAAATATTTTCCGGAATTTTACTGTCGAGGATTTTGCGCGTTCTAATTTTTTTTCATTCCAAAGAAGTTTAGCGATACCTTTTCTTGAGTTGTTCATATCACTTTCATCGAATGGACACAAGGAATTTGTAACGATGCAATGAACCCAAGTAAGTACATGAACGCCACAATTATCCCACGACTCTCCCGGATTGGTAGTTTGTAAAAGCACATCTCCTGGTTTCACAAGTCTCCATTCCTTACTAATCAATTTATGATCTTCTTTCCAATATTCTTTTACTAATGTACAATAACCTTTAATTAATTTTTCCGGTACTTTTCTTGTTTTCCACATAGAATCAATATACAAAAATATTTTATGGTCTTTTACGGTAATTAAAAGTGTCCAGTGATTGTTATGATATATAGGCGAAACCCACACACCGTATGATCCTATTTTCACGCTTTCAGCCCAGCATCTGAATCCATTCCCTAATTTTTTTCTATCCATCAGATCAGTAGAAAAAAATGTTTCTAGAACTAATACTTTAAAATTTTTTAATCTTGCCATATCTTCAAATAATTTTAAAGTAGCATTTATTATATTGTCGTCTAGTTTTTCATTTTTTTTTAACGTTTCAAAACTTTTTTTTGTTAAATGGATGCCATAAATAATTTTGTCGTTATCTGGAAAATTCTTTGAATATTGGATGGTGTTAGAAAATAGATTTATAAATGTGTCAGTTTTTTTGTGGTAAGAATATCTTATTTTAGATGCATGAATTTCATTTTCTGTAGTCATTTTATTTAAGTCGTTGGTATCATCACAGTTTTCTGTCATGATTTTAACATTTTCTTCTAATTTAGTATCAACAATATCCTTCTTTAATTTTTTATTTTTTTTTTCGCAATCATAAGGCAATGTTTTGAATCTTTGCTGCGTAAAGTATGCCCCACCTTTTGATCGATCCCAATTCGGACTATCTATATTTTTCTCAATTTATCTATAAATTGTCTTATTGAGAGGTTTGCATGTTTAGGTTTCCACTATATTTAAATGGTGGACCACCCTTCGCTAGCAAAAATCCAATCGTCTACGTAATCTACCTGGTTTTCTTCTAATTCTACGTTTTTCCTTTTTTTTTTCTTCATTCTGTCTCTGTCTTTCTGTTTGTAACGTGATTTTAAACTATAAATTTTACGATCGAATTGAATTCTTGTACATTAAACTAAAGAAAAATGCATTTTCCATAGTTATCTGGAAATATAAATCATAAATTCACCAATTGTGATGTAAGATTTAAATTAATTTTTATTTAATACACAAATCCAAATACATTGTCAATTATAAGAATAAGAACAATGAAATGACAATATCTAATACTAATTGACTGTTATTCAATAATTTTATCTCATTTTGACTGTTGTGATTGAGTAATATCACATATTGATAGTTTTTTTAGTATTTTAATCTAAATCATATTAATTTACTTTTTTATAGAACTTTCTTCTAAAATTATTATAAATTTTTACAGTTAATAAACTATATTGACTCAAAAATTATAATTACCAAATAAAGTATTAAAATTTTTGTTGTTTAAACAATATAATATTTTTGTTTATACTGAATTAGATTAGTTATTTTTTAATTAAAATTATTTTTATAAATAATCAACAATTATCAATAATCTTATATGACTATAATTATATCACTTTCGTCAATATTTCTTTCAATATTTTAAAAATATTATCAACATATATTATTTGATAAGACGTAAACTTTAATATTTTTTTAGCAACGATAATTAAAACAATTATTCTTCGTAATCGCTGTCAACCGGAGCCTTATTATAACAATCCTTACAAATATAAGTAGTGTGTTCCCCGCAGACTGCTTTACTACATATTGCACACAACGATTTACTTTTACGGTTTAGTCTTCTGGGACAAAAATTACACAATACTCTTTCGTTGCTCTTGATCTGACTCGGTATATTATTTGGTTGACATATTTCAAGATGAATTTTGATGGAATCACGAAGTTCTCGAGGCAACGAGAGACACTCAGACCTTTTCATCATCAATGGCTTAGTCAGTTCTTCGACCAGTATCTTCGAGTACTCTTTTCTTTTTATTTTTTTCCGGTATTTAGTTCATATATTATCCGACTATTAATCCCTGCAATATT
This sequence comes from Microplitis mediator, assembly GCF_029852145.1. Lineage (NCBI taxonomy): Eukaryota > Metazoa > Arthropoda > Insecta > Hymenoptera > Braconidae > Microplitis > Microplitis mediator. The sequence continues at coordinate 18,963,340 of NC_079976.1, forward strand.
TAACAGTGTAAAAAAAGCTGTTAATGGCCATCTACAGCTCGAACGTGAGACGCTGTAAGTAGCTTTTAATTTATCAACGGTGTCTACTTCAGCTTCATGCACATTGTAAAAGGTAATGATTTCAGGTTTTTTACGATCTCTAGACTCTGAATCAATAGTGTCAGAAGTGTGCATGGACAAAATTAAAGGTACATTCTTATTCTTCTTTGGTACGTAAGACACAAGCGTAATACTTTTCTGGTGAAATCCAAACAAACTCGAATAGATGGTTCTCTTTTTTATTGCTGAAGCTTCTCTAAATAGAAGTGGTAGCTCTTTCTTGTTTTTTAACTTCCCGCTAAGAAAATTGTAAATTTTCAAAAATTCGGGAAGTTATTGGTTTCGGTCCGATTTACGAAAATCGAATTTCCAAGAGATGTCGACGTTTCGAGGTCCTAGGAAGCTATCCTGACTAATTTCACGATGATGTCCGAGTGTATGTATGTGTGTACGTACGTACGTACGTATGTATGTATGTAAATATTCATAACTCTTGAACGGATGAACCGATTTTGATCGTTGAGGTGTCATTCGACGCGGCTTGTTAATGTCTTGAAGCCGTAAAAATTTGAACTTAATCGGTAGGGTGCGTTCAGAGATATTTCAAAAATGAAATTTTTTCGAAAATGTTTTATTTGGATAACTTTTAATTTGCTCGATGGATTGATTCCAAAATCTAATCAGCTCTAAAACTCTATAAGCCGCGTCGAATGCCACCTCAACCATCAAAATCGGTTCATTCGTTCAAGAGAAACCGTTGACGAAAGAATTCAAAAAAAAATTTTTCCTTGGTTTTTTTGAAATTTCTCAGAAACGGCTAAATAAATCAATTTCAAAATTTGATCAGCTTCAGAACTTGATAAAACGCGTCGATTGCCACCTCAAACATCAAAATCGGTTAATTCGTTCGCGAGATATCGTGGGAGAAAGAAATGCTAAAAAATGGGTTTTTACAAAACAATGGCATACAAAAGTATTTGCGAGCTCGAAGAGCTCGAAAATGTATTCACAATAAATGTATTCTCAACGAGCTCGAAAACAGCGGGAAGTTTTGGGGCTGGCCCGCAGGGTCAACTGACAGACCGATTTTTTTAATTGTTCCAACCACTGTGGTATTAAAATTTTCTAGTAAATCTACGACAAGAGGGAATAGACGTAAATCAATTGTCCGTAGTGATGTTTCTTCCACTATTGAAAATAGGTTCTGAGACGCGCTTGACAACACTCGCAGATGAATTATCTTTTTGAAATTCTCCTCCTGGTTGTTTTCTCATATACATTTCTATGTTGACTATATAATTGTTCGTAACATCAACTACAGCAAAAGTTTTTAGGCCATACCTATCAGGTTTTTTTGGAAGGTATTGCCGAAAACTACATTTGCCTCGAAAAGCTGAAATCATTTCATCTATTGTTAGCTAGGAGTATACATTTCTCTACACTTTCGAGAAAAGTCTTCCCAAATATAACGAATTGGTGTAAACTTGTCAACTTTTTTTCTCTCTAATCTTGTTTCCAAGTCATCAAAACGTAAAACCCGCAATAATGTAGCAAATCTGTTTGAGCTCATAACTAATCTAAAACATTTAGGAGAAAAATCATCCTTTGACCATAGATCTAAAATATTTACATGCGACATTTTCAGAATACCAGCAAGATACAAAACTCCAAATAATGCACGTACTTCATCCCTATTTGTAGGTGGACAGTCTCTATCTCTACCATATTTTTCTCTTAATTCTGTTAATTTTAAATTAGTAAACTTAACAATTATATCTATTGTTTCATCGGGAAAAAATAATTGCCAACAGTTGACTATTGTCATGCAATTTTTGGCTGCATCATTTACACCAGCACTTGGAGTGATAAGGTTACGTTTTAGAGTTCTCGATGACGGCAATGGCTTTTTGAACCATTTAGTCTGCTTATCCTTTCCAATAAAATAACTGCCCGAATCTTCATTGTCTGATGAATCGTCAACTGAAGCTTGGTCTCCATCAGATTCCGAATCTTCATTTTGTTGTTCATGTTGTTGTTCTTCATCAGAATCAATATCCGAGCAATCACTCTGATCATCCAATAATTGAGTTGCCCAAATTGGTATTATTTGTCTAAGTGTAAGTTGTCATTGTCATGAATCGTCGCGGGGATGAATTGTCGGGGATGAATTTTCGGGGATGAAATGTTTTGGGACCAAAACGCAGTGAACCCATTTGACTTTATTTATTAAATTAAAATAAAATAAAATTTAAACAATAAATATTTACATTACCTTAATATTTTAACCTTTAAATATAATAATAATATTACTTGTCACTTGTCACACAAATAGTGATGTACTTAAAAAAAAATATTTATAGTAATTAAATACACTATTTAATTATTTACTTAATTAATTATAACAAAATTATCACAATAAATAAATAAATACTACAATGTTGTATGGAATTTGTTGTTATTGACAGCCATGATGCTATTTTATAGTTTTACCAATCGCCGCTTGAGAGAACTCGGCTATCTGGCAACCCTGTACTAAACATTTACTGCACGATTTCAGTCGCGTAATGAGCAGATCACCGCATTTACCTAATCTTGTTGCATTGAAAAATTAATATTTAATTCCCTGAGCTAAACATCGTAATAAAATTGATTGTAATAAATTATAGGATATTTGAAAAACGAATACTATTTATTGTGAACTTGTAACATACATAGTTATTTAATAAATGAAAAAATACTTGCGAAGTGCGGCGCAGCGCTCATGATGCGAGTGACGAAGGTTTAACATTACATTTTTGAAATTCTTCTTGTTTAACTGCATTTTACCAGTCACTTTCTGTGCTTTCTTTTGGAGATAAAAAATTATTCGATGAAGAAAAGGGAATGAACTTGCAGTTGTGTTAGATGATAAAATAGTAGTATTAGGCGATAAATTTGTAAGCTCATGATCATTCGTTGATAAAGAACAGGAATGAATTACATTTTGTTTTTCAATTAACTGTTGAATTGGAGACGATGCACAATCTTTAGTTACAGGTTTACATTGAACTTTTGTGCTTCTGTACGAGCTCCTTATTTTTACTTGAACAGCAACATTTACTTTTTGACTTTCGCTGGCTGGATAATCATGACAAAAATTAAATGTATTATTATCAGAATCTTTCTGTGTGGTGAAATCAAGAGAGCCTATGCGCTCTTCATTCATACCATCCATTGTACTGCTACAGCTTTGGTCCAATGTTAAGTTATCAATATTTAAATCAATTTTTTCAAAATCTTGATCAACTTCTATTGAAGCAGCATCTGTGTTTGTAGATTTTGGGTGATGAAGAAATTTATGTGGCACAATATTTTTTCTCATCCTCTTCTCACTACCAACCATACTCCACTCCAACCAATTTTCCATGTCCAGTTTTAGCTGAAATAAAATAAATTGTCATTAATTTACGGAATAAGCCACAAATACAATTTTAGGTTAAAATTTTATCTAGAATAATATTTAATCGATACTTACGTCAAAATGATCTTCACAACAATAGAGCCGAGTTGATGCTGAATAACTAGTTTTGTTTCCACACGCATCTAACCAATTTTTGCGTATTAAATGGTAATTGATGGAACATTTATAAATTTTTTTTGCGGAGTGGATTTACCAGTATTTTTACATATCGGTACTATACACCAACTAAAATCGTTTTTTAACGAATTATCGAATAATTTATTAATTCAAGATTATTATAAACTACACTACCAGACGTTTTTTTATCAATCACAACACAGTACAACAGCTGATTATATTTGCTACGTGCTTACAAGAGAGATTGGCGCTAAAAATTACAAAGAAAATCAGCGTTGTGACGTCACATACACGAGGTGGAGCTACTTATTCATTTGAATATTGGCTTCTTTTAATTTCTTAAATAATTGAAATATTTATGAACAAAAACAAAATATTTTTTTTTCAAAAATTCTTAAAAATTATGTAGAATTTGAAAATATTAAAAGTTACGAGCTACAAATATCATGCAAATACCCAATTGGTCATTAGTATTTCATTTATTATATTCTTAAAGATAGTTAAAACTCATAGTCGTATCAAAATAATAACAACATTATTATTAATGTTAATTTATGGCATTTTTTCTTTATTTATAATAACGATTTTTAAGTTCAGAATACATTTTTAAAAGCTAATTATTTTTTCTTATTAATGCCATTTAAGAAACATTGTTACAAAAAAACAATGATTATTAGAATAAAATTTATGAATTTTTAAGCATAATTTTTAGAAACCGGAAAATCTGGTGACACTAAGCAAAAGTGGAATTCATCGCAGGTGGGTTCAAATATAGATAAAAGTGCTACAGATAAGGGTTTGAGTAGTGAACAGGAAACCCCTATTCAGAAATTTAAAAAAATGAAGAAATTTACTAAAAGATCCTATTGCCGAAGTAGTAGTAAAACGACTCAAGATTCAATTTCCAGCGATACAGAATCAAAATCCGATATTTCTCAATCAATTGATTCTATGAACCTTTCGACTCATGACAGTAAGATGCTGAACGACCGCTAAACTCCAAAACTACGTGTGGACAAAGGTATTGTAATCGATAAACATTATTCAGTTGATTCAATTCATTATTTGTTAATATTTTACAATATCAATAATAAAAAAATTCTATTTAGGGCCCCTGATCAACCTTATGAAAAAAATTATAGCTCCGCTTATAGAAGAACACAAACAATTTAACACTCAGCTTAATTCACTCGTCAAAACAGTTAATGATATGAAAGGTAGTTAATTGGAAATGAAAAGAGTTTGTGAATCTAATAACACAGGAAATTCTGTAATTGATAGAAATTCAGATGGAGAAGACATAACATTACCATGCACTAATATCGCAGATTTCGAAACTTTCAATGAAACATTGAAATCAGATAAAAATTACCAGAAAAAAATTGTAAAGAATTTTTGATAATTGAGTTTTCTTGATAAATTTATTGCTTTCCTCAAGTCTGACTCAGTATTACATTTTTACAGGTACGCAAGCTCACAGCATTGGTGAATGTCAAACAAATTATGGTCAAAAGCACTACCTCTATGATGCGTTTGGTAATGTCTCGCGACTTAGCTCTCCAGTTCAATTTGAAAAAACCAAATGATAAGAAAAAAAAATTTTGAAACCGAATTATATCAAACAATCAAAGGTATTGTAAACAAGGTATTGTAAACAAAATTATTAGTAAAAAAATAAATAAGTGTCATGATGAATTAAATTTTGTCTTTTTTTTTTAAGGAGTACTAGTTCGAAAGTTTTCTAAGTCAGTAAATGATCCAGTGCCCGATTTGACAATTAATGAAAGCATATCTTCAGTCTTGAATCATTGTGGTGATTGGGGAAGTGGAAGAACTGATAGAAAAAAAATTTCCTCTGAAAAAAAACTAAAAATCCTAGGCGACACACTCAATTAAAATGATTCAGCACACAACAAAATAGCTGACTAAAAAATGAATGATGTAACGAACGGATAAACTTAAAAAATGAATATTGATTACTGTCACTTGTTTTGTTTAGAATTGGATTAATTTTTAATTGAAGAAAAATGCTTGGTTTTGAATTTATAAAGAAAAATTAAATAAAACATAAATGTCAGTAAACGATTAAATATTTTAATAAACTTTAAGAATTTAAGCTTTTCCTCGATTGACGTATGTAGTTTTTGATGATGTTTCAAACACAATGGTAAGCTTAGCATAGACAGTATTGGATTATGGTTGGTGTTCGTAGTTCAATAGTCATCGGTAAGTAATCTGCGTGTAACTAATGCAAGGTTAATTAATTATCACCTATAGTTTCTTGAAACAAACGGTCTGGAAATTTTTCTGGTTCTGAATTTCTTATTCCTTCCAGATAAGAGTTGTGTCACTTAGATCAGTGATAAGTCTAGTTCTTGAACACATTTAGTATTTTAAGCTTATGGGGTCGGAATACAGTTGTTAAAGTATGAATTGATTCGATTCCTTTTGAACCAGATATTTTGAAGTCGTCTGGTTTGTCGTGAAAGCAAGCATTTTTTCGTTTACATCTTTTCTTCATTGTTTGGGTCTCCAGAAATGCACGCGATTTATAATCTGGAACTGTGGAGTTTTCAAGATACCCAAGCAGAAAGAGAGTGTGGGCCACACGAGGTTTAGTTAACTAGGAGAAAGTGTGGCTTTGAAGTTGCTCACTAAGTTGGAAACCAACTTCGGATTGCATTAGGCTTAGGTTGTGAGCAGCAAGTGTGGTTTCCAAACCACTACCTGAGCAGGAAAGCGAGATTGGGCCACACAAGGTTTAGTTTACTAGGAGAAAATGTGGCTTCGAAGTTGCTAATAAAGCTGGAACCCATATTTGGGCCACAATAGGCTTAGATTATGAGTAGCAAGTGTGGTTTCCAAACCTTATCAGGAAGCCAAATTAAGAAGAGCCTCGCAACTGCGTTACATTTGGGATTTCAGTCTAGTTTGGATGCTTTGCTTGCGGCAAGCTTGGAATTCGGCGAGCCTTATTTAGGCCGAACCACTGCCACACAGAAATTTCTAGTCAGGAGTTAATAAATTACGAGCTAGTGAAATTATAATAAATAATCGTTTTTTCAATATTTCCAGTAAAGCTTTTGTATGTGATAAGCCTGCACGGTCATTACTGAAAAGCATGAAAAATCACGGAGGATATTATGCTTGTGAGAGATGCACAGTAGCAGGTAAACGATATTAAAATCGAACTATCTATCCTCTTACAGGCAATTATGATCCGAGAACAGACGAATCATTCAGAAATCAATCTAATCCAAAACATCACCGGGAATTCACCGTTTTCTTCTCATCGAGCCTAAAATAGACTTGGTAAATCAATTCGTGCTTGATTCAATGCATTTACTTTTTTTAGGAGTGATGAAAAAGATAGTAGGGTATTGTATTGATGGTAGCATCAATAAAAAATTAAAGGTAAGTAACAACGATAAAAATCGGTTGTCTAATTTACTAATAAACACACGTTCATAAGCCGATTTTCATAAATTCAAATCGACAGAGTTCCAATTCTTATTATTATATGCAGGGCCTGTTGTAATTAAAAAAGTTCTACCTAAAACTATTTACCAACACTTTGTACTTGTGCATGTTGGATGTAGGATATTGTGTTCCAATGAAATCGCCTTAAAAAATATGTCTATCGCTTGACCCTGCGGGCCAGCCCTAAAACTTCCTGCTGTTTTCGAGCTCCTTGAGCTCGTAAGCATTGTTGTAAATACATTTTCGAGCACTTCGAGCTCGAAAATACGTTTATATTCCATTGTTTTCGAATAAACCGTTTTTTACCAATTCTTTCCCCACGATATCCCGCGAACGAATTAACCGATTGAGACGGTTGAGGTGGCAATCGAAAGCTTTTGTCGAGTTCTAGAGCTGATTAGATTTTTGAATTGATCGATTCGATAGTTTCCGGAATATTCACAAGAAAGGAAAAAAAACGATTTTTTTCATTTTTTCGTCGACGATATCTCTCGAACGGATTATCCGATTAAGACGGTTGAGCTGGCAATCGAAAGGTTATATCGAGTTCTAGAGCTGATTAGATTTTGGAATTGATCGATCTAACAGTTTTCACAATATCCAGAAAAAACGAAAAAAAAAAAATTTTTTTTTTTTCGTATTTCTCAAATATCTCAGAGTTTATTTGACTAAATGGTGTTACATTCTGGCTTATCTATTAATCCGACTGAATATTTTTAATTTAACCAGGTTGACGTCGTTAGGGTGTCAATAGACCCCAGGTGCGTCGGCCGTTGACCTTCTTTTATTTTATGCAAAAAGTTCAATGACTTACCATGGTGGAGATTATGGACCCCATAGGTCGGCCCAAATAATCCCTTTTTTCCGTAATTTCTTCGCCTCCGCTGGTGCGTACTCGTCTTGAAATAGGCCTCTGAATAGCACCCGTAACGAGGGTCGTGGAAAGGGATGCTCCCGCTGGGTAGATGGACAGGTGGAACCTCCACTGGATCCAACTGCCAACCCTCACTGATACCAGTCCCGAAGACTGAGTTCGCCAGTGAATCCTCCTCTGGACAGGAAGAGCTTTGAAGGCTCGGTTCCTCTGTAAGGACGAGCGACTCCAGCTGTTGGACCGCACCACAAGAGCTCGACAGCTCAACAACACAAGAGCTCGATGGCTCAACGACACAAGAGCTCGATAACTCACGAACCTCACTTAACGCGATACCCGAATTTGGAATAACCAACGTCACTGGATCGAGAGGAACTTTCTCGGCAACAATTTCTAGGCGGCGTTGGTGAACTGAACGACCGAGATCCTCATGGATTGTACGAAGGAACCGACGTAATTGGGTCTTTTTACCTGCCCTTCGGCTTCTCGGCATGAATTTTGGAAGTCAGGAAGGAAGTGCTTGGGCTGCCAGTGTTGGCGCCCAAAGCAGGTGAGAATATTAGGCTGCTGGGGACGGCGCCCAGTATGAGGTGTGTATTAATATTGCGCTGCCAGTAGCGGCGCCCAAAGTTAAAAAGGAAAATGTATTTTGAAAAAATACGGATAGATATATATATATTTTGCCTCAAAGTCCGAGTGACAGGATCAAGCCAGCGGATTTGTATAGAGTTCTTAGCTCTATTAGATCTTGTGATCGACTGACTTGATTCTGTCGCTTCTTGGTATAATACATTATCAAAACTGTTAACGTTGCATCTCAGGTTTCCTATAAGAGAATCGTCGTGGCCCGGGTCTCATGCATCGTCATCTGTTTAGACTATCCGCGAGCCACGGCGACTCTCTTATCGCAAGAGATTTCCGTTACATTGTTGGCGGTGAATAAAAATAATATCGCCAACAAAGTAACGATTTATTAATTTATTAATTAAATATGATTATAAGAAGTGTCGAACAGTTTATTCGCCCACTGTGGTGAATAAATAATTCGAGACTTCAAAAAAAAAATATCTAAAAATTTTTATTTAAATTTAATTAAAGCCAGAACGTAAAAATGGTCTAAATTTTTTTTGAAAATCTATGTTCAGAAGATACCTTTCGAATGCCGCAAGAACCATCTAAATCGGTTCATTCACCAAAAAAATATGAGAAGTTTACATCGACACACACACACACACACACACACACACACACACACACACACACACACACACACACACACACACACACACACACATACACACACACACACGCACACGAACATAAAATCGGGCTATCACCAAGTGGAAGTAGATCCGGCAGACCGCCATAAGACTGCTTTCTCGACTGCGTTTGGACATTTTGAATTTTCGCGAATGCCTTTTGGGCTCAAAACAGCCCCTGCAACCTTCCAGCGTATAATGAACATAGTTCTATCGGGGCTCCAAGGAGTAGAAGTGTTCGTTTACCTCGACGATATCGTTATATACGCGGGGTCGCTGGAAGAACACGCCGTAAAATTGAAACGCGTAATGAAGCGCCTCAGAGCCACGAATTTAAAACTTCAACCCGATAAATGCGAATTTCTATGCAGAGAAGTCATCTATTTGGGTCATATTATATCGGCCGAAGGGGTACGACCCGACCCATCCAAGATAAGCGCGGTTGAAAATTTCCCTCGCCCTCGCACACAAAAGAATATACGTCAATTTTTAGGATTAGCCGGGTATTATCGGCGTTTTATCCATCGATTCTCTCAAATCGCAAAACCATTAACGAACTTACTAAAAAAGAACATGGCCTTTGAATGGGGCAACAGCCAACAAGTAGCATTTGAAACCCTACGAGACAAATTATGCGAAGAGCCGGTGTTACAATACCCTGACCAGACTCAACCTTTTATGGTAACGACCGACGCGTCAGGTATAGCCATTGCCGGGATCTTAAGTCAAGGTCCTATCGGGAAGGATAAGCCAGTAGAATACACATCACGCGTTTTAAACGAAAATGAGCAAAAATATAGTACGTATGAAAAAGAAGCACTGGCGATATTACACTCTGTGTCCCAATTTCGGCCGTATTTGTATGGGCGTCCATTTAAATTAGTCACGGATCATAAACCGTCGGTTTGGATGCAGACGGCAAAAGACCCAACGTCGCGGCTCACCAGATGGAGGTTGAAGTTGCAAGAGTATCAATTCGAGGTCATTTACAAGGCCGGCAAAACAAATGTTAATGCGAACGCGTTATCGCGAAACCCACCTGATATTAGTGTATCAGCACGTACGGAAGATAGCGGAACGGATGAAGAAATAGCAATGGACAATCGCGAGCCCCAAATTTTGGTAATCACGCGGGCCCAATCAGCAAAACTTAAGGCTGAATTAGCCGACCAATTGCAACCCTCGACATCTTACGATACTCCAATTGTCCCACGAACACGTAGTCGGGGCGATTTTACGAATAAAAAGTTAAGGGAGAACGAAGAAAAGAAAAATTCCGAACGAGATAATAAGAAAATCGTGCCCGTGTGCGAGTCAAACCGCCCTCAGAATCTGTCGCGAGATTCACCGAAGGAGGATTTGAAGAATACGCTGTCTCGCCGGCAAGACGAACGCAGATACGATAGCGAGGAAGACGAAGAAAGGAAATCCGAAGAGCACGAATCGGACGAAGAAGATAAAGACGAACTCGAATTGAAAAGAAACCGATCGGGTATGCCGCGACGGGTGGTAGAAACTAGAGATCACATTTACATGCAGAGAAACAACTATCTTTATTTCTTAAACGAGGAGGGTGAACCGTGTGATGAGGGATCGAAAAGAATGAAGGAACGATCGCTACTGCCTCGTTTCAAAAATTTGTAAGCTAAAAGTCTAACTCTGGTGCGAGTAGGAAAACGCCATCACATAGTGGTAATATTAAATTCACAAGAAGTTATTAGTTGGAGATGGATACGCAGTACATTAATTAACACGTTAGATCGATTACATTTGCGGGCTATAAGTGTCACTAAATCTCGAATTATAAACGGAAAAACTTGGAATCAAGTACTAGCGATACTACGGGGTTGTTTTGTGGGAACGGAAACTACTCTGGTTATATGTCTTGGGATAGTAGAATACGTCAATCAAAATGACCGTAAGGGGATCCTCGAAGAAGCTCATGCCTCAGCCGTAGGTGGGCATAAGGGTGTCACGAAAACGTTTAATCGCGTCCGTTTACGGTATTACTGGGAGGACATGAAGGTCGACATACAGAAGTTTATTCAAAACTGTTTATCGTGTCAGTTATCCAAACTAAAACGTATTGGAGCTACAATTTCCTTTTTTTTCTTTTCTTGTACGACCATTTCTCTCAAAGTTAGAGCCTGTTGAAAATCGCCTAAAAATTTAGAATTTTTTTTTTGATCCTTTAATTTTTTCCATTAGTGTATATATTCTAACGGTCCAGGATTTACTAACAAAATTAGTTATCGCAATTCCATTGAAAAAAACGACCTCAGAAGAGATTGCTAAGGCTTTTACCAAACGTGTAATTTGTGTGTACGGATCCCCCAAGTCAATTCTCACCAATCAAGGCGCCAACCTTATAAGTAAATTAATGCGTGAATTTGCAAAAATATTTAAAATAAAACGCTACCGTACTACCGCGTACCACCCGCAGTCTAACGGCTCTTTGGAACGTTCTCACCATTCATTGGTCGAATATTTAAAACAGTTTGCGAATCAGGAAGAGGAATGGGATGAATGGTTGGAGTTGGCTACCTTCTCTTACAATACTAGTGTGCACGAAGGCACCCGTTATCAACCCTTCCAGTTGATTTATGGGCGACCTGCTCGGTTACCATCTAGTAAAACAGAAGAGGACCCAACACCAACGTATGAAGACTTTATCGTTGATTTGACTATTCGAATCCACGATGTCCAATCTTTAGCCCGCGAAAATTTAATCCTAGCGAAAGAAAGATCTAAGAGATACTATGATCGCGGGGCAACGGAAGTATCGTTCCACCCAAGCGACTATGTGTTTTTATTAAAAGGGAATAAAAAGGGGAAATTTCAGCTGCCATACGACGGGCCTCATGAAGTAATGGAAATCATGCCGGATGGCAACGTCAGAATAAAAATAGATCGCAAATTTAAAATAGTCCATCCGAATCGCTTAGCCTACTCTCACATACAACCTCTCGATGAGGAGGATGACAGTAGTGACGAAGAATAAAAAGAGGACAGATGGATAATAGTAGTAATTATTAAATAATAGTAACAATAATAGTAATAATAATCCAAGGTCATTCTTGGGATAGTGGGGAAAAGGGAGGGCGTTTCAAGATAAAATATCGTGTGATAATTATCATACAATCTTCGGTTGTCGCGTTCGTAACTTTCAATAAATAAGTTTAATAATAAAAATAATGATAACCCATAAAATAATAATGATAATAATTATAACAACAGTAACCACAACATACAAATGCGGGAAAATCGTTCCCTATTCTGTTCCTTAAGCTTTTACAAAAATAGTTATATTTTTTTGTTTTTCCTCGTACCCCCCCCCCCCCCTCGTACTGTGTGAAGTAAAGAAACAGAAAATCGACTAACAGTAGCCATAATAATAATTGCAGCAGTGATAACGCAGAGCCGTGAACGACTCACAAGGTTAATGGCGCAACGCCTGGGGTTAATATTGGGATCTGCAACAGTTCCACGAGACGAGAACCCAAATCGCATACGGTACGCCTCTGAACAATCGAGACTCGAAAGTTTTGTCGGCTGGGCAGGCCCTCCAGAGTTACCTCGAAAGATGGCCGCCGCGGGATTATTTTACCTCGGCATCGGGGATCAAGTTAGATGTCATGAGTGCGGATCGCGGTTCGGTCTATGGGAAGAAGGCGAAGATCCAGCGGCCAGTCACTATCGCTGGCAGCCTAATTGTCGGTTTATTCAGAACATACCGGGAATAGAGGCAACACTCACTAGACCCTTCGGTCCGAACGGGTATCGTAGTTCGCTTATGCAGGGAGATCATTATATTATTCCCGACGTACCCGAACCTCGGGACCCAACCGTGGTCCCTCAATCCTTGTTACTCGGACGTTTGAACTTGAGTAAACCACGAGCACCTATGCATACCGAATATGCCGTCTATGACCGGAGGTTAGAGAGTTTCCACGACTGGCCTACGTCTAGCCCTCAAGGTAAAAAGGGGCTAGCCAAGGCTGGATTTTGGTATTCTGGTCATAAGGATTAAGTCCTGTGCTACCATTGTGGTGGAGGACTACAGGACTGGATCAAGAAAGATGACCCATGGGTTGAACACGCCAGATGGTTTCATAAATGTTATTTGCTATGGGCCGTAAAGGGGCAGGGTTTCATTGATCGGGTAAGAAATCAGATGAGCGAACCGACTGATATGGAAGACTCCGAGGACTCGGGACAGGTTGCCGAGGAACTCGAAGAAAAGGGCAGCGCGCCTGAGGAAGAGGGGAACGGCGCGGAACCCGAAGAAACGACGGTGGAAGCAGATGGGGAAGGCAGAAACCGAATTCGATGCAAAATATGTCTCAGCAACGAATTGGGGGTAGCTTTCCTACCATGCGGTCACCTGGTGGCCTGCACAGTGTGCGCCCCCAGTCTAACTCGCTGTGCCGTTTGTCGAGAAGTTACCTCTTTAGTGGCCCGAATCGTAATCTCTTAAAACGAACTCCTAAAAACGTCACGCACAACTACATCAACCCCAAATATTTTTTTTTACACATACACATATACCCATAATTATAGATTACAATAATAAGCACTAATAAATAAATTACCCCTACTATCACTTAACATTTTTCTGGTATTACTCCCTTGTACCTTCCTTAATTCGTCTCCCAAATAACGACACCTACACAAAGTATAAGGTAATGAATGACCGAGGGTCCGCTACATAAGAGATCGTAATCTTTTACAGAAGGAAAATGTCCGGAAGTCATCGCACTCCATCAAGTCCTTTCTGCAGAACTATGATATGGGATCACCCCCATCAAACATGTATCGTGATTGACGTGCTAGGTTTCGAAGATGACAACGGGTTACTTGTGCCGAAGGAAATCGCGGTCCTTGATATCGGGCGTCCCAACCAAGAGCACTGGATGGTCGACTATCCGTGCTCCCTATATAATATGTCGTATAAAACTCGCCGGCGTAGTATCGTGAGAACTGCTCTACACGGAATGGTTTGGGAAGCTCGGGGGATAGACTTAGAACTATCGTATCGGCGTATACATCATCTGGCCCGAACTTCTACGCAAGTTTACGGATTCGGCGTCGAGGTGTCCAAGTTCCTAACAGATATCACGGGAGTCCAAGTGCATGACCTAGCCCGACAAATGCCTCCTATAGGACAATTACCGTGCGCAGAAAAATACTGTTTCTTCCACGGTAAAGAGCTAGGTAAAAGATACCATTGCGCCCTGAATAACGTGCATCGGGCAAAAAAATGGCTTCTAAAAGAATCATTCGGGTATCTCAGAAGCGAGTATGATGTACCTCGTTCTTTACGGGTTGAGAGGGTGTACGTTGCCATGGACGTGGGAAAAGGAAGCGGCCGCGCACCGGGAGCCAGCATCCCTTCCATCATTACTGGGTCCATTCAGTTCCGATAGTGCTCGAGAGGAAGCCCAAGGAGAAGAAGCTACCCCACTGTTGCCTCCTGACGAGATAACGGGGTGGGAGTCCGAGTACGAGAACCCACAAGAAATCGCTTCAGCCCCCAGTACCCCGGTTCGGAAACCCAAATTATTAAACAGGTTACGCCGTTCCACGAGTACCCGAGGTTGGCACTCCATCTTCACTATGATGTTCACACTACTTCTGTGTCCAGCCGGAGCACTCATCGGATACGATTGTGGAGCACCGAACCGTCACTCATTGCGAACGAACCGTCACTCATTGCGGAATTCATAGCCATAGTTCAATGGTTAAGGGTGCAGAAAACACCTATCTACAATCGATCGGGGCAGACGAGTGCCAAAGCATCCATAAAACAGGAATCGTTCACATTGGGCTAGACACTCAAGTTGTCGGTCTAAAGTCCAATGCTTCATCGTCTCATAGCATCACGTTAGCCGGAAAAATCGAACCTAACGGCGCCTGCGACGGGGTGAATTATTCGGATCCCTATGGGGTCTGGAATAACGTTGTTGTACAGGGGTACGCGACAGTAGAATTAAGAGATTATCATGCTCAAGTAGATCTCGATAAAAATTTAGCACTTTTAAGATCTGGCGTTGTATGTCCCCTGGCTGACGATAGCTTCTCCGATATTGACGCAGGAAACACCTTCTGGTCTCCTCTACCCACGGACGGCTGCGTTAACGACCGGTATCAAGTTCTGTACGATGGCCCTGCTGCGAAAATAACGGGCGAAAGTAAAAATGGCAAGGAGAATAAGGAAGTGGTGTATACAGTGGTAAGTCGGGACGTTACGTTCGCGTTTCTACGCAAGGGGCGTCAAATGCTGTGCGGATACCAGCTCGTGCGAATAGAACACCCCCAACTATTCGTTATAAAATATACGGACACCAATGTGTTTCCAAGTAGCAAGGCAGCTCTCAGCAGAAGCGCCGATTTGATGGCTTACGTCAACTCAAAGTTTGTGTATGTCGAACGCCATATTAGAACTCAGGTGGATCATCTTTATCGCGACATTTTGAAGCATAAGTGCGATAAAAAATCGCAAATTATAGACACCATATGTATGCGTTGCTACCAATCAGTTCATTACATAACCGATGCCACGAAACGCCCTGAATGCATATTGGTCTTTTGGGTTGGCCGTGGGCCTGTACGTGGAGGAGCCTCAGTGGACGTGCTGGCTTACCAACGCCAAGGATTAAATACGCAATAACCATGTAGTTTTCTTTTAAGGTGTAAGCAATGGAGGATTATGTGAGGCAGCTGTCAGCGGATCATGCCAACTTCTTCGGAGAGATGGTCTACCAACTGCAACCAACCTTCGACCCGGTGATCCAGCAGGAAGGCGAGGAATACACGGAGCTAGTCATGGTGCTACAGGGGATTACAGTCTACATGCCATATCCACGCGCCGAGACAATCATCTCCACCTATGCGCAAGCCAAGAAAACTTACCATGAGGGCCGCCACACGTATCAACGGGTAATGAGAATCTACAACGTATGGAAAACCAAGGAGACGCAGTTCGCCGAGATGCTCAGGGATATCCAATTCACATCAATAGACATGGAAGCCTACTCGACACTTTGTGCCGCTACTCAAGAGATGGTAAACGAGCTGGGTCATGACTTCAGTATACGAAAGTACATGACCAGCCGAATCATGTTGATATGGTACCTCCACCAGATCGTGGTGGTACTCTTCACTCGGAAGTTATCACTGCCACATCGCCGATTGTATGTTAACCCAGACTGGGCTATACGGTGTCGCGAGATTAAGGGACGTTGCTACATGGCTGATTCAACCAGCCCGGATTATATACACAGACACACCCACAGTTTCCCACAAGATCGAAATATCATCTACCAATTGCTATCCAAACAAGAGCCAAATAACCTAGTATCCCTCTTGTTCACTTATCTAGAAGATAGACAACCCGCCAGCAACATTCGGGCAGACGTACGGCAGTATTTACTACGCGCCAATAGTTTTAGGTACAACTTCGCGCTGGCAGATTGTATAGATATCGCGGACTGTAGTGGTGGCGAAGAAGAGACTCTTATCTGGAGCCAAACAAACACATAACATTTGTGACGGAGACTTCTTCCATCCTGGCCCTAGATTCCTATGATAAATTAAATCCTCTTTTAAGGCGACATTTCGTACTACATATTATGATTTTAAAATTGAAAAAAAAAATATATACAAAAAAAAATTATATATAAATATAAAAAACACAAAAAAATTCTAATACAATAAGAATTTACTACATATTATGATTTTAAAATTGAAAAAAAAATTTATACGAAAAAAAAATTATATATAAATATAAAAAACACAAAAAAATTCTATTACAATAAGAACTTCACTACATATTATGATTTTAAATTGAAAAAACAAAATTATATACAAATTATATATTGTAACATGAGAAAAAATTCGACATCGACCCGAGGTTTGGAATTATTTGAATAAAATAAATAGTTATCCGGTGAGCCAATTCTGGTGACACCTATGAGCAAAGATTCCGACTTTGACCAAGCCATCGACTCGACGCATTGATTGAAACGAGAGATCCGGGATAGACGCCGTACTGAACGGCCACGTTTTTTATCTGAACAATTCGGCTCGACTAAACGAACAATTTCGATTTCCGACGTATGATCGATTTGCATTACGACATGTAAGATCAATCCGAGTTTGATCAACGAACAATTAATCGCGACCAATAATTTCGACTAACAATAATTGATTAAGTGAACAAGTGAACAAGCCGAAGCCTCGGCCCGAAGCTGAACAAAGTGTACAACCGATTTGTTAATAAGCGAGTGCAGTGCAATAATAATTAATTAATAAAGTAATTAATTTCGCGTAAAAACTGTGTGATAGTGGAATTGAACGCGTTACCGAACTAAAATATTATTTTATATTTTATTTTATTTCACCGAGCAATTCTGAGAATTACGGATTATCCGTGTCTCATTCGTACCGCAGTCGAGTTTTCCGTTTACAATACTCTGACGTCATTCGTCAAGTATTTTGTGTGAAAAATAAAATAAGTTTATTTTATTTCGACAATCGAACTGACGTCGTGTTTTGATCCAATATTATTCTACGAGCAATTTTAATTTCGTTTATATCGAATCAAGCCGACAACGGCATTTATATTTTGTTGTAACCGATTATTTTTGTGATACCGATCAATTACTTTCTGTTTAATATACGACTAATTATTTTGTGTTAATTCTGATTAATTATTTATCGTAATCTTAAGTGCCTGACCTTTCCTCGATCCGCCACCCTGCCGATTTCGATAATTGTTTATTTGGTGATATTAAAATCACCTGGCGCCCAACTTAATAATTTTGAACAAGGTAGCCAAAAATCGTAAGTGTATTCGGACTTCACTCCGGTAGATCCCCGGTGGTGAAAAACCCGTTACAATATATATATATATGAAATACACAAAAAATATTATTATAATAAGAACCTTACCACATAAGATGATCGTTACAAGTAAAGAAAAAAATAATATATATGCTTACAACGATAGAAACCAATTGTAACCTCACTGTGTGTTTCGTTTCAAGGTGATGGGTAATGTTAAAAGGGGAGAAGAAAATTTTATTTTTCTCTTCCTTCGTTGTTATAATTTTCACTGTGTGACAGAATTTAAGGCAATAAGAAATAAAGAAGAAGAAATTCTTACAATGACGAATTTGTTTTCATAATTGTAGTTTAGAACTACGGATAATCCTTATAAATTTATATACGAAGAATATATTACATAATAACTAATTATTTCCGTTTATCTACTACCTCGAGGATAATAATTCTCGAGAAAACAATTTTTTTTTTCTCTTTTTCTCTCTTCAAAAAAAATTTTTACACCAGTATAATAAAAATCTTATTGTGCCCAAAATTTCGGGGTAATAGTTATAAAAATTGTTTTTCTTTTCTCTTTTTTTTCCTTTTAAAACTATACATATATATAAGAGTCCCCTACTGCAGGCAATTCTTACACGACTTGTATAAAAAATTACAATCACATCGAACCTCTAGGTGTAAATTCTAACAATCAAAAGAATATATATATCAATAAGAATCTTACCTATGCGCTAACCCTTAAAGCAGTAGCAATAATTTCCTTATGTAAGAGGGGAACGGAAATATTGTTATAAGAATTTTCACTGTGTGTTTCGCCCCCTTTAAAAGGGAAATATAAAACAAGGAAATTCTCAAGCAATGATAAAAAGGGGGATCACACTCGTGAACCATTATAATAATATAAGTTCTACTAAAAGTTTAATTTCTAGGGTGATGGTTTTATATTTTTTCTTTATGATTATGATTCTGATTGTGTGTTATAGTTTAGAGTAATGGTTATAATCTTGCGGCTACGGTATAAAATTGTGGTAATCAATTAGTTATTATAAGTCTTAAAGGATACCTCGCTATAACCCATGTTGCTACACATAATAATTCACATAGTCTTCACACCTTCCGTGTGAAAACTCCAAAAAAAAAACTAACTTCCCTTTCTGCCGATTACTTCCCATGTCGTAATTTAATTAATCAACCAAAAAAAGGAGATGTAAAATCTTGTCTGGAAACAAATTTTTTTTGAGAATAATTATAAGCAAAAAAAATGTAAGCGAACATGCGAAACAGGGGACCACCTCTGGCTACCAGGTACGCCAAGCAGTGAAGGACCATCCGGGGCTGTAAATGAGACGTAGGAGGGAAAGAAGAGAATCGGGTGACTTATCCTAGAAATGAGTACAACGTCCGTTCATTGGTTGTTTTTCTTTATTGATACAACTGAATATGTATGCACATGATTTAATCGTATTGCTAACAGGTATCCTTGAACCTTCAGCAAACGCGCCATAATAACCTCAAGGTTGATCATCCGGACCGAGACCAAGTCGGCGGTACTCCTTCCTGCGTGCATCCAGACGGAAGGCTATAGAGATCGGGGTCTTATTCCGATCCAACCAGTCCAGGAAATCTCGATGGTCCATATCTATCACCAACTATAATGATCAATAAAGTGAGAAGAATAGGACTTATTCAAGTAACTTGTAATTAAAATTTCACTGTAAATATTCTTACCTTGAGGAGAGAACTTTGTAGTGGCACCTGTTGTAACTCCATCGTGGGGATGTGATCAAACCATTCAGCGGTCTCTTTCACCGTCAAACGCACCGCCTGCTTCAAGGGATCCAGTAGCAGGAGACGTTGGTTCGTCTCCCCACTTGCCGCCTGCAGAAACAACAGCGGCAGTCGCAGTAACTCCACGAGGTCATACGACCTAACGTCGCTGAATAAGGTGTGGACTTCCTTCAGATTGAGCCCTATTCCTCTGCCTCGCTCGTCCGCTTCCACTCTGCGAACTACCCGGGCGACGAGGTTGGCTTCACACTCTCCCGTATTGTAGTGGATGTCATCGGTATCACAGCGGGGACATAGTGGACGTCCACGAGGTCCTAGGGACCTTGGTCTAACAACCATCAGTGAGGTGTGTGCACCTGACACAGATGGACTCCTGTTCGGAGACATTCGGGCCCCAGTGCCACGGCCGGAAGATCGAGAAACAGGAATCCCGGTCTTCAGTGAATAAGAGCTTACGCTTGGGGGTGACGGCGACACCCAAGTACTTCGAAGACGACTAAATCGGTTCGCAAACCCACGGCGACGTCCTGCATTCACTTTTGGGTACTCCATAACAAACAAGATCACTCACGAGATAAGCCCAAACTAGAACTGTACTGATTGAAGGGCTCCTCCGCTATAAGGGGTCTAATCCCCTCCAAACAACCCTCACTAGCTTCAATAACGGACCCACTCGAAAAAGAGAAGAAGTTGTCTCGAAAAATCTTCACGTCCCACCTACGTTCTCCAATATGTCATAGCAGAAGCATCTAGACCCCCCCACTCCCTCCAGAAGGAAGTTGTTGACCAACCCCGCAACTCACTGCCGCCATCATCGACTCCATTCTCAATGAAGGTAGCCAGGTAATTTTCCCTGTCTATAATCATACAAGTAGGGCGAAAAACTGAACTATGTAAGTGTGTATATATCCTTCTTCACAGTTATACTCTATGATAACTCACATCACTGTTCTTTGTTCACCCATTATGCATTTATTTATTAGCGGATTCTAGATATCTGGAGGAATGATATATACACACATGAGGACATTTTTCTCAAAATTTATAACTGTTACAGTCTGCGGCGCTAAATCCTACCATTTAAAATTTTTTTTTTCTTATTTTCCATTATATCAATTCCGTATACATATATATATATCGAATAATGATTTGGGAACATGTAATGACAATTGTAAGGGTAATTCCCTTCGCCTACGACAGTGGATGTACCATAATATAAATTCTTTTTTTTGCAAGCATCTAATAATAATACACGGGTTCTTAGAGAACTGGCATTAGTTATAACCATTAACACTTATATGGTAGTAGTAGTAGCATTTCTTTTTTTTTGCAGATGAGGAGAGTAATAAACATTGTTACAGCTATTTTATAAGAAATAGATTTAAAATGGAACTATGTAACGCTGGCTGAACAATCCATGTGGACATTCGCGTTGCGCTCATTGGACCCCAACGGTCATTTTTAAGTGTGGAGGTGCGTTACGTCGAGATCGAGCGGGAAAATATTTAATATCGAATACGAAATAAAAATTTTTATTTCTCGCGTGAAGCAACTTCGTGCGGTAGTCTTTTTCTTTCGTTGCTTCTTATCTTTGACAGCTGTACGGAAGGCTAACAAAGGAATTTCTAATCAGACCAGCCAAATGCAGTTGTGTGAACCGAGCGCTACTACATTTAAATCATAACAGAGGTACAAGTTAAACGGTGACTAAGAGTCTAGCACAAAGAGTCTCCAACCGCGACTCTTTACCTCCCGCAGAGTACCACCAAATTTAACTAGCCTCTGTTCGATGCGGCATCCGGTCTTTTGTTAAATTAAAAGTCGATCCATATTCTAATATCTTTTTTATACACGACAGTACATTTATTCCTCTTTAATAAAAGAATATAAAATCGCAGTAACGTCTTCGATATAAGTTTTTTTGGGCAGCTGTGTCAATATCAAGACGAGTTTCTTAGCTAGAATACATAAAAACGCATCCGGTAAACCACTAGACAATAGAATTTGAATTTATTAAATTGTCCATCAGCCAATGAAAATTCAGCTATCGAAGCCTTTGTTAAGTTGGTGGCCAACCAACCGTGACGTGATATTGATAAGACCCAGCCCTTCACGTTTCGTCTTAATTACCTTACCTGACCACCAAATCTGCAGTTGCCAGGCAAGCGTTCTCCTACTTTCATACCTAGCTCCGAGTCCCAAGATAGAATACTTCCCCTCAAAATGACACCACCCAGCCACTTCCTCGATTGCACTCCATCTTCGATCCTCCACTCAACTTATCACTATATTGACGACCATATTGATCCGCCCTTCTCTAATGATCACAGTTTTGGGAATAGCCACTCACCATTTTCCGATTGGTTACTCTAACGTTTAAGGGACCTATGTGATTACCTTCTTATCATAGAGCCATAATGTCCATCCAACCACCGATAAGCCGGGTGCACATTGGTCCCCCAAAAAATTAGAATACTTACGTGCGTAAGTAATTCTCACTACCTAGTGGGAGTTCACCCCCTTTCTCCATGAACACCCCAGGGAGAACGAAGACTCCGAGCATATATAAGGAGCAAGTCTTTTCTATTGTAGTCGCCTCACCTTTGTCTTCAGTTATATTATTTTTCTTTTTACATCGATCATATCGTCTAAATACTCTGAAGCGATCAGATCTATTTTACTTTGGTTTAAGACTCCAGTCTAATTTTTGATACATCTCGATAGAGATACGGTTCATTTTTCCCATTACAAATTGTTATTACTTTTCAATTATCAAATCCGAAGAATAATTATTGCCTATTTTTGGAAAACGGGCGTAATATAATATTTTTCTAGATATTCATATCATTCGTGCAATTATTACTCCAGGTCGGAACGTACGATTACGCGAATAGTGCGGTTTACTTAGAAATTATCTAGCCTTCTGTGCGGATGCGAATTTAGGCTTTTAAATTCAGCGAAGTGACAGTGAACAACTTGGTGCCACTTAAGAAGAGCCAACCTCGACGTGACCACCTCCATTCATCACAACTCGAAGGGTCCAATTCGCCACGGGGTATCACAGCCATTGTCCAGCCAACACCAGGCCACAGCAGCCAGCACCTGTTGTATTGAAACAACAAACATCTTCAAAACTAAATAAACTACCTGTATCTGTAAGTCCTGACATTTTTATTTTTAACATTAAGAAAATATACATATTCCTGACCTATGAAAAAGATTAGTACTATAGTAAGCTTACAATTTTTTTTACTGTAAAATGTTAAAATGCATGTATCTCATGAACAGTGCACTTTAGCAATATAAGTGTCATAAGCAATTTTGTAGAGGATAAAATTTCCTAAATGATTGGTCCTATGCATATTTTTTGTAAGATGAGCCATTTCTTCACTATTAACAAAAATAAGTGAAAAAAGTGAAAAATTGACTTTCGGAGCTGATACAATCGACATGGATCGAGTTAGACCAAAACCGTTTCCTACACTTTTAAAAAGCACCAATTACTCTACAAATAAAAACTGGTTTCAAAACGATAGCTTAAAATCGGGCTAAGTTATAGTAATTTAAAAAAAAATTTATTCGATTTACATGCTTTTTAAATGGGAAAACTTTGATGCTCGATAAAAAGTATTTAAAATTAAAATTAAGAGCTGAAATTTTCAGGAAATTTTTCTCTCAACATAAGCAACAAAATTTTCTTGTGTCCGTTAAAAAAAAAAAATGTTCGTTTCAAATGGAGCACCCTAGAAAAAGATACTAAAGTTTTTTTTCCTCTCTCGATCATTTCGCGAGATCTAGAAGAGGGTGCGACAAGATGGTCCCCCTGAAAATTTGATCAAAAAAAATTTTCAAAAAACTATAAATCCAATATATTTGCGCACTTTTAGCCCTAAGCATGACACCTGAGGCAAAATGGACCAGCCGAAAATTCTAAAAAATGATTTTCATATTTTTATTGTAAAAAGTTAATTACGTTTTTAAATAAATTGATTTTTCAAAACGGCCTTAAAAAAAAATCATTTGACATGAAATTAGTTAACACAAAAAAAAAAGTTGATTTGACGATACCACAAAAATTCGTTTCACGAAAAGTCGAGTTAAGTGGTGGTATCGAGTTTTTTTTTTTTTTTTTAATAAAATACATAAAAAAAAAAAACGCGATGATAAAAAGCAATTGTTTGATGGAAAAACAAAATCTCAAGAGTTTAATTTACTTATTAAGATAAACAATTTATTTTCATTCTGTTTTAATAATTTAAATTACTGTAAGCAGTATTTTTTTGCATATTGTAAAAGTTTGTGTAAGGTTTTCTTTTTTGTTACGAATAATTATCTAAATACATTATATATAAATAAAATAGAAATATTTGGAAATAAAAGAATTAGATAATGACCTACAATGATTCTAATTAATAATTTAATACATAATAATTATTGATAATTAAAGCAAAAAAATGTAATTGTTAAATAACAATTATGAGAAAATAAAAAAAAGTATGTTTATTAAAAATTTATAAATTTATGTTAATGGTAATATAATAAATAATGATAAAATAATAATAAATGAAGATTAACGAATTAAAGTATTTTAAACTTATCAAAATCGAAAAAATTTAAAAAAGCTCGGTATCGTTTCTCGGCGTCAGGATCATTTGCTTCTGAAATCGACACTTCGCGAATTACTATTTGTAATTTTTCACCCCCTTTTTTTTTGTATTTATTTCTTTATTCTTTTGACCGTCAACCACTGATATTTTGTTACTCTCAAGCTTCTGGTTTCGTTGATAATCATCATTTGGTGATGCAATGTTTTGATTCCATTCACGTAGAATATGTTTTTTCGGCGGCAAACCATTAAAATTAATTATTGTGTCGTTATTAATTTGTTTTTCTTTAACAGATTCGTAGACTTCTTCTTTTACAGGATTAAACTCAGTTTTTTGTTTAACTTCTGGCGCTGGCAATTGGTGGTGAACCGGATATCGATAAGTTAGTTGATAATATTTTCGTCGATAGTGAAGCGGCAATTCATCCAAATCATTGTAGTCAATTGTTCCGGTATTGTTTAATTCGCGTATCATCATCGCACATTTGTTCTCCCAATTTTCCTGACTGCGAAGTCCTTTTTTGCCAAATATCCGATATTTTTTTTTCGACACCTTTGAAAATTGCCGTCGTTTTGGGTGAAAATATTCGACGTGGGAGTACCAGTCGGCTGTAACTTTGAATACTTTACCTAATTATTAAAATTATTTTTTATCATTACAATAAATCTATTTGCATCAATTAATAATTAAAAATTAACCATTAATTTAGAATTATTTATAAATATTTAACAATATCAAGTAACTAATAATAATTAATTTTTATGGATTATCATTAACGGAAAAAACAGTTCTGTAAAAGTTACAGAATAAAAAGTGTAAAATTTACTGATGACATTATTTGTAAAATTTACAGATAAAATATGTTATTTTGACAAATTCATAAATGTTATTTTTATAAATAACATAATGTAATATTAGCAGATAATATTCTGCAAAAATTACATATTTTTTCTGTAGATTATACAATATTACTTTATGTAATATTTACTTATAGTTTATGTTAAATCTACATAAGTACACTGTAAAAAATCCGGTGTGAATCTGGAGTGAATTCGGATTGACATTAAATCCGAATTCACTCCGCATTCACTCCGCCACTCGGAGTTCCGAAGTTTTGTGTGCGAGTGTGTGTTTGCGTGCATGTGTGTGTTTAGGTGTGTGCAGGTGTGCGTGTGCGTGTGTGCAAATGTGTGCGCGTGTGCAAATGTGTGCGTGTGTGCAAATGTGTACGTGTGTGCAAATTTGTGCAAACGTACACACACACGCACACACCCACACATTTGCACAAATTCGCACACACGCACAAATTTGCACACGCGCACACATTTGCACACACGCACACATTTGCATACACTCACACATTTGCACACACGCACACAAACACCTGCACACACCTCAACACACACATGCACGCAAACACACACTCGCACACAAAACTCCGGATTTGTTACAGTGTATTTGCATAACTTGCTCTGTATTTTTTACATAAATACTTCTGTGAGTTTCACAACTTCACTATGTAACTTTTACAGCCTCAAAATGTAAAAATTACAGATTTAGGTTTACTGAACTCACAATGTAAAAATTACATTTTTGGTTCTGTAAAAATTGCATAATTTAATTGACAGACAAACATCTGTAAATTTTACAGACTTTTCTGTAACTTTTACAGAACTGTTTTTTCTGTGTTGAAATGTTTATGTAATGAAAATATGTAGGGACAAATGGGTGATACTTCAACTATCAAGTTTAAATCATTAAATACAGATCATAAATGGTAAAAAAATTATTAATTCCATGTTTATTAAGTATCATATTTCACTTAATAAACATGTATCATATTTCACTTGTGTTCAACGCTAAAGATCTATTAATGCATAATTACAATTATTCATTATAAGATCTTACTTTTTCAGTAAAATATTTAAATTTACGGGGTAATAAAAAATTGAATAACATGTTTGTAAAAAAAAAAAAAAAAAATAAATACTTAATACACGAGAACTTGATTTTCTATTTTACACGGTTTAAAATTTAACACTATTTGTTACACTGTGAAAAAATATAATAAAAAAAATACATTTTTCATATAAAAAAAAATATATTAAGCATACATAAAAAAAAAAAAATATTTTTTTTTTATTTATTTATTTAAATTTTTAGGCCCTGAAGCCTTAGCTCCCTAAGGGCCTTACAATAAATACAAAATGATAAATATATATAGAGAGGCGCAAAAATAAATTTCATAATAATAATAATAATAATAATAATAATAATAATAATAATAATAATAATATTGTAAATAACAAATAATTGTAAAAATTACAACAACGGCAATAATAAGTTACGTTGTCTCAAAGCAAGTTGATCAATTATAATTTGCTCTGTACAAATGACAGTAGTTAACATAAAATTTAGAATGTACAGGAATTACAATCATTGATTATCTTTATCTATAAAAAACATATAACATTTAGATCGAAATTCATTGTAATCAATAATTGTAACAATCTCCTCCGGTAATTGATTCCACACTCTAACTGCCGTAACAATAAACGAGTTGTCAAATGTAACAGTCCGAGCATACGGTAAACTTAATACATCAGTTTGTCTAAGAGAACGTGCACGAACTGAAGTTAAAACACTGAAGTCTTGCAGTAGTATTCTATCATGATGTAATCTCAGCATCTTATAAACACAGCAAGCAATCAGAAACTCACGCTGACCTGATAATGTCAGCCAACCAATTGACCTTCTGCTTGGAGTAATATGCTCATATCTCGCCAGTCTGTAAATGAACCTGATGCAGGCATTGAATTTTCGCTGCAGCTTTTTTCGTAAAGTGCCTGACATGTCAGTGTAGGCCACTGTACAGTAATCAAAAATAGGTAAAATAGTTGCTGCAACTAATCTTCTACGCATAGGAAGATTAAATAAGTCACTGTTCATTTTCAATCACGCTAGGCAATACATTGATCGATTGCACACTGCAATAACTTGATCATGCCATGAAAGAATATTATCCAAAATAACACCTAAATATTTAACAGAGACAGAGTAGTCAGTAACTGTATCACCAATCATAATCTTCCGAGCAGCAATACAAGCAGGATCATTTACATGCTGAGGGGAACCAAATATAATTGACCTAGTCTTTGAAGCATTTAGCTTTAAGAAATTATTAGAACACCACTCAACTACCAAATTGACGTCCTCATTTAATTTTAACACTGCATCGTTCAAGTCAGACATTAAACAGGATATGTAAACTACTAAGTCATCTGCATAAAAGAGATGCTTGCATTTAATCTGTAGACCTAACCCTGAGACAAATAACGAAAACAGAAGCGGCCCAAGCACACTACCTTGCGGGACACCGCTCTGAGAACACTGCCAAGAAGATAAACTATCTCCATGCTTAACAGCTTGGGTTCTGTTAGATAAATACGATTCTATCCATAGTAGAGCTCCTGACGATAGATTTAAGTTCTTAAGCGTTAATAACAACAAACTATGATCAACACAGTCAAACGCCTTGCTGAAATCAAAGAAAACAGCAACAGTAACCTTGCGGCCATCAATTGCAAAGCGAATATCATCACATAGTCGGATCACTGCAGTTTGAGTATTCATTCCCTCTTGGAAACCCGTCTGATAAGGATCCAACAAATTATTTACTTTAATGTAGTAAATGAGTTGATCGTGTACACAACGATCCAAAACTTTAGATAAAGGACACAAGATTGAAATAGGTCTATAATCATCATAAGACTGCGGACACCTCACTTTAGGCAAAGGTAACACAATAGACTTCTTCCATTGCTTCGGAAACTGGAATGTCCTCAGAAAAATATTAAATAAATTAGCAATTGATGGCAGTAAAATTTGCTGTAGTACTTTGTAATAAGTAATAGAAAGACTATCTGGACCAACAGCTGTAGTAGTGATGCGCTTCATATTTCTCTTAATATCTTCCTCAGTAATTTCAATAAAATTAAACTGATTCGTGGAATTGCTATCATTTATACAGATATCTTGATAGTTATCGCAATCGCGCCTAGAACTACCAACAGACACAAAGTAGTTATTAAGCCGATCCAAATCAAAATCTGGTGAAACAAACACCTTAGAAGAATCTCTTAACAGACCCAGTTTTCTGAAGTCATTCCAAATGGCTTTTGGACACTTAGCATGCTTAAAACGGTCTTGCAAATAATTCTTCTTAGCTTCAATAATCCGCTTCTTTACAAGACGATGGACATTGCAGTACTCCTTATATGCATAACCAGATCTACGATAAATTCTATACAGTTTATCTCTGCGATGCTGCAAATCACGAATGTCATCAGATATCCAACGAGCAGGCGGACGAGTTACTTTTATCACACGCTCAGGAGCAATGGAGTCAATAATATGCAACACATTCTGATTTAAATGAGAAACACTGTCATCAACTGACAAATAATTATCACAGAATAGTACTGACGAATTATTGACTTTATCAGCTATTGACTCACTACTAATAAGACTCCAATTTCGATGACGGAATGTCAACGGAGAATGCCTAGGAACACTAAAATTTAAAGTCATACTAATAATGTCATGTCCAGAGAGAAAAGGCACATCAGATTGACACGAATTAACCAAATTATTGTCATTAATTATACAATGATCAATCCACGTGTGAGACGTAGCAGTATGATGTGTCACTCTGAACGGAACAATGGACAAATTATATGAATTACAAAAGTCAATCAAATGCGCTGACAAATTAGAATTAGACAACATGTTTATATTTAAATCACCCATAATAACAATATTTTTATAAAACATAAAAAGCTCACTGAAGTCACTTTCAAAATTATTTAGTAAAGCAGTGTTCGGAGGGCGATAAATTACCGAAATTAAAATTTTATTACGTAACGTAGATCACACTTCAGCAATAATATACTCTGGATGACCATCTAGTAGATTAGAAAAACAGCAAATGATTCTTGGTGATAATGTATCACATATAAATAGTAAAACACCTCCACCATGACGTGTCTTCCGGTCATTACGGAGTAGGTGGAACTCAGGAAGGTGGACTTGGGCATCAACAACACATGACGAGAGCCAAGATTCAGAAACAGCAATAATATCATAATCCAAAACTCGAAAATAATCACGAAACTCGTCAATATGCGGAACTAATGACTGTGCATTTAGATGACAAATTTTTATATTAACTAATGAATTGCAAATATTATCACACTGCTTAGAGACAACGACACTACGTTATTGGTTTAAGCCAGGAATTTTTGTTAGATCCATCGACGGTAATATCTTCAGTGGCTCAGAGCCATCTTGAAGTCTAATACATACAGCACTTGACGCTATCTAAACATTTTTCTTGCTAATCATCGGGAACTGCTTCACAATATTCTGACGTAGCTTATAAAGTGCAGATGGAAAACGTCTGTTGATATAAACCGGTAATTTACGTGCACCTTGAACTAATACATCAGCTGTAATGTCTCGACGCTTTTTCTTCGCCTCGAAAAATTTATTAACAATATGCGCAGACTGACACTTAACGAGAACATCACGAGAACGCGAAGAATCAACTCCAGCAACAGCTATCTTTCTTTTACAAAGACGCTCCACCGATGAAACACAGTTGACATCAATCTCTTGAAGTCCCAAAAATGTACTCAAATTCATCACAATATCTTTCAAATTCTCAGAAGGCATCTCAGGAATTCCAGAAACAACAAGTTCATCAGACAATTGTTTTGTTTCCATAAGTAGCTGGCGGACTTCAATATCTTGAATTGATTTCACATTGCTTAAATTATGATTAACCTCCAAAGAAACAGCAGTAGCATTTTTAACCATAGCAACACGTTTTTCTAAGTTGACATAGTACTCACGTAAATCTTTGCAAAAGACACTCAAGCCATCCAGTCTTTCAACAATACTAGTAACTTGCGTACTAACATCTTTAAGTAACCCTAACTTTTCATTTATCTCTTGAATTATTGTAGATTCTGGTTCAGGCTGAGGAAGTGTCTTTATACAAATAGGACACTTATCAGCAACAAACTTCACAACATCAGATCTTGAACGCAGAGCAAATCTTACTTTTACACATGTCAGATGAAAACAATGTTTACAAACATCACTCGTAACTGCATGCTCATCGGTAATCGAGCGAATACAAATACCGCACCAGTTAGTAGGTTTATCCGGCATAGTATAGATGGCAGAAAATACTTTGCAACTAAATAATTAATAGGTTAGCACACTATAGCTAATACTAAAAACACGTGCTATGAAAACTTAAGATTCGAATTGCTGAGCAAAATAACTATTATCACCAAAGTAAAATAGCACAAAACGAAAACAAAAAATTGCTTAATTAACTCAACACAAAAGAAAATTTTTAAATTTAATGCAAAACACAAAAATGATAAAAATATAAGGAGCGAAATATAATACAACTGTTCAGATTGCGCCCTCTATCGGTTTTTATATAATATATACAAAAAATGTATTTTAAGTATGTTGAAAATATATCTTATGTATAAAAAGTACATAAATAAAAATATATTCTAAATATACAAAAAATACAATTATGCAAATATAAAAAATATATTTTCATTTTAACCAACAACCTAGAAAAAATACATATAAAATTTATATAAAAAATATATTTTTTATATATGTTTTTTTATATTTCCATAATTATATTTTTTATGTACTCTAAGATATGTTTTTAATATATTTAGAATGCATTGAAAATATACAAAATATATACGAAAATTGGCCAAAAGTTAGCTATTTAAAATATATTTCTTATACATATTTTCTATATATTTATAAATTTTTAATATATTTTTTTTGCATGGGGGTTGTGTAACTTTCACACTACAGATTCAAACCGAAAAAAACCAAAGAGAGAGCAGAAATAATCCAATTAATTAGAAAAGATGGTAATTTCGAAGAATATTTGAAAGGCAAAATAAGGCCCATGTATCAATCAGGTAAAGTTACTAGTCCACATGTTCCTTGTGCTTATTGTAAAGGACTATATGCACAAAGTTTTTTATACCGTCACTACAAGAAATGTCCCGCGGTTACAATTACGAAAGATTCTAGTAAAATTAGACACGTGTCGGCATCCCAAACACTTATTGCTTGTGGTCTTGATGCTAGTAACACATTACATAAGCTACGTGTTAAAGAAGAAGTATTCAATATAATGAAGGCGGACCATATATCTTTAGTGGCTAAAACAGACACATTGATATATCTTTTCGGTGAACAATATTTATAAAAACATAAAAGAGCTCAAATGGCCGTAGTGTGTTCTAACAAAATGAGAGAGTTAGCTCGACTTCTCATAGAATTAAGAACGATTGAGAAAAATAAAAAGTTTTCATTAATTGATGCTATGACTCCATCATTTTTTGACAAAGTGTTAGAATGCGCCAAGAGAGTTGGAGGTTACGATCCGGTAGAAAAATCGTATAGAGCTCCGAGTTTGTCGGCTCATCTGGGTACATCACTCAAACAAGCCTGTGATTTACTTATCACAGCATTACAACGAAAACAGCGTTTCATAAAATGTGATGACCCAGAAGCCAAAATACAAGCAGCTAAAAACTTTAAAAATCTTATTGCAACACAATGGACCACAGAAATAAGTAGTTTAGCTTTCAAAGATCTAAACGAAAAAAGGTGGAATAAACCAATTATTTTACCATTGACAAAAGATATTTTAAAATTCAAAAATTACGTTAATAAAATCGCGAATATAGCTGTTGCTTCACTTCAAAATTATCCCAATAACGCGCGTGAGTACAAAAACTTAGTAAATGCAACACTCACATTAACAATTTTATACAATAGACGATGTATAGGAGATGTACAATATACTAAATTTCAAGCATACCTAACAAGCTTTTCAACATCTAATCAAGAAGAATTTATGAATTCTTTATCATCATCAGAAAAAGTTTTAACCAGACACTATAAGAGAGTCGTAACTGGAGGAAAGGGAAGTAAACCAACTGTAATTTTATTCCCTCAAAATCTTCAAGACTTGATGAATACTCTTATAGATATTAGACTAAAGACAGATCTCGTTTCACAAAATAATCAGTACTTATTTGCACATCCTGGTAGTGATCGTTGGATAAGAGCTGATACAATTATTCGACAATTCGCTCAAAAATGTAATCTAGATCATCCTGAACAAATTTCATCAAATAAATTACGTAAACCAATCGCAACAGTTATGCAAATCTTAAATCTTAGTCAAGATGAAACCGAACAATTTGCGCAATTTATGGGTCACACTGAAAAAACTCATAATGAATTTTATAAGTGAGTAAATAAAAATCATTATGTACTTATTTATTTTTAGAAGTATTAGTTCTTGTTTAAGTAAAACGCTTGAAAAAAAAAAAAACTATTAATCGTCCTTGACATTTTTTTCAATTACATATAATTCTTTTCTTTGTTTCGTTAGACTACCACAAGATATTTATCAAACCGCCAGAGTGTCTAAATTATTAATACTTATGGACAAAGGTGATGGTAATAAATACAAAGGAAAATCATTAAATGAAATAGATATTAATCCAGAAGTAGATGCGGTTGAGTTAGAGGATACTGATGATGATGATGATGATAATAATGATATTGAAGCTGATAATGATGTTTCATTCAACAATCTTATGCCTGACTACAAGAAACAACCTACATTAACGAAAGTAAAATGTAAGTAACTGTAGCATTCATTTTGCCTTCGTATGATATGATGATAACAGAAAAATATTATTATTTTAGCTTGTAAACAAATTGGTCGAACACCATGGGCACCAGAGCAAGCGAAAGTTGTCAAAAACTATTTCAAAAGGGACATTCAACTTAAGAAAGCCCCTAAAAAACGAGAGTGTGAAGAATTAATAAAAAACCATCCCGATTTGTTGAAGAACAAGGATTGGATTCGCATTAAAACATACGTTTATAATTTATATCGTTAAAAATAAAAAATAAATATCTCTTTTTTACAGTTAAATCAACTTTTTTTATTTAACAAAATAGTAGTTTAAATGTACCTGAAGATCGGAACATTTTTCGCAGAATAAAAATAAAAAATCAAAATGAAAAGTAAAAAATCTACTGGATCTAGATTTCTGAAATATTTCCCGAGTCAAAATTAAAACAGTAGTTTGAGCCTCCAAAGCCTCAGTTCTTTTGATGTTGGACTTCTCGCTGAATGTAATATGGTATTTAAGTCCTCAATGTCCTAAACGAACCGCATGGAGGACTTAATCACCTTTTTAAAATGGTATTGTAACCCTCTATGGCCTACCATAATTTTAATCTGTAACTTCGAATAAGCTCAATTCTTTAGCATGATATTATTGTCATACATAAAGAAATTTCCATCTGATCGTGAGCGTCCAAGTAGCAGTGCGGCAGTGGTTGTGCTTCATATTCGTAAGGTCGTGCTTTCGAATCCCGGCGGCAGCAGATTAGTTTTCAGCAGTTTTTTTCAAACTCTTCGGCAGTTTCTGTTTTCCAACACATCGTTTGTATTTATTGTTCTCATAAAATAATCAATTAATCATATACTAATAAGTCAAATCACCTTTTTAATTTTGACTCGGGTTCGCATATCAATCGGCAATTGCAGCCACCGCCAATCACCCCTGAAGTCACTTTTGAGCGGTCAAATTACATAAATTTTTTCATTTTCGTTGTGTAAAAAAACGTTCTGATCTTCAGGTACATTAGTTGAATCAATTATGAAAATATTAATTGAAGGGATTAGAACTGAAGGACATAAGTGATATGTTTTTTTTTCAAATGATAGTGGTTATAAGCTCCTAAGATTTTGCTTTTTCAGTAAAAATATGAGAAAAAAAAATTTTATTTTGTCACTTATATTCTTTAAGTTAACCAACCCTTCCAATTAATTAAAACAAAATTTATGATTATTATAAAAAAAATAGCTAGTAATTAAAAAGTAATAATAATAGTTATTAATTATGTCACGATATTTGAATATCGCGGCATCTTCGCATCAGGTCGGAGAAGGGCAACAGATGGCAGCACACGCTGCTCAGCACGTCTCACCCATTGTTATTATTATTATACTGTTATTATTATTTTATGCATTATTTTATTTTTATTTACTGCGTGATTATTACTTGTTTAATTATCTAGGCAAAAATTGCAGCCGAATCATTAAAAATTACTGCATTTTATAAACCTGCCAATGGATTTTATAGCCGCCGGGATAATTAATTGCGTATTTATTTATTTTAATTATTTGATTATTATTATTATTATTTTGGTTGGTTGGCGCATGCGCGGCAACGCAACAGTTGGCCTCGGTGAATTGATTTAATTTAAATAAATTTACGGGCATTATGACTAAACTAAGGGACTATTTATGCATAAAATTATATAATTAATTGTACTCTGGAAAAAGAATGGCCATTTAATGTCAAGAGTGGACAAATTACATGCCAAACAAGTCATTGCATCATGTTGATGTCGATGAGTGAATTAACATGCGACAGAGATAGTGCTCCATTGGTTGAAAAGAGAAACCATTACAAGATGGCGCCGGCCGAGGTGCCGGCATGGGACTCACGTGCTGCCATGGTCAGACGTGGATAAGCTTTTGTACGAGTAAGGTGTGCTGTTGCTGTGGCAAAATTTATTGATATTGAGACGCCATTTGAGCTGTTTGGCATAATTGGAGAGTAACTGGCAATTTATATATTTATATTGATTGGAATTGTTGGCCGTTGATTAAATTTGCCTTTAAATATACACCAATGGAGCCAATCAGAGTTCTATACTACAACGACGACTGTAAGTACCTTTGTGCTTAATTCATTGGCGTGTAATTTGTCCCGCGTTGGTGGCCATTTGGGTATATCTCACGTGTGAGTGAGAGAGAGGTTTCAATATATATATATATAGTGCGTAATTCTTTGTCCCGGCGATAAAAATTAAATTCAAAAATTGGAAGGTAAATTTATGATTTTATATTAATAATTATTGGTGACCGTATATGTTATCGACGGTAAATAATTATTAATATTTATTGGTATTATTTTGTATTTTTAATAATTATTGGTGACCGTTCTGATATTGACGGTAAATAATTATTAATATTTATTGGTAGTATTTTGTATTTTATTAATTATTTGTGACCGTATATTATTGATGGTAAATAATTAACACCATTTATTATTATTATATTTTATTAATTATTGATGACCGTGAATTGCTGCCGGTAAATAATTGGTATTATTTACAATTATTATTTATACTTTCTACTCATTATTTCGAAGAGTGTGGGAAGACAATTATTTTTTTTGTTGCGATTTAGTATTCTATGGTAATTATTAGTTATATTATTTATTATCTGTGGTAAATTTATACCCACCCGTAATTTTGTGGTGATCAGTATTCACCATTTGGAAATTTTGCACTTATTTAAATATCACCAGTGGGTGCACTATTATTTTGCGATAACGATCTAAGTTATGATCAGTGCTAATTTATTTTGAGTTTAATAATTAATATTGCGACATTTATATCGTGCGTATAAAATTTATTATAATTAATCATTTATATTTATTGTTTACCACGTGCGAGTGGTAACAAAGGGGAACATTTGTTATTAATTATTGTTTCGTATGTGACTATTGGTCACACAAAAATCTATATTGTGAAGTGAAACATTATTATTTATATTTTTGATTATTGTTAATACCCGTTGAAACAATTTTGTGTATTAATTTAAAATTATATCGGGTAAATGGCTACCAACCCGGGATTTAATTAAATATTATTATTATTTATTTATTGCATCTATCTCTTTCTTGCTTTTCCTTTTCCAATACCTGAATACTGCTCTCTGTTTATTTATTATTTCATTTTCATTTCATTTTCTTATTTATTGTTAATTTGTTATTTTGTTCGTGGGGTACACGAACTGGCGCCCAATTCGGTTGTCTAACCCAGCCTGAGAAGAGCTGTGTATCTATTGGGGATCGTGAGCATCTCCAAAGGACGTTTTTTAGTTTTGTTGATTATTTTTATTTTCAGTTTTACCATCGGTGGGCCATAACGCCTATTTGACACTAACCACACTCCGCCGTGGGTAGTGTGAAATAGTAGTGAACGTTATAATTAATAATTGATAAAAAGATAATTCATTATAACAAAATTGATTGAATAAAATAAAAATTTGAGCAAGAAAAATAAGTTGTTTTTCTAATGTTACTAATTTATTATTCTTATATCTATATAGGAATGACTCTTTTGCAATAATTTTTTTGACTTATTTAATTTGACTTTGGCTGAGCTTACTTCCTATCTCAACTTATTTCGTTGACTCGATTGGGACTTTCTAAGCAATTCGATCCAAAATGTTTTTTTTTTTTTTTTGAACTATCTGGCCGATCAATTTAAAAATCGAATCAGCTCTTAAAACCAATAATCGCTGATCTTGGAAGGAGTGGATAATGTAAGGGTTCCCTTGCAGAATCAACTTTTTTTTAATTGTTTTGTTTCATTGTAATAAAAATATTTCATGTGAAGTAAAAGATCCAGTGCCTGATAACTGCATGTTATTTCTAATAGAGATGTGCAAATATCGATCTATAAAAACATACGGAGAAAAAAATATAGGACATTTTACTTAAAAACGTGAGTTGAAATTACGAAATTCATTATATCTTAAACTTAAAAGGCTATTGAAATTGTGTGATTTGTACCATTTTGAGACTTGTTATTAATATTATTACTATTATCATTATTATTATTATTATTCATGATATGTGTACTAGTGTTGGTGTCATTTTTTATTCTTCAACATCATTGAAATTGAATGAGTTTCAAGCCTTGATCTCCTGCGTACGAATCCCATCCTTAGTCTGTCGGCCCAATATCTTCTGAACAGAGGTATCTGAACTTGTTATACATATTCGTATATGCTATTTCTAGCAATCATTAAGTTGATTGATCTGCCTTACAAATCGTTTAGTAATTTTTAGTCACCGTATAATACCCAGTATTACGCTATTTATCTGATAGCGTAATACTGGTAATTTATCTGATAATTTCTGTCAATTTATCTGATGGACAAAAATTACTAAGCAGATTGTAATTTTTGTACACTTTAGAGTATTTAATGCATAATTTTGAAATTTCTAAAGAATACAAATCCTTGAATCGTATAATTAAATGTATTACTCAACGTTTCGTAATAATTTAGTGTACTCTTTATAAATAATCTTTAATAATAATCTTTAGTAATAAAATTAAAAATATAGCATTTGGTTAGATAAACGTAAAGTAGTAATTAACATTTTGTGTTTCTTACTATACATTTAGTAATCAATAATAAAATCAATGGATTCATCGATTTGCATTAGTATTTCTTAAAAAAATATATTGAATATTATAAGATTTTCGAGTCTCGTTTTCTCTGTATACATGTAGTGATCAAGTAAAAATTTCTCAAGTAAAAAGTATTAAGAAAAAAAGCCAAAAAAAGTATTAAACAAAATAGCCATGATAACGTATTCAAACTTTAGTTTTGCTAAAATGACTCAAACATGATTGTCTAATGAACATAGGCATATACGCCTATGCGCGGTTGCCAAGTCTCGGAGGCACGTGCTACTATTCGATACATGGATGCGAGTACTATTTTCATAAATCTAAGAGCGTATATGAATATTAGTCAAATACTCCATCGCGTATCAATTCAGTGAACTAATCAGTATAACTGTAGATGTATGATAGTCAAAATGACCTCCTCCACAAAATTCGAATATAGCTTAATTAATAACTCTTTAATGGATTAGTTACCATATACACATGAGTACCTATTAGCCTCCGGTTTTACGTAGTGGCCTCCGAAATCGGAGGTGACAACGTCTGTTGCATGTGTGTATACGGAGGCGACAGTGTCCCTAGGCATATATATATATATATATATATATATATATATATATATATATATATATATATATATAAATAATAATTATAAAAAAATATTGGTTCAACTATAACCAATGAAATAATTGGTATAATTAAATAATTATTGGAAGGGATGTTACTACCTGGTAACGGCTCTTCTGGCAATCGAAAAAGATTTCAGTTCCCTAAGTGAGCTCATTCGTCATTGACGAAATTTTAATTATTTAAAGGCAAAGTCCTTAATTTTATTAAATCATTAATAATGGTGATCTAATTGTTTATAAACTGAATTATTAAAATATAATTCAGAAGTTTTTTTTTTTTTAAATAATTGTTGAATTATTCAAAAGTGGTAATTCATTTAATTAATAAATAATTTTGATAAACATCCCAACGATTATCAAATTTAATTTGAATTATTTAAATATAATTCATTTGATGAATAGAATTCAATATTGATAAAATTACATCCATTATCAAGGGTTAAGAAGGAAGAATAATAAATAACAAATCAAATAAATAATTGTTGATAATAATAATAATCATCAAATAAACCAAAGTAACAATTTACTTAAATAAATAATTAATAATAAATTTAAATAATAAATTGATTATTTAAATAAATTGTATAACACGTGAAATCGAGAGCTAAATCATTTTATAAAGCGTTAAAAATTGTAAACCGCATTTAATTGTCTAATTCAAATTTAATTTTGTTTTGTAATAATTTTTAAATAATTGTTTTGATTTAAATAAATTTGGAAGTTGTTTTAATTTTGCTTTCATTATTTTACTAAATTAATTAAATTTTAGTTTACTTAATTTTTAATAATTTTAATTATCTCTTAGACAACGAAGCAGTAAGTATTTTTATTTTAATTTTATTTTTAATAAACAGTCATCCTTATAGCTCCATCCCAGT
Organism: Microplitis mediator; assembly: GCF_029852145.1. Taxonomy (NCBI): domain Eukaryota; kingdom Metazoa; phylum Arthropoda; class Insecta; order Hymenoptera; family Braconidae; genus Microplitis; species Microplitis mediator. Next base: position 19,002,734 of record NC_079976.1, read on the forward strand.
TATTTCGCTCGGTGAAGGCTAAACAGGAGCGCCCCTCTTAATATGTGTTATTTTGCCGTAACATCTAGAATAATAGAATAATCTTCTTCGCCAATATCGTCAATAAGCTCTTTGATCATTGCAGAAGCGATTACTTTCAATATTATTTTAGAACTCTTTGTTCTATGCAGCCGAATATTTTTTTATTCACTTCCTTTTCCAATTTCTTTCAATAACTCACTCAAATGATCAACACTTTGGATAGAGCTGTGAGCTGCAATATGAAGTACGAGCTTGATGTCTGATATTTTTGTATGATTTTCGACTTTAGTAACTATAACTTATAAAATAAATTTTTTGATTCATTAATTTCAAGTAATAATGAAAAAACATTATTTCGAAAACAATTCGTATAAGCTTACCAGTTTCAGTTAATTTTTTCTGCGTTTGATTCAACGCTTTGGCTTTATTTTCGTGAATTTTTCTGGTGCAATGTACCTTTTGATCATGTTTTTGAGCCCGTAAAGTAACTCGGCACCACTTGGAGTATGCCTCACCATGTCCAGTCTGTATTAATTCTGCTGGACTTTTACAAAGCCCTCCTCTAAAAAGAATAGATATCAAGCATTGAGTATTACAATATATAAAAGACAGTAAAGTTAGCGGACATTTGACAATTTAAAAAATTTTGAAATAATAAAATAAACTGTTTATAAAATGAGAGTAAAAAATGCACGTTTAGACGATTCGAAAATCAGTACATGCATTTTTTTTAATTTTATTATTTTCATGAATTAATTTTCAATTAAAACAAGTCAAAATTAGTAGTATACATTACCTTTAAATAATTGATCCTTTTCCACTCGTCGCCGCAATGCTTGTAGATACCCATCCTTGATTATAACGAAATGATTGGAAAGTGCGTATTATAAAAATTAAATGCCGACAAAGTTTCTTTGATCTTGATCAGTACACAGTACAATACCGAGTACTGATACAAATATGGTGAATACTCCCGATGAAAAAAGATTTTATACAATTGTATACAAATGTATAACAATTGTATACAATTCTATACAAATTGTATACAAGTCTATATAATTGTATACAATTTTATACAAATTATATACAATTCTATATACTTATATACAATTATATACAATTCTATATAATTGCAATATATATAATTGTATATAATTATATAGAATTGTATACAATTTGTATTCAATTGGATCGGGCCATTTTTTCTATCCAATTATATATAGTCTATATATCATTATATATAGTCCATATATAATTGATATATAATTCTATACAATTGTATAAAATCTTTTTTCATCGGGCTCCTCAAGTAAACAATAGAAAAAAAATTTGATATTTTATAATTGGCAAATGTATCAAAAAATAACTGATCACAGACATTATATTTATTTGTAACAAAGCGAACTGAAAAACATTATTTTATTATTTTTATGATCAGCAAATAAACACAGAAATAATTGAGTCCAAACTTTTTTTTTTACCTACCGGAAAAAAACTAATCTAAAAACATATGAAGACTAAGAATTGAAATACACTGGTCACAGAAATTAAGGGATAGAAAAAAAATCCGAAATTTTTAGGTGATTTTCAACATGCTGTAACTCGGTGAAAAATTGTCGTATAAAAAAAATAAAAAAAAGCAAATTGTAGCCTCAAGTTTCTAGTTTTAAGATCTGGACCTTAAAATTTTTTATCATGTACGGTTCCGGAGTAATCATAAGAAAACCAACGAAAAAAAAATTTTCAAAATTTTTTTTTCGTTGGTTTTCTTATGATTACTCCGGAACCGTACATGATAAAAAATTTTAAGGTCCAGATCTTAAAACTAGAAACTTGAGGCTACAATTTGCTTTTTTTTATTTTTTTTATACGACAATTTTTCACCGAGTTACAGCATGTTGAAAATCACCTAAAAATTTCGGATTTTTTTTCTATCCCTTAATTTCTGTGACCAGTGTATATAGCTTTATTGGCTACCTGTAGCCGATGAATAAAATATTATCGCCACACGATAAAATAGGTAGCCTGTTTGGCGATTAATAGCCCCCCATCTGGCAGCACTGAACTCATGAATTTTACCGGACAGCTCGGCTGTGGGTACGTGAACCGATGTTATCTATATGAGCGAACCGAGCGAACTATAGTGTATTGCATATGCGTACTATATTCAAGTTGGTTGCGTCTAAGTCACTTATTTGTTGAAGAAAAGCCCCGCGCAAACTAAAAGTTTATTCATAGGAAGAATGTATGAGATAAAATTATGATTATTATATTAATAGACTTGTTACAACATGTGTTAAAGAAATCGAGTAGTGAGCCGAGTTTTGTGAAATTGTTTGTGAATTGACATCAACAGCGTGAGTTTTTTTGGTAGTAAGCAAGTGATTAGCTGAGGTTATTTTGTGGACGGACATAACAATGTAGTTGGTGGGTTTTTGTGTAGTGGATCGACGGCGATAGTTCATTTGAGTTCATAATCAAGATATCACATAGAAATTTTAATACTATTGACTGAATTTCCTTAAAGATTCATGTTTAATTATTCCGAATCTATTAAATAATATACTTTTCGTACGAAATAAGTTTTTACTAAATAAATAATAGATTTTGGTATGTTAAGAACACTTTAGAAAACAAATAATTAAAATATTATCAAACAGTGGTTAATGAATTATTCATTCATTAATTGTTCTTTGGAAACTTGTACCTTAGTAAATATATCTGTTATTTTATTGGTACACTTGCTTGGAATTTTGTAAAAGTAGTTTTAAATAAAAATCCAAAATGTCTTTAAATCTGCTTCAAATTCCACATTAAATACATAATGTGCTTCGAACAAAAAATCATATGCTTCACGAATACTTGTTGATGATAGAGATATGAAGTGATTGTCAATTTTTAAATGATATTGACTAATTGCGGATTTGTTTGAACCAACAGCAAAAAGTTTTGGTTGTCGAGATTGTACTTCGTCAGCAGATTGTATTGGATTTCCAATCTAAAAAATGAAAAAAAAAAAAATAAAAAAATATATTTTAAATAGCTTATTCTTTTTTTGATTGTTCATTTCAATACTTGTGGGTGTAAACACAATCAATTTATGAAGAACACTTTTAGCTTTTCCTCTGTTCGCGCATTTTTTACCTCTGGCTGTTGGAGGTAGGAGCTGCGTTAATGCAATTACAGAATTAGTCTCCCGGTCCCATTCTATAAAATTACAGTCTATATTTTACCAAAATAATTATAAGTTCTTAGATATTTAAATACATTTTTTTAATATATGTAAAAGCGAGTAATAAAACCAATTAAATCAAAATATGTTTCAATATATACCGAGTTAAGATTTATCCAGATTTTCTGTAGCATAGATATTTAATATTGCATCAATATAATCAGAGTACAATTTATTTACAGGTAATTTTTGATATTTTCATTTACTTACTAATTCAGGAACATCAAGAAATCGTGGAAATTCAGTGAAAAAATTCTTGTTCAGATACAAGTATCTTCTAACATCAAATGTACTGATCAATTTCTCGGTAATTAAATCTTTTTGTTGAGGTGTGAAACTTTTCATATAAAGAATTGCATCCTTAACATCAACAGTCTCTTTAACAGTTTTTGTCTCTGTAATAGGCAAGACCACAGCTGATTTTTTTGTTTCTATTTTGTTAGACTCAAGTTCAGTTTTATTTATTTTTCTCGATTTATTTGATAAAGCAGTAGCTAGAAAGCCTTGACCAGAATTGGGATCTTAAAAATGTTCCTAAAAATAAGTTCATGACGTAAATCATTAATCTTAGATTAATTTATTGTTTTAACAATCAATTATTATCTGTTTATTAATGTAGTTATTAATTTTACATGGAAAAAAATGTATGAAAAAACTAATAGGAGTTAATTAGTCGTACTCACATATCCAAGATCACCGTTGGGATTTCAAAGATTGGGAAATAACTCAATAATTGCAGATGCACATTGAGATTTTTCCGATGAATGAAGAGATCTGTTGACTTTTGATTTGTGAGCTGTTCAATAATTAGCAACTAATGTAACAAGTCTCTTGCGGTGTGTGTCAGTAAGGAAACCATGCGCGTTATAGTCGTCAATTAGCTCCGTACCATTCGGAGCATCAAGAATTAGTTTATTTAGTTTCTAGAAGATTTCATGATTAGATTAGTATTTGAAATGAAGAAATGTTGGTATAGAAACTTGGTATCCGAATGAAACTTATTTATAATTTGGGTGTACCTTTTTTGTTAGAACAAAAAACTGTTTAGGAGTCTCGATTTTTGGAGAGAATAGAAGAGCTACCACTAAGTTACCAAGTTACAAAGGACCAGTTGGTGGAGTTCACCCCAATACTGTTGAAGGACAACGCGTTAATGTGGTACCGGAACAACAAGATGAACTGGAGAAACTGGGAGGAGTTCTTGGAGCAGCTGACGAAATTCTACTTGCCAGTGCATATAAATGTGAGTTTAGAGGAGGAGATTACGCACCAAATGCAAGGGGCAAAGGGAGAAGCTCGAGAATACATCACAGCTTTACAGACCATGATGAGACGATACGGTCAAATGAGCGAGCAAAGTCAACTTGATCGACTCTACTACAATCTCAAGCCAGATTACCTGCACTACATCAGGCGCAGCGACGTACGGACAGTAGCAGATCTGATCAAACTAGCAAATGACTACGAGAGAGTCCTAAGCCAAGAGAAGAACTACAATCCATCCATGGAGACTCCAAGAAATAGCGCAATCCCAGTGATAGCGTTCAAGTCAGACAAAATGAAGAGAACGAATGAGGAAGTCAGTACGATCAACAAGTCATATATACGAGGTGATTCATGTTGGAGATGTGGTCAACGAGAACATTACAAACCGGACTGTAGGAACGAGTGGAAGAAGTTTTGCATCAGATGTGGTAAAGCAGATGTATTCTCAAAAGATTGTACATGCCCGGGAAACTTCAAAAGGGTCGACAGGAATGGGCCAGCCGGTCGAACCAAACAGCAGAGCCAAACAATGTATGCAGAAGACAGGCAGAGAGGTCGGCAGCAGCAAATGAACAGGCAAATACAGCAGCAGGAGAACCGCAACAGAAAAGTAATTCAAGTTCCAAAACATCAATTCACTCCAGCAACAACCAATCAAGCAGAATGCTGAGTCATACCATCCATCTTAAAGCCAATGATTCTGGGGATGGATATTCTGACCAGGATGCAATTCAGCCTACAACTAAGACCTCCATGGGAAACAAGCAGGGGGTCGGAGATTCACATACTCAACAGTGTTAACGAGCGGACAGATGGTGAAGAAAAAGAAAAAGAGAAGATGCTGAAAGTCATCGAGAAACCAGTGGAAGAACTGAATAAGCAGAAGGGTCCAGCTCTTCTTCCACCACAAAAGATAAAATTAAAGACGATGGAGCCAATAAAATTCAGATACACGCCCAAGAATCCAGCTATGCAAGCAATTTTAAATAAAGAAGTAGACAGGATGATAGCGGAAAAGGTAATCGAGCCATCCAAAAGTCCATGGACATCACCGGTGGTGATAGTGAAAAACAATAAGCATCGAGTGTGTATAGACTTCAGAAAGGTCAATGAAGTGACGGAAAAGGGAGCCTACCCATTGCCACAGGTCCAACCCACGTTAGACAAGCTGAAAGATTCAACGTACTTTTCGACTATAGATCTAAAGGATGGATATTGACAGATACCGTTGAAGGAGTCCAGTAAAGGGGTCACTGCATTTGCCGTACCGAATAGAGGCCTATTCCACTTCACAAGAATGCCGTTTGGACTTCACTCAGCACCGGCGACGTTTCAGAGGAATTTGGATCAGATAACTGGACCAGAGTTGGAGGGACAAGCCTTTGCCTACTTTGACACCATAATAATACTTGGGAGAGACTTGGCTGAACATTTTCACAACGTGTTGGAGGTACTGGAAAGACTGAGGAGAGCAAAGTAGAAGATCAACCCCGAGAACAGTCATTTCTTCCAGGATCAAATCGTGTACTTGTGCCACATCATCAACAAGAATGGTATTCACACTGATCCAGAGAAGGTCAAATCAATTGTTGGACTGCCTGCCCCGACAACGACAAAAGAGTTGAGGAGATTCATGGGTATGATATCGTGGTACCGAAGGTTCATCAAAAACTGCTCGGACCTAACTAAACTATTGACGAAGTTACTTCAAAATAAGTACCAATAGAGATGGACAGAAGAACAGCAGGAAGCATTTGAAAAATTAAAAGCAGCATTGACGACAGCCCCAATACTGGCAGCAGCAGATTTTTCTTTACCATTTACACTCCAAACTGATGCAAGTGACCAAGGCCTGGGAGTGGTACTGACACAACAGGACAACGGAGTAGAGCAAGTCATAGCATATGCAAGCCGCACTTTGAACAATCACGAAGTCAACTATTCAACTACAGAGAAAGAGTGTCTGGCTGTAGTCTGGAGAATACAAAAGATGAGACATTACTTGGAGGGATATGAGTTTGAAGTAATCACGGATCACCAATCGTTAAAGTGACTCCAGAATATCAGCAATCCATCAGGACGTCTGGCGAGATGGGCAATATACTTGCAGCAGTTCCAGTACACGGTCATCTACAGGAAGGGTACGATGAATAAGGTAGCAGATGCTCATCACGGTCTCCTATGCAGGCATCAGAAGAAGATGAAGAAGAGATCACGAACGAGACAATATTGACTCTGGAAAAAGAGGAAGTAGATCCCTCGTACCAGCAGATGATGAAAAAAGTACAAGATGACCCGGAGAAGTATCCAGATTACGCAGTTCACGAGGGAAGATTATACATACACATCCACCATACCCTGAACTACAACGAAAAAGCAGATGCTTGGAAGTTATGTGTTGCCCATGCATTAGGGAACAAAATCATCACGGAGAATCATGATGATCCAACATCGGGACACTTAGGAGTCACAAAAACAGTTGCCAGGATCTCCTGACGATACTACTGGCCAAGAATGAGGAAGGAAATAATAAATTACATAAAAAACTGCGAGTCATGCCAAAAGTTCAAGACACCACAGTTCCAACCACCGGGGAAAATGGGTACGATTGAAGTTACACGGCCATGGTAGGTGGTAACAATGGACATCGTGGGTCCACTAACAAAATCGCTAAAAGGATTTAACTACATCCTGGTGATCCAGGATAAATTCACGAAGTAGGTAGAACTACAGCCATTGAAGAAAGCCACAGCAGAGCTGATAGTAGAAGCAGTCAAGAAGAAGGTGTTGCTGAGATTTGGAAGACCAAATAGTATCATCACGGACAACAGAACTCAAATTACCAGAAATATATTTGCGAACATGTGCAGCAGATACAGCGTCCAGCACATCAGGGCACCACCTTATTCACCTCAATGTAACCCGGTGAAGAGAACTAACAGAGTTATTGAAACGATGGTGGCTCAATTTATTGGGAGTACACAACGGACATGGGCTGATAAGCTGAATGAGTTAACGTTTGCGTATAATACATCGAAACATGAGACAACGCAGTTCACTCTAGCGTACTTGAACTACGGGCGAGATCTAGACGGGCTAGAGCTAGAACCTCGGTGATTTGGCATAGAATGCCCCATATACAGCTTGAGTAAGTGATTTATCTAAATGTTTTTCATTTTAGTATCGATATTTACTGCGGAAACAAGAACTCGAATTTTACGAATGTGCCTAACAATTACTTGAAGTTTATTTAAAAACAACTTATTGGTCTAAGTTCATCTAATTTAATGTTTATAATAATTTATATTCCAAACATGAGTGTGAATGAAGCAGAGATCACACAAATTTAAAATTATTAATAAATCGACTGAATAATTTGTTATGTCCAAATAATTTTTTTTTTTAAAAAAGGAGGACCAGGAGAAAAGGACTAGATGAAAACAAACCTGTCATAGGATAGTCATTTTTAGATTTAAGAACCAAGTCATTTTTTTGTATGACCTAAATTTATCACTATTTTTTTAATTTAAGAAAAAATAACAATTTCTCTTGTATTTTAGTTTCAGAAAAAAATCTTTATTTCTTTTTTGTATTAGATATACGAACAAATCTTTATTTGATTTTAAGTATAAAATAATTTTTTTGTATTCCACTAAGTTGCTTGTATGTTCATCAAATAATAAAAAAAAAAATTCAAATGAAAAAAATTCTTAAAAACTGATTTTGTTTAGTCTGTAAGAAATAAAAAAAACTACGTTTTTTGTAAAGTAGGAGGGGAGTGTGACGAATCACAAAAATTTTAATTTTAAGTTTAATTTGTAATTTTAATTTTAAGTTTAATTTGTAATTTTAATTTTAGGTTTAATTTGTAATTTTAATTTTAAAATATATGAGTAATTTTTAAAAAGAAAAAAAAATATGATAAAAATAATTTACTTCATTAATTAAAACAAAAAAAGTACATTAGAAAATATGTGTAAGAGAGAGTGAGCAGAAAAAAAGAAAAACAAAAAGAGAAAGAAACTAAATTCGTGGAAAAAGAATTAAAATTCTCGGAAGCGAAGATCGTGTAAAAGAGGAGAAGAAGAAGAGAGAGAAAGAATCAAAAAAGAGAGAGAGAGAAGATGGGCAATCGCTAGCGAAATGGTGGCGACAGTACCGAGTGCCATCGCTAGGCGAAGAAGGGCGCTGATCACTTTTCGCTCGAGGACGGGTTACCCAAAAGGGTTAAAAGCAAATTTTAAACACGTTGAAATCAGATCAGCTCACTACCGGAGAATATCTTGTAGAGAGTAAAAGTACCTTTTGGGGAAAAATACTCGGGAGACGGCAGTTGAATGCATTGAGACTAGGAGAAATTCTAGTAGCAGAGAAACAGCAGTAGCAGAGCAGTAGCCGTATACAGTATACAGGGGTATACTGACAGCGGTTGCAGAGCAGCAGCTATACACAGTATACAGGGGTATACTGGCAGCCATACACAGTATACAGAAGTATACTGACAGCCATACACAGTATACAGGGGTATACTGGCAGCAGTAGCAGAGCAGTAGCCATACACAGTATACGGGGGTATACTGACAACGATACATAGTATACAGGGTATACTGGCAGCTGTAGCAGAGCAGCAGCCGTACACAGTGTACGGGGTATACTAGCAGTGGTAATACATAGTATACGAGGTATACTGGCAGCAGTAGCAGAAGCAGCCGTGATACACAGTATACTAGGTGTACTTGCAGCGGTAGCAGAGTAGCAGTAATACACAGCGAACAGGGGTATCTTGACAGTGGTATTATACAGTATACGGGGTATACTAGCAGTAGCAGTACACAGCAGACAGGGCAGAAGACGCCATACGGGGCAAGGTGGTCATAATCGGGGTAGCTGTATATCAGTAGATGCAAGTAGAGGAATTTATGTCGGGTGCAAAGAATAGCTGTTTAGCAGATCAAGCAGTTCGGAGGCAGTTTCACTGTGGAGGAGATTACTGGGAGCAGTCGGATAAGGAAAAATCGACGAGTGGAGGCTTGGTGGCAATCCTGCATGCACACTACATTCCTGAAGAAAAAAATCCTCAAATTGAACGGAATATAGTATAGGGCCGGATAGCTCAACTGGTAGAGCACTCGGCGCGATACCGAATTGGTCTGGGTTCGATTCCCAGTTCGGGCTATCTATATTTTTCTCAATTTATCTATAAATTGTCTTATTGAGAGGTTTGCATGTTTAGGTTTCCACTATATTTAAATGGTACAAAAACAATACAGAAGATATTCTTCAGTGGAGGTCACTGTGACATCTAGGCATCAACGGGCAGTACAGAGGAACAGACCGTCCCACGCAACGCCGTACAGCGAAGATTTTTCAGTGGAAGAGGCTACAGTGTCCGAACGGGAAGCAGTAATATCGCAGCGTCAGAGGCAATCGTACAGCAGAGTACTTCAGAAGGCAATCGCTAACAGCAACCAAGAGAGGGGATACCACAAACAAGGCCTAGACCAAGGATTCTAGCACGAACCCTAAGACCAAAGAGCTTCGTGAGCCATCGTCAACCAAGCAGTGAAGTGAAAATCGCGAGTACAAAACCAGCAAGTCGGCAACCCGAGATCCAGTGGGAGCGTCCATACAGCACGGTGGAGTTAAGAGAATTCCTTAGTGGTGGGGTCTATCAAGTCCAGCAACAGCAGTCAAGCAGCATCCTTACATCAGCCTATTGCAGAGTAGCGGCCAATCAATAAAAGGAGACCAAGCCAACCAAAATAAAAAAAAACATACAAATATAAATTACCATTCCCATTTCTATGTAATTAGTTAGTAAGTAATATTCAATAAATACTTGTATATATATATATATATTATAACACAAAAACTAGGCGCTACTTTCTGCGCTATAACTTCGTTCTCTGCCTTTAGCCTCCAGCCTCAATACGAATAGGGCGCCAGGAAATTTTTATCACTGGAATCACCAAACCAGTAAATCATGAAGTTTTTGGATAATTTTTGATCTGTGGAATTATCACCAAAACCACGCATAAACAAAACTAAAACTAAAGCTTAACAAAATGCTCAGAACTTATTAGCAAAACAAACGGAGACTGGAAAACTAAAAACAGAGTTACTGTATGCCATGGTGTCGCTCAGTGTGTAGGTTTATGGCGAGAGGGAGTGGTCCGGGTTACATCATTCCCAGAGTCATATAGATTTATTTTAAATTTGCAACTTTTATTTAACAACATTAATCTCAAAACTCTATTTAACAATAAATAAAATACGGTAGCTCAGTACAAATAATATTTTCCTCTATAACGAATGCTGAATATAATAAAATTAATCTTAACAGAAAGTAAATTGACGTCTAAACGATACGTATCAATATTTTATAAATAAATTAGTTAATTAACTAGAACTAAATAATAATCAGATAATATTTGGTAAACTAGAACAATAATTATGGATTCGATACTCTAGAACATTTCCTTTAGCAAAATCGTAAAACTAACGTACATGGGTCTCATTTCGATGTTAATTAGACACTAATTGGTTCATCAATCAAACATATTTCTTATAATTCATTTATAAAATAATATTAACAATAAAACGTGATCGTGACTCTAATAATGTAACACTATTCTCATAATTCCCTCAGATAGTAAATCTTTTCTTTAATTAAAACAGGAGCATAATACCTCAAGACTTTTGACTCGAACTCGATTAATTATTTATAATAATTAGTTCATACCTGATGTCTGGTGAATAAATATCGAGTAACGTCTTACACTGTTTTTAAATAATACTTCTGTAGCAATAATCTTAATCTGTAGCTTTCCGCAATGCCTTGAACTGTAGCGCCATTACTGCACACGTCTACTCGCTTCAAGTGACTAGAGTCGAATACTCACGTCGTTATCAATAACTGACCTCTATATTCTAAATTCTCAAATCCAACTCAATCTTTACTATAACGGTAACTGGAGGCTCAAGTCCTCACCGAACGTACTCACTAAACCCATTCTGAGTATGGATATCCTTGGCAGTTGCTCTCCTGGAACAGACTTCAGCTGGGATCATAAAACTTATAAACTAAGTGACCTATGACTTCCTCAGCGGTACAAGTGGTCATGACTTGTCCTCTGAGGCCTGTCAGACTAATAATTTAAAAATGACCAAACGGCTTCCACAACAGCAACGGTCACAAAATTACTGTTGAGGCCTGCCAAACCAAAACTCCAAAACTGATCCCATTCTGCATCCGTCAAATTCCTTATATACTGGAGCACTAGCATCTCAGCTAGACCTCTGCAATTAACCAAGAAGTCTCAGAGGGATAGAACTAGGTTCTATCATCAGATGATACCGGGTGACTAATTTAAGTCCCGCTCCACGGTAACACTGACTCGTCCACATACTCAAAATACTAAAAATCCAAAACTCAAACGATCATTTTCCCAAACTTTAATCTCAAATCATAACCCATAACAATTTTCCATAATTCTGATTCTAATTCTTATTTTCTTTATCCAAAAATCCATAACTGTAGCCAGACGTTACTCCATATTTGATTCTTAAACTATAACTTAATCAAAAATCTGTATAAAAATCGTAACTTACTGTAAGCTAAATTATAAGTCTTGAATTACCATGCTCGTAAATACAATAAAATTCGTTGGTGTTTGTGACGTTCACTTTGATTTGACCCCCATACGAAAAATAACGTCACAATATATATTTATATATATATATATATATATATATATATATATATACATATATATAAAACACCGACATTAGTCTGTATGACAGAAATATTAAAATAACCTATTTATTAGTATTCAAATGTTTTTATAACGAAATTCCTGCAAGGTGAGCAATCTGTATTAAATGTTTAACTGTTTTTAAGCGTAAAAAAAACTTCTAATCAAATAAGTATGTTAAAATCATTATATTTAATTATAAAAATGTATCTTCGTACAGAGATTAATGTCGAGGATATACATTAGGGTGTTTAAAAAAAAAAATTTTTTTTTGTTATGGTCTCAAGCTGGTTTTGAGCATAAAAAATTTTTCCCAAAAGAGCAGCTTGAAATCTAAATCCTGCTAAGAGCTTAACGACTATTTTTTTTGCCATTTGGATTACATAGAAAAAAAGTTCCTATGTGTTTTCTTAGTAAAACTAACAAAACAAAATTTGTGAAGCTCTAAACTATAATAAATAGTAGAACGTCATGGTTTTATTATAATAAACAGTTTTTTGACAGAAATTTAGGTTTTCTCTCGATTAAATATGCAATTTATTTTAATTTGAAACTAATGTATTTTGAAATGACTTATTCAAAAAAAATATTTTACTTTTGAAATTCATACGGGAAATAAGTAAGATCTCAAAAATCTTTTTAAAATACCTGACTGATTATACATAGTATATTAATTTACCGTTTAAACATGTACTGCCATTAAATCAGGAAATTATTTTTAAGACTGTGTATACATAAGTTTTTTAAACTTTTTTGTAGAGAAATTGAGCTTTTTACAAAAATATAGACTTCAATTATAAAAAAAAATTTATTTTTTGTTTTTATTTACATAAACAAAAAAAAAATTTTTACATGTTATTCAATTGGAAAAATGAATAAACTTTGAGCTCTCAGCAGAATTCAGCAGGATTTTATACCTAAGATTAACTTTCAAGACCATAAGACTTGAAAAAAAAAAAAATGTTTTTTTGAAACAGCCTAATATACCCTGATTAAGAAATATGATTTGTTCCATGTTAAGTGTATATCTATATATTAGTCGATTCAAATTGTTTTAAATCATTCCGAATTGTTTTGAATCATTCCAAATCATTTTTCTTAATCAGGGTACATAAAGTTTTATTTAAACTTTTTTAATACTTCCTACTTGAACAATCGATTATATATATATATTTTTTTCTCATTTTAATAATTATTTTATCTTTTTTATTTCCTAATTACGTTGTATCTAATTAATTTCGATTTTCATTTAAATTTATATTAACCCAAAAAATTTTTTTTTATCTCATTTTAATTTTAATTATTACTAGCATCAATAAATATATTCTCATATAATAACCCTTATTATCTAACATACTAGTATCGCTATATTATGTTTTGAATAACTTTTAAATTATTATCAGCTAATGAATTTTACAGAGTAGTTAGAAATATATTTCCGAATACGTAAGAATAATTTTTCTGGGAAAAAAAATTAAAATAAAAAAAATTACATATTCTTTTTAACTTATAAGTACAAAGGTGTTCTTTTACCAACGGTCACATAATAATTTTTTTTATTGTTTCATATATATTTTTGATTTTTTACTTAAATTACAAAAATAGTAGGAAAAAAATTTTTCAACTTCTGACTTTCAATTAGCTTTCAAGGGGGACACCCTACAGATTCTAGAACATCATTTATATGTTTTTTACTACCACCCGTTCTAAAGTTATTGATAAGAAAGTTAATTAACAACTCTGAAAAAGTTTAATAAAAAATTTTATGAAAATTTGTAATAAATTGTAGAGTTTTGAATATTTTTTTATTTATAACTAATCAATAACAACAAAATGAATTTATGAACAATTTCAAAACGATATTAGCAAAATAAAAATTCAATAATATTCAATTGAAAGTACAAAACCCAACTTCTGAATAACTTGAGAACGGGTAGTAGTAAAAAATATATGAATGGTATTCTAAAATCTGTAGGGTGTCCACTCGAAAGCTAATTGAAAGTCAGAGGTTGAAAAAATTTTTTTCCTATTATTTTTGTAATTTAAGTAAAAAATCGAAAAATGAAAAACACTTTTTTTTGAATTAAAATGAAAGTGGAGTAAAAAAAAATCATATTCGACAATTATTAGATGTTTTCCACGATTTTGAATAAAAAAAAAATTTTTAACTTCCCGCTAAGAAAATTGAAAATTTTCAAAAATTCGGGAAGTTATTGTTTTCGGTCCGATTTTCGAAAATCGAATTTCTATCAAATCTTGACATTTCGAGGTTCTAGGATGTTATTCTGACTAATTTCAAGATGATGTCTGAGTGTATGTATGTATGTATGTATGTACGTACGTACGTATGTATGTACATATGTAAATACCTGTATCTTTTGAACGGATGAACCGATTTTGATTTTTAAGGAGTCATTCGACGCGGCTTGTCAATACCTTGAAGCTGAAAAAAAATGAACTTGATCAAAATCAGTTGATTCGTTCGAAAGAAACCGTTGTCAAAAGAAAAAAAAAAATTTTTTTTCGATTTTTTTGAATTATCTCAGCAACGATCACATAAATCAATTTCAAGATCTGATCAGCTTCAGAACTCGATAAAACGCGTCGATTTCCACCTCGACCATCAAAATCGGTTGATTCGTTCAAGAGAAACCGTTGTCGAAAGAAATAGTAAAAACCGGTTTTTTGCGAATATCTTTGAAACGATTAAACTAAACAATTTCAAAATCTTATCAGCTCTAGAACTCAAGAAAATACGTCGATTGCTGCCTCAACCATCAATATCGGTCAATTCGTTCGTGAGATATCGCGGGAGAAAGAAATGCTAAAAACAGTTTTTTTGAAATTAATATTATACAAAAGTATTTTCGAGCTCAAAGAGCTCGAAAATGTATCTACAACAATATTTTCGGGCTCAAAATAGCGGGAAGTTTTGGGGCTGGCCCGCAGGGTCAACCGATAGACAGATTTTTTTCGTTGGAGCTACCCCGATTGATCGATTATTTTTTTCAAAAATGAGTGGGCCACCTCCAAATGTTGAGTAAAAAAATTTTTTTTTTCTTGAAAAATTTCCTTTTATATAAGGTACAAATTCTACCCCCATGCTAAGAATAACAAAAGAAAAGTTTTTTTTCAACCCACCCTACTATTTTCTGCCAAATAGTGATTGTCACGTAATTTTCACGAATTCGGTTTTAGAGAGTAAAAATAAAAACAAAAAATAACAATAAAAATGAAAGCAATCCACCAATTTTCAATATTTCTTTTTTTAAACATTTTCTCCAGGAACGTTCTCATAAAACGTATGCTGTAGTTGGTCGGTCGAAAAGGTATTCAATTTTTTTTTTTTTTCTATAATTTTCTTAAGTTGTTTTTTATTTTAAAGATAATAAAAATAAATTGACGCTTGTTACATCTTTTTAGGTTTTGTGCTATCATCTATTCTAAATTAAAATTTTGACACAGAAATCGAGATTTTTTTTTTATTTTTCCTAAGTTTTTTTCAAAATTTGATGTGTAACAAGTTATCGATTTCTTTTTATTAACTTTTGTTGTTAGTCTTAATAAATTCGTTAATTTTAGTTTATTAGCTTTTATTTCAAGCGGTAAAATAATATACTCAATACTTGCAGCTGTTTCTCGTGCACTATAAAAAGTATTATATATATATATATATATATATATATATATATATATATATATATATATATATATATACTAGCCGCTACCCGTGGCTTCGCGCACGTAAGTTGTGTAATACATGTATTATTATTATAATTAGACTTACTAAATAATTGAAGTAGATATATATATATATATATCTATATACATGTGTGTGTATGTTAATACTAAATCATTATTATACTAAAATCATGTCAATGGCAATTAAACTATATTTAACTAACAATTAATTATCACACAAAGTAATTTTATTGAGTCAATTATTTTTTAATTAAGCATATGTCATCGGATCTTCTTCCATTTCCTCTAAGATTTTTTTACAGGTTGTATCTTCCACCATATCTACATTAAATAAAAAATGTTTAAATTATGATAGCGATTAATTCATTTCCTGATTGAATAAAACGATTCAAAACAATTCAAAACGATTTAATCTTAATGTTATATAGATACACATTTATTATTGAGTAAATTGTTTTGTTTAATCAGGATTAGTTCTTTTCATTCTATGAATAAATTATTACTTTTTTTTATCCAATCATTTTTTAATTTTTTTTGTTTTTCTAATCTTTTTTTTTTTTCTTCAATTTTATTAATCAGTTCACTAAATTCTTCAAACGATAGTAATGTCCTATACAGGGCATCCGTGTATGATATCTATTACTCAAAAATTAGTAATTAAAATAGTAATTATTATAATAATATTTAAGATTACAAATAATATTTTAAACGATAGCAACTTTTCTCGCGTCCTCATAAGCTTTTCCAGTGGATTCTGATACACCTTCATGAAACCCTACATTTTCATGAAATCTTTCAGACTTAAGAAGAACTCTTACCACCGTCGAACACCCAACATGAACAGTTTTATCACCTTCATTTACAAAATCTAAATAATTAATTAAAAAATTTAAATTTATAAATAATTTTTAGATGAATACTCTGATTGAGAAACCTAATTTAAAATCATTCAATCACGATGCGAAACAATTCAAAGTTGGCAAAATTGACTACATATAGATATACACTTTAGCATGGAATAAGTCATTCCAAATGAAATTATTGAATCAGGGAAAAAAAAGATCAATTACAATTATTTAAAAAGCAAAATATTACCAATTGTTTGATCAATTATCTCATGAGCCCAATTTTCTCTGCTAAATAATGTATTTGCTGGCTCCAATAAAAATTCCAAATCAAAAGGATTTGCCGCCATTTTTATCTCTTTAAAATTATTATATAGAACCAATATATTATGTTGACAGTTAATTAATGAATTAGTAATTAAAACAATTGAAATGTGATAAATGAATTTTATGAAAATATGAAGTAAGCTAATTAAAGTAATTAAAAAAAAAATACGATCTATTTGCTAAATTATATTTTCATAACGTTCATCACACATAATAGAATTAATTGTTAAAATTACTGCATTTTAAAATAATTAAAACAAATAAAAAAAATCTTATTATAAAATAAATAAATAAAATTAAAATAATAAATAAATAAATAATTAAAATTAAAAGTTAGTAAACTAATTGATTCAATAAAAAATGATGAAGAAATATAACATAGATTTTTCTAAAACTGATCCTTATGGAATTATTTATCCTGGAAAGAAGAGAAGGTAATCATACACAGAGAAAAAAGTTATCTTAAATCAAGAAAATATTTTGGAAGACAAACATTTTTGGGAACCAAGTCAAGATTTTTCGAGCCAAGAGAATTTGTCTTGGCTAAAAAAATTCGTCTTGGTCGGAAAATATTTCTACATCATCTGAGAAAATTTAGGCTTCCAAAAAAACTTTCTTGAATCAAGAATATTTACCTTCAGTCGAGAATTTTTTTTTCTGTGTACATATACAATTATAAAATTTACATTTTAGTTTTCCCTGTTTTTTTTTTTTTTTTCTTTGAGTCAATTCTGATTTACACAACTAAAAATATTTGCGTGATTGTGCCATAAAAATTAATTATAAATAAAATATCTACATATAGTTATAAAAATGATATTAGCAATAAAAAAATATTAACTTTATGAATTTCAGTTTTACCGGATACGTGTTAATGATTGTTGGATCAAAAGTAATAAATGGAAAAAGTAAATTTATTTTCATCATTAACGAAGGCTACAATAATAATTATCAAATAATAATAAACGATCAACCGTCTAAAATAGAAAATAAGATTTCTTTGAATCAAGTAAATAATCCAAAAAATAGTATGTATACGGAAAGAAAATTATGGGAAGTTTTGCTATGCGTTATGGGAATAGTTTCCATAATGGTATAGGAATTGTACCCATACTATTATAGGGAACTATTCCCACAATATTATGGGAATAGTTCATATACCATTATAGGAACCATTCTTATAATATTAAGAGAATGGTTCCCATACTATCATAAAAATGATATTATGCGAATGTTTCCCATAATTTATGGGAATGGTTCCTAGAATTCATAGGAATAATTCCCATAATTCATGGGAACGATTCCCATAATATTATAGAGTATTCTTATAATTATAGGAACTGCTCCCATAATTTATGGTCGTAATTCCTATGATGGTATAGGAAAAAATTTCACAAAATTATGGGAATAGTTTCTATAATTTTCTTTCCGTGTAGCTTATAGTTTACAAATTAATGATGGTTAACTTTTTTATGTTGATAAAGGTTCTCAAAATCAAAAATGCATATGCTACATTTAGAATCGACTTTAATTTAGACATATACCCTCTTTCTCATTTTAATTTTGAAGTCGACAACTTAGAAAATGTTGAAATAACACCGATTTACTTGCATAGGAATGATTTCCGTCAGCCGTTAAGCCACTTTCAAATTGTTGTCGAGACTGAGGAAGACGAATAAATTTTATTTTTAATTATATTATATAGATACTTGTATTACCATAATTTATGAGTTTAATTTAACTTAAAAAATTAATAAATATATTTAATAATTTCTATTTAAATAATGATATGAATTGAAAAAAAACAATAATAAAAATACCAATGAAAATAAAATAATATAAATAATTTAATATTTCAATTACACTTATATCCATTATATATCAATTATATCCAATCCCTCGCGGACTCGGGATTACTCCGAAATAATGGTGAAATTTCGGTGAAATCATAGTGAAATGACAGTGAAATCACTGTAACTTTGTGCCATTTGCTTACTGTGTGATAATTATCATCCGATGGTAATTTTATGATGATTTCACCATCGATTCATAGTAGAATCACAATAGCATAACAGTCAATTTACAGTAGTATAGCTGTAAGTTGACAGTAGTATTACTGTGTATTTACAGTGATTTCACTATCAGTTTATGCTGGATCTGCAGTGCTTCAGTCATGCTTTCTCAGTAATAATACCGTGATCATACAGTGATTTCACAGCAATCTTACTATAGATTCTTCGTGAAATCACAATAATATCGCTGTGAATTGACAGTAATATTACTGTGATTTCTTAATCATTTAATCCTGGATCTGCTTAGTTTTCATCGAGATTTAGGGGCAATATTGAGATCCTATATTTATTGATTCAAAGATAATAATAATAAAATTAATAATAATATTATAATAGCAACAATAATCCTAATCTTGGTTTTTCAATAAATAATTTTTCTTGTTTAAAAAAATTATTTGGTATCCATCCCTTTGTACGACTTCATGTAATTCCTCTGGAGGATTAAATGCTATTTTTTTACCCTCGGTAAAGAAGGAATTTTATTTTTTTTTAACGCATGATGGGACTCGAACTGCCGACCCTTCGATTGAGAGTAGCTTAAGTCATGTACTTTAGCCCGCTCGGCCACCACACGCATTCGGAACTAAATATTTAATCTGTTACTTCATGCTATTCAATACTATATATACTCAAGACTAAGCTATAAGAAAAATTATTTTATTAAATACTATAAAATTAAAAGAATTCGATATTTATCAAAAAAAAAATTTTGCCTTCATTTGTAAATCATCAAGTTTTCTTAATTTAAGAATATTTTATTTTAAATTATGATAAATAATAAATATTTACTATTGAAATATCAATCTAAATGATATTCTCTTTATTTTTTGCAGTAGTTTAAATTCAATTTATACAGTTTTAAAAAAAAAGTTATTCAATTTTTTTATTTATTTATTTTTTTTCATAATTCTGAAGAATTTTACCGTCTTAAGCTTTTATAAAATTAACTAAATTAGATAATTACAGATAAAGTTTCGCTCGGAAATTCCTAAAATAGCTAAATTTATAATAAATAAAATACATTTGTGCCCAAATATTTGCTAAACTTACAAATAAGTATAGGAGCATTTATGAAATAATTGATATTATTTTTTTTTTAATTTCATTTCTATCGATTAATGACATTAAAAATTCAAATTTTGATCTTGAAATTGGATTAATGATAGATGTACCGTATCAGATCACTATCAAAGTAGAGTGAAATCATGGAGAAAACGCTAATAATTTGCTGTGAAAATATCATAGAGTCACAGTGCTAATACTACTAGGTCTCCATGGGATCACAGTAAAATCATGGTAAAACCACTATGAACTGACTGTGAAACTATTGTAAAGTCACAGAGTTAACACTATCAGATTACTATGGAATCACAGTGAATTTGTAATGAAATCACGATAAACTGACTGTGAACCCATGATAAAGCCTCAGTGTTACCATTGTTGGGTTACCATAAATCGATAGCTGATCGACAGTAAAATTATCATGAAAGTATGGTAATTTAATTCTAAACCTACAAAAGAATCACAAGTGAAATCACTATGGAACTACCATAAAATTACTGTAAAATTACTATATAACCAGAGTGACGAAATGGCACAAAACGACTGTGAATTCACTATGAAATTACCATCAATACACAGTAAACTTACGGTAAAATTGATTTCACTGTTATTTCACTGTGATTTCACAGTAACCCCGAATCCGCGAGGGATTTAAAATCAAAATGTAGCTAAAAAACAAAAATATCACATTAATAAATTTTTTATTGACTCTATTGCATTAAAATAAATTTATGAGCCTTAAAATCAAAAATTACAAGTGAATTTATCATTGTTTTATTCAGTCAATGCCAAAGAAAGAAAATTTTTTTTTTCCTAAAATTCAAAAATTTATATCTTTTGAACAAAAAAAAACCCCTACTCAAAAATTTCAGGATCTTTTGAAATAAATTAGAGGTACTCTAGAAAAAAATTTGAGCGAAAAATTTGATGGCAGTCATCGACTTTTGCAATTTTGGAAATTTCAAAATTTTCCCAAAAAGCGAATTTTTGAAAAAATTTTTTTTTGGTACCTTTAAGTATCCTATTTAAAACCTAGCTCAGATCATTAGAGTAATTGTAATAGTTTTCGAGATCTTTGAAGAATAAGTTTAAGAAACAGGAAAATTAGTGAAATTTTCAAAATTGCATAACTTTTGAAAAAAATTTTTTTATTTTTTTTCCCTTGGCAGAACTTCGTTATGTGATGAGAGAAAACTTCTGACCAAAATTCGTCCAAATCGAAAGGGGTCGATTCCAACTATTGGTCGATTTGACATGGAATGACCCATATATATAAATATATATATATTATAATCGTAAAATTTATAACAGTTTTAATTTATCAATGTTTTTACAGTACTTAAGTATAAATTTATATATTAATATACGTTTTTTATCGCTCATTGTACTAAAATAAAAAATTCGTATAAGTGATGAATCTTAAATAAATACAATAACATTAATTAATTTGACGTTACTTTTCAACTTAAAATTGCTTAAAATTGAAAGTTTTATCAACTTTTTCTTTTATATTATGATTCTACTAGATAGATAATGCAAAAGTAGTCAAGTATTCGTTAATTTCAAATGTAATATATTCAATTGATAATGTCTTTTTTTATTACAGTCAAGTTATCGATTCTGGTTTCAATAAAAAACGATCTAGATAAAATATTCACAATGAGTGATGGAACTAATAACGGTATGAGATACAGTAATTCTTTTAATTAATTTACAACTGCTGCATAATAGCTTGTATCGAAACAGAGCATATTATGTTTGCTTAAATATACATCTTCTAATTTAATTTATAATTTTTCAGATCATAATCCATATAAATCTCACATAATTAAGCTAAAGCAGCAAGCGGAATTTTTGCACAGACAACAAAATGAAATCCTCGAAAAACATCAGCAAAAAGTTAAACAACAGCAGATGATCTATAATTTATTACATTCATTGCAATCTGCAGAGTCATATGTTGGACAATTTAAATCAATTAATACTTCAACTTCTTCAACATCATCCATGATAGAATCATCAGCTATTCTTCCTAGAGGACCAGTTTCAAATCATCCACCAGTATCACATTCAGCTTTACAAGGAATTAATATGAATGAACAAACGTAAGATCCATTAAATTTAACTCGCATAATTGATCATTTGAATCCACTCTATCCAGCCTCAGGATTAACTCAAGAAAATCCAATAGATTTAATAGCTTCATCTCCTGAAAACTTACGCAATAAATCATCACTAACATCAACAGAAAATCGATCCAAATCAGTACCTCCACATACAGAATTAACACAAGATAAAACATTAGATTTAACGTTTACTTCCTCTGATCATCAACCTAATTTCAATCTATCATCTATCAATCAACTTAATAATTTGTCATCAACATCAATAACCGATCGTTCACAGTTGAATCGAGAATCTGTAATCCTGTTAAACAAATCGCTGTTGAGATCAAGAGGTGAAAATTCTAAGTCTGTACCTCCACACGCACAGTTAGCACAAGGCCGAGATACAGATATAATAAATTTTCTTTCTGGACAGTGCTTTAACGAGAATCCATCATCTGCAAATCTACTTATTAATTCGTCTCCAAACACTAACTCTTTGTCGTCTCATCAATCCCTACAATCATTTAGCTTATCAAATTTAAGATCGGTACCTATGTATTCGCAAGTATTCATTCCACCCACTGTAAAGAAAAGTACATTTTTAAACAAGCCAATAGCTCAAACAATGTTTTTATCCACGCAACCTTTGAATTTGAGTGCCCGTCTATCTGACACTTCAAACCAATCATCGCCCAATATTGAACTTTTGACACCACCATTGATTGATATAGAAAGAACTTCATCTATCGGACCAAATCAACTAAGTCGTTCAAAACCGTTGGATGGAAGAAACTTCGAAATGAACAAAGAAAAAAAGACCGATGAAATACAAGCAAACTCCAAAAGTCAAAAATCACATCAAAAAGATAAAAATCACGCAGATAAAAATAAAAAAAATGAAAAAAATAATTCACACGATGATAAAAATAAAAAACACGAATCAAGTTGAAAACGAGAATATGATCGAGAGCAGTCATCATCAGATGAAAACGAGAGAGGTAATTTTAAAATTTGTTTGCATTATTTAAAGATAAATAAATTCTATGAAAAATTGAGGTGTTGACAAAAATGAATTTTTATTTTAACGTGAGTGTTTAAAGTGTGCACGTTTAGATTTTCCAACATTTTTTATCATTCGGGGCATTTTTTTTTTTTTTTTATATGTAATGTTAATGAATTTTTAAATAAATATGAAAAAAGAATTTTAATTACGCGACATTTACCGTTTTTTTTTTTGATTTTTTTTTATCAATGAATAATATTTATTAATCTCAAATAACAACCGTTTTTATTTATCGAAAAACATTAATGCTCAAAAATAAAATAAACAATAACTAAAAAATAATTTTCAGAAAATTTCTTTGGTCTCAGATTTAACAAGCTGTATAGATTATTTACAATTTTTTTAAATACTTAAATAAATATTATGGTATTCTCTTATATTAATAATTTTATTTTTTTAGGATCAGTTCGCAGCCGTGGAACTAGCGCAGGACAAGCAAAAAAATATTATCAACAAAGAGGAGGATATAAAAATTTCAATTATCAAACGCGATATTTCTCTAATAGAAACTTTGCCAATCAAAATAATAGAAACAGAGGAGGCAATAATAACTTAAGAAATAATAGAGGAAATAACCGAGGAAAAAAAAATTCCTACACTAGACAAGATGACACAAAAAAATTGGTTTATATATTTAATAATAAATAAGAAAAGGAAACAAAAAACAAGATGATATTAAAAAGAAAGAAAGTAAAAAAAAAATATGACTTGTTATGTCCGCCGCTTAATTTTTAATTATTTATCCGGGATTTCTCCCTTTGGTAGCGATAGTAATTTTTAGACAAGCGGGTTGGAGGGTGCGGACAACAATAAAGAATACGAGAAAGAAATTATCTTCCTATAATTTATTATTTATAGTGGATCTTTTCGAAAATTAAGAACCCAAACGTCTTCGAAGAGACTGGTGCTCTTGTTTAAGCCAAAAGTATTTTATGATGATAGAAAAATAGCTCTTTCACCTACCTTTCGATGTCAATTCTTCTAGTGCGGCAGCTATTATCCCTCCAGGACTAAACAGCTCACTCGACCTTCCTGAGGGTTGGTAGAATGGGTGCGGCTGGGTTGGTAGGATGATATCTTATGTACTACTTTCGAATGAAACCGCAAGGTTGGAGTGAAGAACTTGATCTTTTATTAATTATTTCAAATTACAACGTTTTTACTGAACGTCACTTGTTCACTCTAGTTTTTCACAACATTATATTTTATTTATAATATAGGATTATTTATCCTTAACAGATATTTTTATTAAGATTTTAATATATATTTAATGCGTCCTTTTTACACACCCGAAAAGTGGTTTTATGCGCAAATTAACTCGGCACGAGATGGAATCGCAAATTCACGTGATTTGCGTCACTGGTTCGATCGTACCGGATGGTTTTTATAAATCCGACAAATATTGTACTAGACGAACGATTACTACAGTTGCGTCAGATCGAATTTTAGATCAATATTTGAGGATTTTTAATAATAATTCGAATTCAATTACTGATTATTCAACGCCGAAACGGATTCCTGCAATAATTGGATACAAAAGATTTTAGTTTTAAATGCCTTACTGATTATTCTACGCCTAGGACGGATTCCTGCAGTAAGGTTAGTGATAAATTCACGATCTTTGACTATTTCTTATTGATTATTTCGACGCCGTAGCGGATTCCTGCAATAAGAATTAGTCTAGATAAATTAAGAAATGCCCTATTGACTTTTCAACGCAGATGCGGATTCCTGCAATAGGGTTTAAGTTAAAAATTATTAAAAATCCTCTTATTGACTTTTCAACGCCTAGGGCGGATTCCTGCAATAAGAGTACACGAAATTTCGACGTTCGAATATTCACGGACCGTAAGTTTTATGAACCGACTAGCCCTGAGCTATGGGTGCTCAGGCTTTTTATAAACTTTGGTTGGTGATCTGATGGGGAATTTATAATCATTGTCATTGGTGGAAAGTGACGACAGTTTATTATTTATTCGTTAAACTTATTGCAGGTGTCTTCCCACTATTCTTTGCCGCATAAAAAGGTGAAAAAGCTGACGCTGCGTTTTCACGCGCTTTTCAAAGAGGAGCTCAGAAATAATTATTTTAAATAATTATAAAAATAAAAAAAAATTATTTGGACATAACAGACTAATTTTGATTAATAATTCTTATATCGTACTTGTTGCTAATATATATATTTTTTTTTTTAACCATATTGTTTATTTTATTATTTTTTTTTCTCTTATTACGTTTTTACTTTAATTTACTAATTACAACAAATTTACAAATTACTACAAAAATATAATTGATAATATTGCGCGAATACCCACGTATTCTCAAAGTAAAAAAAAAAACTATTAATCTATAGATAATTTTTTCGATCTCAATTGAGCAAAAATTTTAATGTGAATTAATACTCAGACTTTGCGATTCAGATAATTTTTGTAACTTATTACAAATTTACTTAGAAAATATTTTTTTTTTATTTTATTGTTTTTTGTTCTCTTATTACATTTTTAATTAAATGTACTAATTACTATAAAGATACGATTGATAATATTCGCTTATTATCGAAGTAAAAGAAAAAACTATCAATCTTTAGATAATTTATTCTATAAAAAGTTTAATGTTAAGAGCATTCTCAGACATGCCCCTCACTTTTTTAAAATATGCAACGACATTCAAGTGTCATAACCGTATTACAATTTTATTAATTAATTAATAAAAATTTAAAACCTTAATCGATAAAAAGACAAAGTAATCGTTATTTCGTTGAGATAAAGAATTAAAAAAAAATTACTTACAATTGATATCAATTGGGAGTTAAACGAAATTCGTTGAATAAATTTTAGCCAAAAAAATTTTTAAATTTGAATTATAAAATTTACATGACGAATTTACTGAAATTTATTTAACGAATTTTGTTTAACTCGTAATTGATGTCAAGTGTAAATAATTTTTTTTTTAAATCTATATATCGGTGAAATTACGACTTCGTTGTTCTTTTTTTAATTAATGCTTTAATTTTTTGTTAATTAATTGATAAAAATTTGATACGCTTATGACACTTGAAAGTCATTGAAAATTTTTAAAAAGTGGAGGTCACTGTCTGAAAATGGCCTCAATTAATAATCAGACTTTGTAACTAATTAAAATATAATATAATTAAACTAATTATAATATAATTAAAACTTTGCTTAGAAAATATTTGTTTTTTCTAGGGGTCTTTTTTTAGAAATAATTTTTTTCTTTTTGCTGACGCTTCAATATCATTCAACCATAAATAAAATGTAAAATGAATAAAATATTATTTGTTAATTGATGTTATGAAACTTGTTATTTCGATAATGCATAAAATTAACAGTTGTGTTCATAAATAAATATTTACTAGAAAAAAATTTTCTTTCTTATGGTGAAAATATTATAATTTTGCTTTATTATCAATAAAAACAAATTTTCGCATTATTTCGTCAGTAATTATTGATTTTCTTCAATATGCCAAAACATTTGTATATATATAATTGTTTGATAAAAATGTAAATTTATAGAGAAGGTTGGGAGGACTAAACGGAGTACTCAAGGAAATATTGAGTTTTCGGGAAATCAAATACATTGAACCTTTTTTTTTTTTAATGATATTTAAAGTAAAGGGAGAAAATTTACAGCTGCCGTTAAAAGAAAAAATTTTTTGTTTTGCGGGCAAAATTCTGTACCCCCTGAAATAAATAACAAAAAGTAAAATACATTTCCTAATATTTAACACATTAGATTAAATTAAATTTTCTCTTAAATAATTTACATGAATAGAAATTACGTTTTACATAATTATTAAATGGAGGAAGAGAAAAAAAAAGTTTTTAATAGTTTTTATCATGAAACAAACGTCATTCACATTTTTCAACTGACACTTATGATTTTCGAAGAAGTTCAACTACCTACTTTCAATTGTTAATTTTTTTTTTTTTTGTTAATCACTATTTATTATTTACTTCAAGGTAAAAGATTTAAGTTAGTTTAATTATATTCCAAAGAAAACATTTTATAAAACCAATTATATACTGCTTCAAGTAACAGATTAAAAAATTATTGAAAGTTGATTATTTTAAAAAATTTTAAAATTAAAAAAAAAATAGTAAATATTTCCAAGTTAACTATTGAAGTACATCTTAAGTATTTTGACACGGGAAGTTTTTTTATTGTCAACTGAAAGAAAAAATTAAAATTGATTTCATACTATTTTTTTACAAAACTTTCCGAAAACAGTGAAAATATAAATTCACAACAATGCTCCAAATTAGATTTAAAAAAAAATAGAAAAAAAAAAAAAATAAATAAGAGACTCGAAAAAAATAAATTGAATCACCCGCTCTTTTCCCATAGAAATTTCCATGGTAAATATACGGTAATAAAAGTAAAAAAAAAAAAGTAAAATAAGGAGAACATTTCAAATGAAAAATGGCGGCTGTGTGTGTTTGTTTACATGTAAAATTGCCGGTTTTAACCGTAATGATTTATTTTTAAAAAAACGAGAAGGTCTACAGTAGAAATTTTCGAAAGGAACCTTCTCTGCTTAATTCTGAAAATTGTGAAAAAAAAAATTAAGTCGTTTCGTCATGTCGTTCTCGAGATATCCGTACCACGCCGTTTTTTTGAACCACAGACTAATGGACGTCCACGATAAATTTTTTTTAATGAACTTTTTTTTATATTAATACATATTAGACAACTTAAAAAAAGTATTAGGATTACTTATTAGTGTTTCAGCTTTATATTGATGTGCTTTTCATAATGTGTAAGAGTAATAGAAAAAAAAAATATGCAGTTTAATGAGGGGAAGTCGTGTGACCTTGGCAGGTCGGTTATACAGCACAACCTCTCCGCTTCGCTTCCGAGGCGTGCAATATCAACTTATGTGCTATGATATTTTCTGATCTTAAAAATTAATTGTAGATGAAAAACATCATCTTTATTATAAAATTTTTTAAAATAAAAATTATGTATTTTTTAAATAACTGTGAGCTTTAAAATTGATGTTATTTGAAGTTAATCCTACAGACAATGAATAATAATCATTCAAATGAAATTAGGTAAAATACATTGTGACTTTAAATTTTGTGACTTAAAAGTTTTAAGTACCCTCAGAGGAAACGGTGATTGGTCCAAGCTTGGTAAACGACTGGCGCAACTCTACATAACTTTGGGACAAGAGTTAAATTGAAGCTTGGCCCAAGCCAGTCTAAGTCTCGAAATGATAACCTCCTCCCAAGCTTGGCTGCCAGACTTGTGCCACGACTGTTGCTAAATAAGCACCTATGCTTATTAAAAATAAATTGAAAAAAAAAAAAAAAAATATTAGTAGACATGTGCGGGATGGTAACATATGGAAATAAATTTGTACACAGAGAAATCAGGTGGATCGATGAAACTAATTTTTTTTTTGCATTTGCTGGGTCTCGAACCTGGTCCTTCATGACTGCTAGGCAAGCGTCTTATCCACTAGGCTGTTACGCTGTTCACAGAAGCCAGGAGTTTTTAGGTACCATTTGTTATTTAGACTGGTAAACTAAGGCTTGTCACTTGTATGATGGCTGAACCTTGTCCCAAGACTGGCAAGCCAAGGCTTGTCACTTGAGCATTGGCTGAACCTTGTCCCAAGACTGGTAAACCAAGGCTTGTCACTTGAGTATTGGCTGAACATTGGCCTAAGACTAGCAAACCAAGGCTTGTCACTTGAGCATTGGCTGAACCTTGTCCCAAGACTGGCAAACCAAGGCTTGTCACTTGAGCATTGGCTGAATCTTGTCCCAAGACTGGCAAACCAAGGCTTGTCACTTGAACGTTGATCGGATCTCGGACCAACCTTGGGAGGCCGAGCCTCGGTAGCCCAGTATTGTGCCAAGACTAGCCCCGTTGTCAATATTTTTTTTCCTACAAGGGTAGTGTGAAAATAAAGTATATTAATAAGTTAATTTATTGTTGTGTGTATTTTTCCTACTTTTCACTAACTCAGACTTCTAAATTACTCTATGTCAGTTAATTTAACTTTCGAAAATAACAAATTTCTCAGTGGGTCATATAAATTTAAATTTAAATTTATCGAACAATGAGCTACTAGCAGCTAGAATACTCCAACGAAAAAATAAAAAAATTATTTTGTTTCATAAGGAAGGAGTTCATAAGGACAATTTTGTAGAAAATCAAATGTACTACAAAATTACCATTCAACTTTTTTTTTTATAGTCAATATTTTAATTGTTATAAGTAAACAATTTAAATAATAAGACTTCGAGAGCTCATAACTATTGATCTGTTCATCATACAAAAAAGGTCTTAATGGCAATTTTGTAGAGAATCAAATGTACTACAAAATTACCATTCAACTTTTTTTTCATAGTCAATATTTTAATTGTCATGAGTAAATAATTTAAATAATAAGACTTCGAGAGCTCATAACTATTGATCTGTTCATCATACAAAAAAGGTCTTAATGGCAATTTTGTAGAGGATCAAATGTACTACAAAATTACTACTCAACTTTTTTTTCTACGACCAACAGTTTAGTTTCCAGATGTAAAAATAACGAATTTTCGTAAAATTCGCATATTCTAACGTCATTAATAGATGAAATATTGAGTGCACAGATTTGATTCTTTGGACTTATTTGTAGACAATTTATTGCTTAAGAAGGTTCACTGATCAATAATGTCAAAAAAAAAAATCTTTACAGTTTGCAGCCATAAATAATGTCAAAAAATAGTTTTCCCATGTTATTTAAATGGGAAAACTTTGAGATCGATGATGGACCTCTTAAAATTTAAATTTAGGGCTGAAATTTTAACTGAATTTTTTTTTAGGGCTGACAAACAAATTTTTCGTGGGAGCGTCCGCAAATCTACACTGATCTTAATGAAACTTAATATACTTATTCTATGGACGATTACCTTGGATGAGTACGAAGATGAGCCAATTCAGCCAATAAGTTTAGAAGTTATGGTTAATTGAAATTTTGTAAAATTTCCAAAAACATATTGTTTACTTATTAGACTGGGTGTCACTTTCAAACGGAAAGAGATAGCTTATTTTTGTTCGTTCTATGTGAAAGCTCATTCGATTGCCTACAATTCTGAGTATACAGCTTATTCATTTGACCATTTTTTCTACACGGAAAGAAATGTATGGTACTTATCACCATACTCTTACTACAGTATTGCAGCAAGTACCATAAGTATGGCGTTATTCACCATACTGTATAGTACAGAAAATTTTGTGTAGCTTACATGTCTGTATAGCAGAATTGACCAGATAAGTATGGGCTTGAGGCCCATACTACATTGAAGAAACGGCAATGCCACTAGGGCATTCCGCAATAGATCTTTGTGCGGTAGCCAATACACTATCGGATTACTACCAATACCGCATAGATGTAGCTGCAATACTTCGTCGATAAATAGATGAAAATATATTTATGTAAACAAGTGATCACAGGTTATGTTAGGAAATAATTCTTATTTAAAATACATGTGAATTGTTAGTTGTGTTTTTTTTAAACCATTCTGTAAGTATAATTTATTAAATTAGATAATATCCAAAATTTATTAAATTGTTTTATTTATTTATATGTAAGAAAAAACTAACCTTAACTTCTATCTTTATTTTTTTTTTCCAAAATTTAGTCCACAGTCATGACCGACCAGTCATTTGAAAACGGTAAGTTTATTATTGTATTAATAATTTCTTCTTTATACTGTTTCGTGTTTTTTTTTCTTTTTTTATATTTACGAACAATTTACGAGATTTTCATATTTTGATATTTTTTATATTCATCGTTAACTATTTTTTGTTTTTAACTTGTTTCATATCTGTTGTTGTCATTTGTAGTACTTTTTATTTAATATTGTTTTTAATTAATTAAATTGTAAATATTTGTTACGTCTTAAATTTTTATTTTACATACAACTGTTGATGAAGTTTTGTTGTCGATGTCGGAAAGCATTCCACCTAATTTAACATCTAATACTACCTTCGTTGGTATTGATAATATCATTAACTTTTCACAAATCACGTTTTACGATCCAAAAGAAAATTTACAAAATTATTTAAGCCGTGATTTTGAAGGATTGATAATATTGAGCTCGTTTGCAAATAGTCTAAAAAAAATTTTATTTGACGACATGAGATCGCTATTGGTAAAGAAAATTATTGAACGCGAAGTGAATATTGCATTACGAGACGCAAATTTTGAAGTTGGAGAGAAACCGTTAGAGAAATTTGTGTAGGTTTGATAAAAGAAATTGTTAATTATGATAAATTGAACGGTAATAAGCAATAATTTTTTGACAAATTTTTTTTTAATTTGCACAATAATATATTTGGTTGAGATATTATTATTTAATACTGTTTAATTGGATCGTTGATAATTTTTTTGTTGTTAATATACAACATTTTATATTTTATCGTAGTTATTTAAAATCATTTGTAGTACTATTTGAAATCTTTATTGCCTTCATCCAATTCTTTATCTTATGTTTTGGCTGTTTATTAACCAATTAATCCCGCACTGTATGAAATTTCTAATTTTCTTCATACTTTTATTAATTTTTTAATGAAATAATAGAAATATTACTAACATTGAATATTAATCAAAACGATGCTATAAATATATACGTTAAACACAAATTTTTTTCGTTTCAGAATTGATAAAGATCGTTTCATAAGCTTAGCAAACGAAATTGAAGCTCAGTTTAATGAAGACTCAGGGCTTTATTATACACCTTACTGTCAAGTAGATGGTGTGAGGGTTAATCCCTCTGGAAAGTTGTGGGAACGATACAACCTAGTGAAAAAAATTTTACGAGATGCTGGAATTTTGAAGTCCAAGTCGAAACCTTTAGAAAACAACATACCTACAGCTTCAACAGATGGTATTTTTTATAGTTTTTTCATTTACAAATACTTGCAATTATTAAACAATTTAATTATTAATATCTTTATATGCATAACTATAGATAAGGGCATTGAAAAAATTCAGTGGCTTCAAGAAAACGTAGAACCCTGGGACAAAGTTTTACAATACTGGGATGAAACTTTCGATGAACGATGGAGTTCACTTAAAGAAGGCAAACACCCAGATACGTCACTCCACTCACTGTATGAATGCCTTAAACAAGAGAATGGAATAGCTCTGGTAATGAATTTTTTAATTATAGTTATTTTGGCTACACTCGGTCTAATTGTCTGTCAATTTTCAATCCTTACAGATTCACCTTGATTTTCAAAAAATTCAGCCAAATGTATTAGATGATCGTGTCAAAAGAAATTGGCCACTTCTATGCATATTTATCGGAGAGTATTGTAAAATTGACCCTCAATTAAAATCTAATCCTACAGCTCAACAACTACTTTTAATGATTCCGAATCTGTCTGACGGTTAATTTAAATTAATATACAATTCATTGATATCGATTCGTTTATGAATTATAATTAATATTTATTATTTATTATTTTGTAGATAATGAAAAAATAATATTACTTCTATTATTAGCTCATATGCTTAAAAATACGAATCTTAAGGGGTAACGGTAACGGATTTTCAATTCAATTTAATTTACGGACAAACATTAGAAACCTAAAATAGAGAGTCTTTGGCGTTTTTTAAAGCCTTAACAAAGAGCTAGAAATTTCGTAATTTCATAAATTCTAATTCGTCTCCGAGAAAAATTGTTTTAAAATTCTCATTTACTCTACGAGTGCAACAAAGACAGTCCCGTTTATCTTTCTGAGTGTGAGAAAGAGGTCCGGTACCGTATCCCCTTAAGCCTCCTGCATTAAAAAAATCTGGAAAAAAAAGAAAAAATCCATCAGGTGAATCTCCAAAACAAACTTTAGAAAAAAGTGAGCAGTTGGCTGTTTCCGAAGCAGTAAGCGATTTTATTGCAAATGTAAAGGTAAATATTATGCTCATACTTACATGTGTGTATATTTTTTTTTATCAATTCAATGTAATTTTATTTAAAGATTGAAACTCAAATTAATGAATACATTGAAAAAAAAAATCTGTGGCTTTTAATGAAGATAAAACTGTGCAACCGTACATGTTGTTTGTTGGAGGACCCGAAAAGTTTACAAGTTTTTATGTCGTAGTAGACAGTTGTAAATATAAAGTTGACGACCCTCTAAAAGCTCTTATAGTAAATTTAGAAATCTTTTATTCGTGTAATTTCGAGTTCCCAACGTCGTGTTACAGTGTGTGGGAATTTATTCAAAAATTTTTATTTGGTATTTCGATTGTTGGCAACAAATACCCTGCTAAAATGAAGAAAATGATGGGCTACATTAATCATCATATGAATATTGAAATTTAAATGCCTTATCAAGTTTATATATTTTCTTAAATTGAACTAAATATTAATAGTGATACTTAATACTAGATATTTTTGAAATACCTTTATATTTTTAGTGTAAGCATTAACGATCGCATCACAAATTATATTATTT
Organism: Microplitis mediator; assembly: GCF_029852145.1. NCBI lineage: Eukaryota > Metazoa > Arthropoda > Insecta > Hymenoptera > Braconidae > Microplitis > Microplitis mediator. The sequence continues at coordinate 19,036,665 of NC_079976.1, forward strand.
AATAATAATTAAGAGTTACTTTTAACTATTTATAATAAAGACTTTAAAAAAAACTACTGATGTTTGCAGTAATAGCAATATTATATTGTTAAAATATTTTTTATGTTTGTAATATTCATAATTTACAGTTAGATCATTAATATTTTTACTTAATAAGATTACAGTATTAAGTAGTTTTAATATGGATCCAGCAGGAAGATATGATGACTTTTTTGATTTACCGCTTTTAAGCGACAATATGACCGAACAGTCAATGTCATTTATATCCATCTGTACAGTTATGATGACGTGTCTCGTAATCGTGTACAGAACATTATTGATAGCTGTTCGAATTTATTCAAAAATTATCCTTTGAATATATTTATAACAGGATTGTTACAACGCTTGGAAGATTGTGGTGAAAGACCGGAAAATTTATATCATTTTCAGAAAATTTATGATACTTTGATTGATCCTTTTAAAGATTTAACAACGGAATATAAAAGATTAGAAGCTTTCAAACGTGATGGTACATACATTCCTCCAGAAACAATAAAAATTGGAGAAAGAGAGGACTATCGTAACAGTAAAGGCAGTACAGCTCTTGTCAAAATTCCAGTTACGATTGAATTTATTTCATTAAGTAAGACGTTAAAAATTTTTTTGGAACTTCCAAACATTTTTGATAGTATTAAAAAATATTTGAATACACTATCAGAGGACTCACTACTAATTCAAAATGTTGTACAAGGAGATCTATGGAAAGCTAAAAAAAAATAATTTGAAGATAAATTTGTATTACCATTGGTGGTATATCATGACGATTATGAAACGAATAATCCTTTGGGAAGCCATAGAGGTCTGGCAAAGACAGGTGCTGTTTATGCAAGTATCCCATGTTTACCTCCTAGTCTTCAATCGAAATTGGAAAATATTTTCGTCATATTACTTTTCAATTCTCTTGATGAAAAAGATTTTAATTATAAAACTATTTTATCTCCATTATTACAAGAATTGAAAAAGCTTCAAGCAACTGGATTGACAATATTTGAAAAAAACTCCATCGGAAACAACTATTTATTTTGCATTACTCACCGTTGTTGGTGATAATCTTGCTGTCAATGCGATTCATGGTTTTATTACCAGTTTTTCGGGAAATTACTGTTGCAGATTTTGTTTAATGAATCGAAGTCAAATAAAAGACGCTTACGAAGTCGATGATTCTTTACTTAGGACACAAAACCAGTACGATAATCAAATTAAAATCAAAAATTTTGATTCAACAGACATCAAAAGTCCAAGTTGTTTTAATGATTTGTTAGGATACAGAACTATCGATTCTATGTGTGTTGATGTGATGCATGACATACTCGAAGGAGTGTGTCAATATGATTTGGGTAAAATATTGAATACTTACATTTTAAAAAAAAATTTTTTTACTTTAGAAACGCTTAATAACAGAGTGCGAGGGTTTGATTATGGCCCGATCGAAAAACGTAATAAGCCACCGGATATTACCCATAATCATATTAAAAATGAATGTATCATTATATCATCAGCTGAAATGCTATGTTTTGTACGCAATATAAATCTCATATTAGGAGATTCAGTTCCTGAAAATGACGACCACTGGTCACTAATTATCATGCTGAAAAAAATTGTTGACTTTACAACAGCTAAAGCTCTTCATAAAAGTACTATAGCTTATTTTAAAGTACTTGTTTCGGAGTATCTAAAAAAGCTTTTGGTATTGTTTTCAAGTTGCCTTAAATTTAAGCATCATGTACTTGTTCATTATGCTCATTTATTTCTAAAATTAGCTGTACCTAATTTTCAGTTATTCGCACCGTTCCTTCCTACTGATATAACAAATGTGTCAAGTACCTTATTTGTAAAATATATGGGCCAAGAATTAATGAAAAGTACAGTATTAATGATGCCCTCTGAAAATGGTCCATTATTCTATTATAATCATTATATATTTTTGGAATCTATTAAAAAATTAATTTTAGTCGTCACTTGTATTGAGGAGTATTTTTTTGATGAACACTATCAAGCATATGAAGTCACTCTTGATCACAAAAAATGGTTTTGTTTATTTTATTCTGATTTAAAGGTTTGTAGTTTTGTAAGATGTGTAATGGGCGGAAATGGAAAGAGTTATATACCTAAACGCTGGATATAATTAATATTAATACTTATAGTTAGCTATAGTTTTTTTTGTATAATCTATACTATTGTTAATGATATAATGACTATAAAAACTAATTAAATGAAATAAAATAAATATAAATATATAAATTTTAAAAAATTTTACTTTGATTTTTAATTAATTTTTTAAATTTAAAAAAAAAAATTATCCCTCATACCTTAAACGTTAAATTTACTATAAAAAAAAATGCATGCTAAAATATAAAAAATATTTATTCTTCATATAAAAGAAAATTCATATTAAAAATACATACAAAATACAGATATGAACATATAAAAAAAACGTATATAAAAAATACATTTTTTATATTTTTTTTTCTAAGTTGTTGGTTACAATAAAAATATAATTTTTATATATATTTTTTATATTTCCATAATTGTATTTTTTATATATTTTAAATATATTGTTTATATAATTTTATTATATTTTTATATATGTATTTTTTTATATATTCTAAGATATATTTTTTACACATTCAAAATACATTTAAAGCATATAAAAAATACATGAAAATCAGCTAAAGGTTAGCAATTTAAAATGTATTTCTTATACATCTTTTATTTAAACTTACATATTTTTTATGTATTTTTAATACATTTTTTTTATATGAAAAATATATTTTTGTAATATTTTAACATATTTTTTTTTTATAAATTTTTTTCATGGGAGTATAACCTATTTTTTGAATCAAATAAACTGTGGTAGTACTACAATATTAGCATAAGTAATTTGACAATATTGAATAGCGTTATCTACCATAAGCATTGTGGATACCGCCAAGCAGTATGGGCTTGACGCCCATACTGACATAGGCTCATCCGCCATGACTATCGTGAATGTTACCATTCCCGTGATGGTCAAATCATCTATACTCACAATTTTTAAACGAATGAAAAAATCTTTGCTCCCATACAGTATGGTAGAATCGACCATACAACATAGTGGTATCCGCAAAAAATTTCTTTCCGTGTAATAGATAAATGGTTTTGAACATCTACAAAATATTATAAAAACTATTTTTATGCAGGTTTTCACTTTGCGTATAGCCTTAATTTTAAACTGATTGCCTTGAAACTTAGTATACGTACTTTGTGGGTGACTAGCTTGTTCGAGTTTAAAAATAAACTCAATCGGTCGATTAGTTTAGAAGTTATAGCATTTCAAAATTTTCAAAATGTCCAAAATTCATATTTTTACTTAATCTTTCTTCAATATCTTTTGAATGTGAGAATCGATCGACTTGACATCAAATTCATCTGAAAGCTCTTCAAATAAGCTTTAATGTTCATGCCTATATATGTGCCTAGACCAATGAAATTACTTATTTCACCATTCATTCAATGAAATTCTGCTATTGCATCAGTTCTCTTACCTCTGAGTAAATTAATGGAGCTACTTAAATTTATATTATTGCAGTGTGACACTTATATAATCCAAACATCTCAATTCAGTGGGTATTTCCAATTTTGTTTTATCGACAGTGTGTAAATGATATGATATATCAACAACAAAATTAACATTAGTTATGATGATAATATTCTCTATATCTACTCGTCGTTTGATATTCTATTAGGCTTTTAATTTCAAATATTAGTACTCATTTCAAGTATGACACTTTGATATATCACAATCTAGTTTTAATCTTAGATTATTTTATTAGTGGATTTTATTGAAAGCAAATTATTGCCTTTGTCCTTATGGTAGAATTTCTAAGGAATAAAACCATAATCTATCATAATTCTTCGAATAGAATACGAAATACCATTGGTCAGATAGTTTTAATGTATGCATAGGTATCTTTAAATAACTTCAAATCAAAACATATAGTACATTTTCATCAAAAATTCTTCTGAAGCTCATTTAGTTAGCTTCAATTTTTGGCATTATACTTACAATTTTTTTGTTTTATCATCTTGAGAATTTAAAAAAAAATGTAAAAAAAAATTTTATTTCGTTGTTAACTTTTATTTAAAAGGTAAAAAAAATCAAATAATGAGAAAACTACTTCCATTTCGGCTGCCGAATGGCCTCTTGTTTTTATTGTTTTCGGAATGCTAGATAAGTTAAAAAATTTTTTTTATTTTTTTGGCATAAACAGAAACATGTGTGTGATTTGATATTTAGTTTTTTGTAAATGTAGATAAATAGTTGTATAACCAATTGAAAAAATTAAAATCTCATAAATAACGTCGTGCTAGAGTTGTTTTACTCTATTTTTTAACAATTATTTTGTTTTATTAATAGATATATTTCATAATACCACGTGCTATAATTAAGAGTCAAAACAATTTTTTTTTGTCCCAATCAAAAGTTTCACAATCGGAAAACAAGAATATTAAAAAATAATTTTCACGCATTTTTTTTTCGATTCGATTTTTATTTTTTTTTGAGAATACAATGCAATTAAGTACATTGAGTATTGATGAAAAAACGCCATTCTCGACGCATACTTTGGATTATTTTAAATGTTTATTACATTTAAAAAAATAAAACATCAACCTACCAATGATTGCGTAATCGCTCACTAACCTTTATCGTGAAGTACTATTAATGGCAACAACTTAAAGAAAAAATGCGTATACACTTGCCCAATAAACTAATGCATTTTTTTTGTAAATAATACTTCCATTAATACCACTAATAAATAAGTAACAATGAAATAAAGGAACGCGAATTACGAAAAAAGTTACTAGTTAAACTTGATAAAATATTTGCTAATGTAATGTTCAGTCAAGACCCATTTCGCCTTCACCTGAGAACGCCGAGCCGCACCAATAGGTCGGCGGCACCATCGCTAATTCAAACTTACGCGCGAGATCTCAACCAATAGGAAATTCCATCTTTTGAATAATTAGTTCCAACTTTAAATAAAAGAGTTGCGACATGAAACGCACTCATTGGCTTAAGATCTCAACGAGCTACGTGGATTTTTCCTATTGGCTGAAATCTCGTTAGCGTCGTTCTCTAATTTTCTCATTGGTCGACCGCTCTGACGTCACAAAGAAACCGTTGTGAGGTTTCTTTTACGACATTTTCATCTTTAATAATTCTCAACGTGCTTTTGAACAGTTCACCTCGTGTACTAAAACCGCTTTGTTTCCTAAACGCTTTCTTGAGTTATTAAACTAAATCTTGTGCTGAATTATATTCAATACTTAGTCAGTATATCAAGGCTGCTATTTATTGGATATAAATAAATTGTCACCCGCTTATAATAAATTACTCAAAGTAATTTCCGTGTGTTTAACCACAAAGTACCACGTGTTTCTCTTATACTCGTGTATTAAGTCGCATTCGCTAGCTAGTATTAAGTCGCATTCGCTATACAGTATTCTTACAATTAAAGTGTAAATAAGTGTAAATAAATCTATAATTTATATTTTATAAATCTTGAGTAATTTTTGATTGTTAAAATCACCAACACCTGCACCAGATCCAATTAGTACATCCTCTAGTATTAATCGCTAATTTTATATTTTGGTCCTTCGAGCCGGATCTGGTGTGGATTTTTACAATCAAAAATTATCACAAATTAAAACATCTAAAAAATTGTGAGAAAAAAGTGAGTGATCAGTTTTTTGTGCAGTGAAATCGCTAAGTGCCGTGGGCATTGCTGAGCACTGCTAGAGTGCTGCCCGTGGTGATCAAAATTACACACCGGTGTAATTAAGACTCTTAGGATTTTCAAGATCGAAAACTTAGCGTCGGTTTTCACTTACCGCGTCCATTTTGTGTGCTACGTTAAATCAAGATGGCCGCTGAAGCCCAAGTCGCTCTCCAAATGCAACGCATCGATACGATGCGCAACATGTCTACTCGCTTGACCGACGCCATTCTCGCTACCCAAGGTGCACCCGCTATTGATGCCGAACTCGCTATCCTCAATGATTTGTGGACCCGCTTCAACACAACTCATGAGAGGCTATATGAGGACGTACCTGAGATCATCCAGAATGAGTATCATACTGGCAATGCTTTCCGAACCGCTAGTGAGACTTATACGTTACTTCGAGTTCGACTTAGTGCCGCACGACCGGCTCCAGAACCCGCTCATGATGCCCATGCGGTTAATCCAGATCAAACTGCTTATTTTGGAGGTGCTCATAAATCCAACTTGCCGCAAATAAAATTACCAACGTTCCAGGGCTCATATGACGAGTGGGACTCGTTCAAGGACTTGTTCACCTCTCTCGTCATACACGAAGATTCGCTTACCGGCTCACAAAAGATGCATTACTTGAAAACTCAGGTCAAAGGTGAAGCCGCTTCGTTACTCGCTAACCTACCCATAACTGATGACGCGTTCCAGCCCGCTTGGGACTTATTGAATACTCGCTACACAAATCCACGTCGATTGCTCGATATGCATATCGACGATTTGTTGGATCGTCAACCGCTCACTACTCACTCCGCTGCTGATCTGGACGCGCTGTTACTCGCCAACAAAAAATCGCTGGACGCTATTACGGCCTTGGGAATCCCAATCGGTGAGTTGGACCCATTCCTAATTCGGCTAACAGTTCGTTGTCTGCCATCAGACTTGAGAGTGGACTGGATGTCATCGCTTGGGTTGTCCAATGAATTTCCCACGTACAAGCAACTCCACGATATGCTGAAAGCAAAGGTTCGTGCGTGGGAAAATTCGGAAATTGGAGCCACTGTATCCACCTCAGCTCAATTAAAACCAGCCACGGAAAGACCACCAGCATCACGAACTTACTCTAGGTCTGCCGCTACTGGCAAGACAGGAGGCGCCACAAGTAAATCCGCTACCCCCTCTAATGCATCTACATCGAGAGGAGGCGCTAGTTACAACGCTTTCACTCCGAAAGAGAAAACGAGTGAACCAGGACTGTGTCCGATTTGTAAGCAAAAGCACTTCGTGCTGTTTTGCCCAACCTACCAGCAAGCAACGCCACAAAACCGGAAGATGATAGTTTATCACTACCGGCTGTGCTACAACTGCTTGGGACGCCACCGCTTCGCTGACTGCAAGACTGAGCAGAGATGCCAACACTGTCAGAAGCCGCATCACACGTCAACGCACATTGATGAGACTGCCGCTAAATCGGTACAGGAACCTGCCGTACCGACTCCAGGTAACAAATAGTTCCAGTTTTGGTAACTTTTGTTTTGCATTCGCTAACCTAGTCTGCTTTCAGCTCATTCGCTCAATGTATTACTCGCTACCGCAATTGTTAAGTTGAATTCGCTATCAGGAAGTACATGTACTGCCCGTGTACTTATTGATCAAGGATCAGAGTTATCCTTTGTGACGCATTCGCTAATTAAGAAGTTGGATGTACCGCTAAACAAGGCAGCTATACCATTACGAGGGATTGGTAATGTGTCAGCTGGACACTCACTTGGATCATGCCAGGTGTCGCTGCATTCGCTACATAGTTCCGCTTCTATTACTATCCAAGCTCATGTGCTTGCTCTATTGACGGTGAACTTGCCGTCATTCACGCTAACCAACAAGAAATGGCCGCACATAAACGGTCTACAACTCGCTGATCCAGACTTCTTAACATCTCGACCTATTGACATCATTCTGGGTGCAGCACCAGCTGCACACATAATCAACGCTAAAATAAGGAAGGGTAATGACAATGACCCAATCGCTCAGTCAACGACGCTTGGCTGGATCATCTATGGATCTGTGGACACCGCTACATCTAAATTGACAGCTTATGGTCATCATGTCACTGTTGATGATCAACTACAAGACTTGCTGAGCAAGTTTTGGTACCAAGAAGAACCACAGACAGAATTCGCTATACACTACAATGAAGATGAGGAAAAGTGTGAACAACACTTTGTAAAAACACACTACAGACAGACTGATGGTCGATATGTCGTTCGCTTGCCGCTTAAATCCTCTCCAAGTCAACTGGGTGACTCGCTACGAGCTGCGCAATACGCTTTACTTCGTCTTCGCAAACGTCTGGACAAAGATCCAATCTACAAGAAGCTATACTACGACTTCCTGAAGGAATATGAAGACTTGGGACACATGAGACGCGTAAAATTAAAGGAGTTACCACCAAATAGCTACATGTTACCTCATCATGGGGTACTCAAAGAACAGAGCACTACCACCAAGCTCAGGGTGGTATTCAATGGGTCATGGAAAACGACATCAGGCGTATCCATCAACGAGATACTCCATGTGGGCCCCAAGATTCAAGTTGACATCAGTGATGTACTGATTCGAATTCGCTGTCACCGCTATCTATTCGCTACTGACGTGACTAAGATGTTTCGTCAGATTGCAGTTGACAAGGAAGATCATCATCTACAGTGCATACTCTGGTTTGACGAAGAGGACCTACCAACAGTATTTGCACTCGCTACGGTTACATATGGAACAACATCAGCTCCATATCTCGCTGGAAGAGCACTTTTACAACTCGCTGAAGATGAAGGAAAGAAATTTCCAAAAGCTGTTGAACCGCTGACGAACACCCGCTACGTTGATGACATCTATGGAGGCGCAGATGAACTCGCTGAGGCAATTCAAGTTGCTCTCGACACAAAAAATATGTGTGCCGCAGGATGCTTCCCGCTTGCAAAATGGGCAAGTAATTCAACAGAATTACTGTCTCAAGTCGCTCCAGTTGAAACCCAAGAAGATACACCACGAGAACTTGGGGATACTACAGTAAAAGTGCTCGGGCTAACCTGGAATTCTACTCAAGATAAATTCCAGTTTGGTTATTCGCTACCAGAAGCATCGCCAACTACTAAACGCACAATTTTATCAGAAATTGCTCGCTTGTTCGACCCGCTTGGGTTTTTGGCACCTATCATCGTAAGAGCCAAGATGTTCATGCAGAAGCTATGGCTGCAGAACTTCGATTGGGATGCTACGCTATCACCGTTGCTTCTTCAAGAATGGAATTTGTTTCGAGATGAACTACATCAGATCTCGAAGATTCAGATACCTCGCTGGAATCATGTAAGAACTGGTGTATCAATTGAACTACATGGATTCTCTGACGCTTCTCAACTCGCTATGGCTGCTGTCGTATATTTAAAAGTTACTGACGCTACAGGAAGCTCCAATATTTCGCTAGTGTGTGCCAAAACACAAGTTGCACCACTGAAACCAATTTCAATACCAAGAATGGAGCTCAACGCCGCTGTCTTACTCGCTCAACTGGTACTCTACATCAAGAAGGTCTTGAAGCTTGAAAATGTACCAATTTTCATGTGGACAGACTCCGCTGTATCCTTAACGTGGATACGAAACAACCCCGCTAGATGGAAAGTCTACATTCGCAACAGAGTTACCAAGATACAAGAATCGCTACCAAGTGTCAACTGGGATTTTGTTCCTGGGAAACTTAACCCAGCTGACTGCGCTTCAAGAGGTTTAACAGCAGCCAAACTAGAACAGCATTCGCTATGGTGGACGGGACCTAAGTGGCTCAGTCAATCAAAAGAAAACTGGCCATCTTTTGACATCCCTACTCAGACGGTATCACATCTTGAAGAACGTCCAGGTTTAGTTTTTACCATCTACAAGGCAGATTCACACCCGCTACACACGCTATTGGATAAATTCTCTAAGTTGTCACCACTACTTCGCACGCTTGGAATCTGCCTTCGTGCCATCGCTAAATTTAAAAAAGTGCCACAGTCCACACTGGCCACACCACTCTCTACAGTTGACCTGGAACTCGCTAAGATTTTGCTGATCAAGTATACGCAAAGTCAGTACTATTCGCAAGAGCTGAAACTACTGAAAGATGGTGATTCTCTACATCGAAACCATCGTCTCGCTAAATTGATTCCCTACGTCGACTACAATGGAGTACTCAGAGTCGGCGGTCGCTTGAAGAATTCGCTACTGGATGATGATCAAAAAAATCCAGCTATTTTACCACGATCATCACGACTAAGTACGCTACTGATAGAACATTCGCATCAAAAGACATTCCATGGGGGAACTCAATTGACACTCGCTGATCTACGGAGATCTGTCTGGATAGAAGGTGGGCGCGTTCCAGTCAGGTCTCATATTCTTCGCTGCGTCGTGTGCACGAGACATAGAGGTGTTCGTGCACAACAACTAATGGGACAATTGCCATCCGCTCGTGTAAGACCATCTAAAGCATTCTTGCACACTGGAATAGACTACGCTGGGCCAGTAACACTGAAGACATTTCAAGGTCGAGGTGCGAAAACCTATAAAGGTTGGATCGCTGTTTTTGTATGTCTCGCTACGTCCGCTATACATATCGAAATTGTCACCGACTATTCCACTGACGCTTTCGTCGCAGCATTCCGAAGATTCACTAGTAGGAGAGGCGCCTGCAGTACCCTATACTCGGACTGTGGTACAAATTTTGTAGGAGCAGACGCCACGCTAAAGAGAGAATTCGCAGCAGGATCAAAACAGCTAAGGGAACTTCAGTATTTACTCGCTACAGATGGCACAGACTGGAAGTTCAACCCGCCAAGTGCTCCCCACTTTGGTGGCAAGTGGGAAGCAGCCGTCAAGTCAATCAAGTTCCATCTTATTCGAACTATTGGTGAATCGCTATTGACTTACGACCAACTCGCTACAGTGCTAACACAGATTGAAGCTGTGCTCAACTCAAGACCAATCGCTCCGCTATCAGAAGATCCTGCAGACTTAACCGCTTTGACTCCTGGACACTTTCTCATCGGAGAACCGCTAATCGCTGTACCAGGACCCTCGCTACTGGAAAACAATACCGCTACGTTGTCACGCTGGCAACAATTACAACAAATGTTCCAGACATTTTGGACTAGATGGTCGTCTGAGTACTTACAACGACACCAATCTATCTCTAAGTGGCATCATCCATCTAATGTTATCAAAGTGGGCTCATTAGTCCTGCTGACTGATGAGAGGTTCCCACCATCAAAATGGCCACTCGCTAGAGTACTCGCTCTACATCCAGGACGAGATGGGTTGACTCGAGTAGTCACCCTGAAGACCGCTACAACTGAACTTGTTCGACCAATCGCTAAACTGTGCGTGCTGCCAGTTCACTCTCCAGATGACAATCCTGTCGACACCGTCGCCAGCGCTGGGGAGAATGTTCAGTCAAGACCCATTTCGCCTTCACCTGAGAACGCCGAGCCGCACCAATAGGTCGGCGGCACCATCGCTAATTCAAACTTACGCGCGAGATCTCAACCAATAGGAAATTCCATCTTTTGAATAATTAGTTCCAACTTTAAATAAAAGAGTTGCGACATGAAACGCACTCATTGGCTTAAGATCTCAACGAGCTACGTGGATTTTTCCTATTGGCTGAAATCTCGTTAGCGTCGTTCTCTAATTTTCTCATTGGTCGACCGCTCTGACGTCACAAAGAAACCGTTGTGAGGTTTCTTTTACGACATTTTCATCTTTAATAATTCTCAACGTGCTTTTGAACAGTTCACCTCGTGTACTAAAACCGCTTTGTTTCCTAAACGCTTTCTTGAGTTATTAAACTAAATCTTGTGCTGAATTATATTCAATACTTAGTCAGTATATCAAGGCTGCTATTTATTGGATATAAATAAATTGTCACCCGCTTATAATAAATTACTCAAAGTAATTTCCGTGTGTTTAACCACAAAGTACCACGTGTTTCTCTTATACTCGTGTATTAAGTCGCATTCGCTAGCTAGTATTAAGTCGCATTCGCTATACAGTATTCTTACAATTAAAGTGTAAATAAGTGTAAATAAATCTATAATTTATATTTTATAAATCTTGAGTAATTTTTGATTGTTAAAATCACCAACACCTGCACCAGATCCAATTAGTACATCCTCTACTTTACATGTAATAAAGGATTAATATTGAAGCAATAAATCAACAAGCATCAGAGCGTCATTCGTTGAACAGTTTGTAATCTCGAATCCAGTTAAAGCAACTTAAGTGTAGAGGTCACTTCTGTCTCGTTCCCAGAATATAGAGGTCACTTATGAAGAAATTGTATTAATAATTAGCCAATATGTGTATGAACATGAATACATTTAAATGATATATTTTATATTTCTGTAAGTTATTAGCTAAATTGGGAACTCCCAAAGCCATGTATTAAATTTATATTCTAATAAAAAAAATAAAAGAAAAACAACAATTACCCATGTAGCACACTTGGCTACGTGACATCTACAAGATATTAGTTTTAAGGGTGTTTTTCGACCTATCAATAAAAGCATCAATATGTTGGCAAAACAATCAGAACAGAAATTTAGTCACTGAAAAAAATTTTGCTTAAAAGACTTGACACAAGTGACGACAAAAAATAAATTACAAATAATAGTCAAATAAATCATCTAAACGATTTTTTAATTAAAATAATTCTGTTCAGACGGGAAAAAGAAGAAAAATTTTTTATGACGCCTAGGACTGACATCTGTACGTCTTATTTATATTTAAGAAAATTTGGCTTTGAGACATAAAAAAAAATTGTTTTGTCTTTTCAAAAGATATCATAAGGTTGTTTCTGTGCTACTTGGGTAACTTGAATACACACTGTAAATATTTCTTTGAAGAATAAAAAAAACAAAAACAAATTAATTTAATTGTTTTTAAATACTTTAATTCAATAATTCAACAATAATAATTCAAGTCCGTAATCATTTCGATAAATTCATTATTAAATTTTTCATTTAATTAAAAAACACAAATCGAGTTTTTTTTTTTTAACATCCCGCTAAAAAAATTGTAAATTTTCAAAAATTCAAGAAGTTATTGGTTTCGTTCCGATTTACGAAAATCGAATTTTCATCAGATGTCGACGTTTTAAGGTCCTAGGAAACTATTCTGACTAATTTCAAGATGAAGTCCGAGTGTATGTATGTATGTATGTCCGTACGTACGTACGTATGTAAATACCTGTATCTTTTGAACGGATAAACCGATTTTGAACTTTAAGGTGTCATTCGGCGCGGCTTGTCAATATCTTGAAGCTGTGAGAAATTGAGCTTGATCGGTAGGGCTTGTTCAGAGATATTTCAAAAATAAAATTTTTTCAAAAATGTTTTTTTTGGATAACTTTTGATGTGCTCGGTGGATTGATTTCAAAATCGACTGGACTCTAGAGCTTTATAAGCCGCGTTGAATGTCACCTTAGCCATCAAAATCAGTTCATTCGTTCAAGAGAAACCATTGTTGAAAGAATTAAAAACAATTTTTTTTTTATTTTTTTTGAAATATCTCAAAAACGACTCGATAAATCGAATTCAAAATTGGATCAGCTTTAGAACTTGATAAAACGCGTCGATTGCTACCTCAATCGTCTCAATCGGTTTATTCGTTTAAGAGATATCGTTGGAGAAAAAATGGTAAAAAACTATTTTTTCCGAAAAGAACGGCATACAAAAGTATTTGAAAGCTCGAAGAGCTCGAAAATGTATGCACGACAAAGTTTTCGAGCTCAAGGAGCTCGAAAACAGCGGGAAGTTTTAGGGCTGGCCCGCAGGGTCAATCGATAGACAGATTTTTTTATCAGAATTCTGTTTCATAAGATAAAATGTCTCATAACAGAGGGCTGCTTTCACGCGTTACGTATGAACATTTATTTAATTTCAATATAATCTTATATTTTATTTTATTTTAATTGTTTTCTAGTATATAGCCGTAGTAACGGCCTTTTACACTTTTTGCCTTTATATCGCAACTGCTTTACTTCTCTTTCTGCCTTCATTGTTCGGCTGTGGGCCGACTTGTGCTTATACTGTACTGCATCATTACGGTGATGCCCTACAACCTCCCTTGTGCAATGGAGGTGTAGTGGCGTAGGGAAACCACAGAGAAAACCTAGCCAGTACAGTTTCGGTTTGGGTGAAGCTCCAGTGATCGATAAAATTACCATTTTACCGATCACTGGATCTTCATCCCGCGCCTAACGGTCAGAGACCTTCGTTCGAACCCAACGCGTGGCTGAACGGTCACCCAGCCAAGTAGTGGCCATGCTCAATGCTACTTAACTTCGGTGATCGCCCGAGCCACGCGCGTGCCGAACGGCTGCTTCAGCTGCTGTCAATATAATCTTATAATTAACCATTCATTCCTCTAATAAAAACTTTCTTATAAGAAATCAGCTGTTCAAGAACCTGAAAATAGCTTTACACCTAGAATAAGTTAGATTATTAAACAGCTCAAGAAGGTTACTAAAGCTTAGAGGCATGCTGTTGATAGTTGGCAGAAGATGCCTCACGGCGTTATAAGCTGGATAATCTATAAACAAATGCTCTATAGTTTCAAGTTCATATAAACCACAGCACTGACAAGATTTTTTTGGATTAACTTGAACTGGTGGTTTATTTAGCGTGAAGTACGATGCGTACTTGCTTGCTAATCTTAATTGTACTATGGTCCTGACAAGAGCAATAGATTTTGTAACGCTGGGGTACGTTATCCTGCACTTACTGGTGGAAGGGTGCAGTTCGTGGGTCGAAGTTTGCCCCGCTAGCTCTGAATGAAACTCTGACTTCTTGAATTTAATTTAATAATGTCTTAGCAATATATTAATTAACCCGAACTGGCCTTACAATTCTAAACTAATACTAGTACTTAGCCTAAAATTGAGTTCGGAGATGGAAGTAGTCCTGGATGTCCTTGGACTTGCCACTGGTTGATCTGCGGAAATCGCCTCCTTGGACCGTGATACTGATACCCGATGTATTGGCTGAGGAGACCCTTAATTGTCTAATGTGGACTTGGGGAAAGCACAGGTGAATTCACTCAACACTGGTTTCAGTTATTAGTTTAGTTATTTATTGAACTAATAATAAACTAATATGCCACGTCGCACACACACACTGGTTACCAATATCGTTACTGTACTTAACGGTACAGGGCTTTCTACCAATCTATTCAAATAATTGCCTTCGGTATAGCAACAAATATGAGCTATTATTTATTACAAACAGATATGATGTAATAAATACAGGATAATTTATTGAACTATTTATCGCGGACGCTTGACAAATTACCAACAAATATGAGTTAAGAATAGACTGATAAACAGTAATGACGATCAGCGAACAGGTCAATTACTATCGCGTAAAGCAAAACTCAAACGCTAAGAGCAAAAGCCGACAGCAAAAAGCACCGGTAGCACGTTGACGCGCTCTTTTATAGACAGAACTGTCGCACTAGTCATGTGACAGTTCTGTCCCGATGACAAACGGAGGCGTACGATGCCAACATCGTAACAATTTAATACAGAAATATTCAGCCCTATCACGTTCAACTACTCTATTTATATGTAGTTGACTATATCTAGATGTTCTATCTTTACAAAAGTCAGTTAGGATCAAATTTCTTAAATACCAGTTTTTCCTTCCTATTCCAAGTATCCACCTTCAGATTGTTGAGCAAATTTCCAATAGCTGATATTTTTAGAAACTCCCTAAAGTGTACTATCCAGTTATAGTTCTGCGATGCGTTGGTATTTTGCGCCAGCTTGATAAGACGTATTATACATATTTTTTGGCAGATAGTTGTCCCTCGCTTCTAGTATTTTAGCAAACCATGCCCATGTGCTCTTCATGGCGTGATACTTCAGAGGTAGAATGCTAAGTTCGATTCTTATTGCCCAACCTGGCATACACTTTGGTAGATGTAGTGCTTTTTTGAGGAACCCTACCTGGATTTTCTCAATCATGTCATCATAGCCCATACCTTAAGCTGGAAAGGCGTATAAAGCTACTAACGTCACCATACTGTAGTATAGGTTCATAAAGGCCTCCCAGTTTTGACATTTGGCTCTATATAAAATTTTCAAGCTAGCTGCAGTAGCAATATTTGCCTTGGTTACTGCCCCTGACGCCGCAGCACTGCCTAAGGCCGTCGACGATATCTGTATTCCTAGTTATTTATATGAATTAACCACCTCATTGCATTGTCATACATTCTGAACTGGTGACTAATGTTTTTTGGCTTTCCTGATCTCTTTAAAACTGTTATTTTGGTTCTGCCGTTAATGAGAGCAAATCCGTTCATGTTCATAAGCTTCATGAACTCAATACCCCACGCATTAGTTATTTTGTCCGAAAATAAAATCTCATTCGTACAAACAAAGCCATCAAAAGGTTCCTTTGGGAGATGGTCCTCCTCGCAAACCCAAGCATTCACGTCACCACCAATAAGGAAAATATCTACTTGGTCATCCTGCTCTATTTCATATATTATATTTTGTAAATCTTTTAGTGTAGAATCGATATTAATTGCAGGTTTTAAATAAATATTACCAACCACTACTCTCTGATCATACATTTTAAATTTCATGAAGATCCAGCATGCAGACACATTTAAACATTCACAGCTTCCCCTGACAATATTTAATAAACCACCATTTGGTCTCCCATAAGATGAACTTCTTTCCGCATTGCTCTACAAATAGTTATATGCTTGTTTGGTGATTCCCGGTTGATTAGTTAGCCAAGTTTCTGATAAACATAATATATCTGCATCCTCAATCATAGTATTAACTTTGTTGTTGTTGAATCCATGTAAATTCCAGAAAATAATTCGTAAGTGATTCGTGACAGTGTTGTGGTTTTCTAGTTTTTTGAAATTCCTCTAGTTTCCGGAGCTGCGTCCCTCGACTTGGCCTTGACTATTTCAGCTTTCATTCTGTCCCAGATCCATAAGCAATTGTTTACGGTAACTTTTCTAAATCCTATCTTGACCTCATTATCCTCCAGCTTTTTTTGCCTAGCGAATTCTCTTATCTTTTTCTGCACACCTTGCTTTTCTTTTGTTAAATCATTCTCAATGTACACTTTGGAATTACTCAGACTTTTACCTTTGTTGCTCATTATTATTTCTTTATCAGCTACAAATACTTGTTTAACCCTCACTATGTTCCTCATTTTACCTAGGGTAACAATCTCCGAGATGTTATTTTGCTCGATCGAAAACTTTTGGTGGAGATAACTAAATGCATCCTCATTTTCTTTTCCTGTTGTAGTTTCCAAGCCTTTTATTAATATATTACACTCACGCTCTTTTTTCTTTTGCACTTCTAATGCATTTTCTATTCTTTGTATTTTGAGTCTCAGCTCTGTTTGGCTGTTATTCGTATCAATGCTCTTGTGCACTTCTTCTAACTTCTATTGCATTTCGTCCACACCATTTTTAAGCCTACTGCCGCTACTCTTATCAACCGGTCCTTTGCAGCTTTCAAGCTCCATTTCAAGGGCCTCCATCCTCCTGTTTATTAACTCGTTTTCTTTGTTTTTTTCATCTTCCAGCTTCTTGGTATCGGTTTATTACTCGCCAATTTCTTTTGACAGTGAGACAGTAACATTCTTCATTTCTTCTTTGATTGAGTTACCTAGGACTGCAGATTCCTTCCTCATCCTTATTTATTCAGTCATCACATCACCCATAGATACAAGCTTTTCCTTCTGGTGTTCCATCACCGTGGTTAAGTTTCCTGAGTTAGAGTTGGCAGACCCAAAGGTGAAAATACCTCCGTTGTTATTGTTATTACTATTATTATCCATTGTATATTTCTTAAAATCAAAAGGAAATAAGCTTGCAGACTGTACCTCTTTAGAATCCTTGGTTTTCCTCCTCTGCACTTTCGGTGACCCATCAAACAGTGGTGCTTTTTTGGGCCAACCTTTCCTCTTTCTGCTATTATCAGGCTTACTGTTTCCTGGTTGCTTGCTAATTTCCTGCTCCTCACTTGATGTTGGTAACTTCAGCTCACTTTCGTGTTTACTCTCTGGAGCTTCCTCCACACATCCAGGAGATGTCGCTGCACTGACGCTTATATCCTGCAAGTCAGCCAGCGTAAAACAATCCACTTGAAAAATTAAGACCTAACCTACATGCTGCTAGCCTCTCATTTTATCATCACTTATCTTGCACTGGAAGCACTCCACCCCTTCTTAATTGACTTAATTCAAGCACAGTTTTTTTATAAGAACAGAGAATGATTGAGACACAATAACTTTGCACTTTTAACTGCTTAATTTGTCAAAACTCTAGAGACCAGACTTAAAGCACGTCCGCTCTCTTAGAAGCCTCAGTGGCGCCCCAAAAATCGAGTTATTAAAAATACGAAAAAAAAAGATATATATACTAATAGTAATTTTAATAAATATTAATAATAGGCATATAGGAAAAAAGGAAAAAAGTACAATTGAGATATGCAAAAATGAGCCATGCATTGTTATTTCAATATTTCTTTTCATTTTTCCTATCCCACTTATTGATAGTTTTGCTTACAGTCACTTATATTTAAAATTTTATTTTTATTTAAGGTCATTTTCAGACAGTGCCTCCCAATTTTAGAAATTTTCAATGGCTTTTAGCTGTCATATGCGCATCAAAACTTTATAAATTAATTGAAAAAAAAAAAAAAAAAAAAATTAAAACCTTAATTGAAAAAAAGACAACGTAGAAGTAATTTCGCCGAGGTATAGGTTCAAAAAAAATTACTTAAAATTAATATAAATTCGGAGTTAAAAAAAATTTGTTATACAAATTTTAGTAAAATTTTCATGTTAATTTTATACTTCGAATTTTTAAATTTTGTAGACTAAAATAAATTCAATAAATTTTGTTCAACTCTTAATGGATAACAGCTGTAAGTAATTTTTTATCTCAGCGAAATTGCAACTACGTTGTCCCTTTTTTAATTAAGGTTTTAATATTTTTTTATTTAATTAATAGAATTTTAGTACGGTCATGACAGTTGAAAATCATAGCATAGTTTTAAAAAGTGGGAGGTACGGTCAAGGAATGACCTTAATTAATCTTAGAACTTTAAATGTTTAATCGTTAATAAAATAATATTAAATAAAAAAGGAACCCATAGTTTTTTAATAATGAGAATGGTTTATCTGATTATCGATGATGATAAATATTCAAATTTCCACCATCACCACGGTAATATGAGTTTCCACCTCTTTTGTTGTCATTGGTTCGTGTATTACGCCAATTTTGTTCTCTTCTGATCACTGTTTTTTCGTCGTTTATTCGAATTTTTGTTCAATCTCCAATCTGTCAATAAATATAGAGAAAGAATTAATCTAAACAAAAGCAACGAAAAAAAAAGTCAACAAAACTGAATAAAATTATAACCATTGTTACCCTGCTTAAAAAATCCCATAGATTCTTATAGCTATATGTATAAGGCCCTATACTTAACCATAGCACTTCTCATAGAACTCAGTTATTCTTGTAAAAATTCAATGGGAATTTATAAGAATCTATAGGATTCTACACTTATCCAAAAAATTAAAGGAACAAGAAAATTTTATAAATTTTTTAGTGATTTTTGGAAGGCTGTATTTTCGTGAGAAATGATCGTATCGAAAAAATAAAAAAAGCAAATTGAAGCTTGAAATCTTTAGTTTGAAGATCTTTCAGCAAAATATTTTTTTGAGCCACCGTTTTTGCGGAATCAGAAGAAAAAGGTCGAGACAAAATTTTTCTAAATTTTTTGGTTTCGTTTTTTAGGTCTACGGGGCCGGGAAAAATTTTTTCAAAAAAACGAATTCATAGCTTGTTTAGGAAATTTATTCAGCTACAATTTGCTTTTTTTTGTTTCTCTGGACGACAATTTGCTGCTGAGATATCAGCCTTCAAATGAAAAAGGATCTTTTTGTCTTTGATTATTGATATCTCAGCAAGAAATGATCACACAGTAATTTAAAGGGCAGTTTAATAAACTTGAATGAATCCCCTACAAGCTCCATTTTTGATTTTAAAAAAAAAAATTTTTTTTCATCCTTGCTATCCATTTGAAAAACCTTTCAAAAATGGCCATTTTCTGGTTTTTAAGTCGACTCATCGCTACTCTGCAAATATTGATAAAAAAAATAATGTTGCCAGGTAATTTTACAGCTTAATGTACCCCCAAAAACCCTGGAAATTTTCAGATTGATCCATTGAACCGTTTGTCCGGTCCAATTGTTCAAAGTTTTACAAAACAATTAACGGAACAAGTTTTGTTCCTTAATCTGTGTAATCGTTTAATGAAAAAATCTTTTTTTTCGGATTTTCTTTCATTTTTGCGTTAGTGATTCAGTAAATGTGAGGTAAAGAAAAAAAAAAATTTTTTTCCGAAAAACGAAAAAAAAAAATAACCCCCCGAATAAAACATAAAAAAAAAAAAAATTGGAAAAAATTCTTGTTTGGTCTCGTTTTTTGGAAAATTTTTTTTTTTCCTCTTTACCTCACATTTACTGAATAATTAACGCAAAAATGAAAGAAAATCCAAAAAAAAAATTAATTTTTTCATTTTGGTAATGATTACACAAATTAAGGAACAAAACTTGTTCCTTTAATTGTTTTGTAAAACTTTGAGCAATCGGACCGGACAAACGGTTCAATGGATCAATCTGAAAATTTCCAGGGTTTTTGGGGGTACATTAAGCTGTAAAATTACCTGGCAACATTATTTTTTTTATCAATATTTGCAGAGTAGCGATGAGTCGACTAAAAAACCAGAAAATGGCTATTTTTTAAAGGTTTTTCATATGGATATCAAGGATAAAAAAAATTTTTTTTTTTTTAAATCAAAAATGGAGCTTGTAGGGGATTCATTCAAGTTTATTAAACTGCCCTTTAAATTACTGTGTGACCATTTCTTGCTGAGATATCAATAATCAAAGACAAAAGGATCCTTTTTCATTTGAAGGCTGATATCTCAGCAGCAAATTGTCGTACAGAGAAACAAAAAAAAGCAAATTGTAGCTGAATAAATTTCCTAAACAAGCTATGAATTCGTTTTTTTGAAAAACTTTTTCCCGGCCCCGTAGACCTAAAAAACGAATCCAAAAAATTTAGAAAAATTTTGTCTCGACCTATTTCTTCTGATTCCGCAAAAACCGTGGCTCAAAAAAATATATTTCGCTAAAAGATCTTCAAACTAGAGATTTCAAGCTTCAATTTGCTTTTTTTATTTTTTCGATACGATCATTTTTCACGAAAATACAGCCTTCCAAAAATCACTAAAAAATTTATAAAATTTTCTTGTTCCTTTAATTTTTTGGATAAGTGTATAAGATTCGCTGAGCAGGGTAGCTTAACAGCTAGTTTTTAAAACCAAGTTTATTCTTCATCAACGTTTAAATAATTATTGTTGGTATAACTATATATTATTAATATAAAGATAAACTAGCAATATCAATTGAACCCCGGATAAAAATGAATCCGGTTTGACATACTGGCCCTTAGCATATGGTGGGGCATTCCACGCCAAATCGGACGGTTTCAACAATAGATTTTTCCGATTTCCTTAATTTTTTTGTATTTTTGAGTACCCCTCAAAAGAGGCTTCCTGGTAAATTTTGAGATTTTTTTGATCAATGGTTCAAAAAATATTAAACTTCAAAAAAACCGCTTTTTTATGGTTTTTTGATCATAACTTTCGTAATAATGGTCGAAATTCAATGGTTTTTTTTTATTCAAAATTTTCGTTTTTAGCTGGCCATTATAGAAAAAAATACAAAACAAATATACGAAATGTTTTCAATCGAGATATTTGAATTATAAGTTTTCAACCGTGTTTTTAAAAAAAGATGTATCCTTCGATTTTCTTGAAAATTTTCTATCTTAAACTTCTATCCATTTTGCAACTTTTAAGCCCGGTCCGGTAGTGGGCCTTCCATAATTACTATTTTATTTAGATTTTTGAAAATTAAAAAAATTTTTTTTTCGCTATGAATTATTATCAATACCGATTTTTGACATTGTACACTTGTTTTTCTTGCATATTATAAATTGATTTCGATATTTTTTTGTTCTGAGTAGGGATTTAAAAGCAGTAAGTAAAAGTTAATGCTATTTATAAGCAGTTATAATAAATATTTTTATTTATTAAGGAGCAACTATTTCGAAGCAAAAGAAACATTGGTTTTGCTATATAATACAGCTAAGACCATTACAGGAGCTCATAAATTCCATATAATTCTTCGAAAAAGCGACGGAGCTATATTTGCTAATGAGTACTCTAGTTTATAAAACAATCGGTAATGTAAAATTTTCGAAAGAACACGAAAATAATTAAAAACGTTTGTAATACAGTTTCGTAGCTTTTTCGAATAATTGTATGGAATTTATGAGCTCCTGTAATGGTCTTAGCTGTATTATATAGCAAAACCAATGTTTCTTTTGCTTCGAAATAGTTGCTCCTTAATAAATAACAATATTTATTATAACTGCTTATAAATAGCATTAACTTTTACTTACTGCTTTTAAATCCCTACTCAGAACAAAAAAATATCGAAATCAATTTATAATATGCAAGAAAAACAAGTGTACAATGTCAAAAATCGGTATTGATAATAATTCATAGCGAAAAAAAAATTTTTTTAATTTTCAAAAATCTAAATAAAATAGTAATTATGGAAGGCCCACTACCGGACCGGGCTTAAAAGTTGCAAAATGGATAGAAGTTTAAGATAGAGAATTTTCAAGAAAATCGAAGGATACATCTTTTTTTAAAAACACGGTTGAAACCTTATAATTCAAATATCTCGATTAAAAACATTTCGTATATTTGTTTTGTATTTTTTTCTATAACGGCCATCTAAAAACGAAAATTTTGAAAAAAAAACCATTGAATTTCGGCCATTATTACGAAAGTTATGATCAAAAAACCATAAAAAAGCGGTTTTTTTGAAGTTTAATATTTTTTGAACCATTGATCAAAAAAATCTCAAAATTCACCAGGAAGCCTCTTTTGAGTGGTACTAAAAAATACAAAAAAATTAAGGAAATCGGAAAAATCTATTTTTGAAACCGTCCGATTTGGCGTGGAATGCCCCATATATACTCATATACAATTACTAAGGTATAAACCAGAGCGTAAGGAAAAACTATGGAAATCGTACCATCATCATCATCATCAGAATCTCGATTGCGACGCCGTCGGTCATCTTTCAGTGACGATGGTGCTGACGGTAATATCGATATAATCGATGTTGCTTTTGATCGATTATTAAATCCAGTTGCTGGCATAACTGAGTTTCCGGCTGCAACCGGTGGTACGAGGACATTTGGATCAATTTTATCTACAGCTGGCGCTGGTGGTGCAGCTCCTGGAACTTCGATTGCAGCTAGAGCTGGAGCTGGTAGTACAACTGCTAGAGCAACGGCAGCTGGAGCTGGTGGTTCAGCTGCTAGAGCAAGTGCGACTGGAGCTGGTGGTTTAGCTGCTGGAGCAAGTGCGGCTGGAGCTGGTGGTACAGCTGCTGGAGCAACTACTGGTTGACGCAATCTATCCAACGCTCGATTATAATTATTAATTAACTCTTGCTCACGTTGCAACCATCGCTCTTCATTCCGAGCGTTCGACGTTTCTAATCTAGCAATGTAACGCCGTAAATCTTCCAATTCTTCTTCTTCCAATCTTGCCTTCTTCGATCTAAATAAAATTTTAAAGAATACATTTTTAAGAAAAAGAAAAAAGCTAAATACATAAAGCGTGATGAAAAAAATAATTTTACTTTTATTAGACATGGCAAATTATATTCAATCTCACGAGTATTTTGTCTAGAGTAGTTCAATATGAAAAGAGTAAATAAAAAGTTTCAAGTGGTAAATTTTGGTTCAGTATTCCATTTTGTTTTTTTCTATCAAGTTAAAAAGAGAAGTAAATAAACATGAAATGAACTTCAGTAAAAGCCCCTATACCCGCTCAATTTTCATTGGAGTGAGAATAAATCACTCAAAATATAAATTAATAAATAAAATGAAAATCCAAACTTTTTTCATGGTTTTGTTTTGTAGTTTTAAGTATTAGAATAAAATTTTAGTTTGAATAATAATGTTGATAATTAATTATTATTAATTTTTCAAATAAGATTCTTAAGTGTACCTATAGTCGCTCACTAGAAGTCGTGATTTCGCTCAAAGAAAATAATAATTAAACTCTGATAAGTTTATTGATTTAGAAAAAAATTTATAAAATATATTACTTTATTCTTTCATAATACAAAATTTCATAAATTATAATAATTCATTTGATAAGATCTAGTTATAAAATTATTTTTGAAAAGTTTAATAAAACCTAAATATAATCTAACGAACGAACATTAAATTCCAAAATGACTGGCTGAGCGCGATTTTGAAAAAAGTCATTTAAAAATTTAAATTTATTATCTATTATAAAACACTGTGATACATTATATTTTAATACATTTAGATTCACGAATAAATATTTATCAATAAAATGAAATAACATTAAAAGAGAAAAAAATTAGGTTATAATATAATTGTTGAAGAACAAATTTTACTAACTTAATATTTTAAAATATTTCAAAAAATATCATTTATTCCAAATAAATGCAACGATTAAATAAATATTAAAAAAAAACTATTCAACAGTAATTATAAAATGAAAAAAAAGTAAAATGAAAATAATAATACTTACTAAGGTATTTTTTAAATCACTCTTTTCTAATTGCGTTGATGCCTGATAGCAATGGAAAACAGAGTGAAACAATGGCGTCCGTTATTCCGGAAACATATCAGTTATAAGCAAGAAAAAAAAATAGATGTATCCGAATTTCTTCAGTCACTTACTGAACTCGAATTGACGTTTAAAATACGCTGACTTTTGGTTAAACGTTACGTACATACGACATCTCGGAATTCCCAGAAAGTAATAGTAAAATGGCAAGTTTTCATAAAACAACAAAATAAAGTTGAAAGGAAAAATACAATTTGTCTTAAATAATAGAATACCTTATAATTATAATAATTTTTTTTTTTTTCTTTTTATTTTGAGAGAGGGGAAATGCATTCTTGCACTTAGCTAGGGGATCGTTGTTGAAATCCTCCCCAAGCTCCTTCCAGCAGCGGTGCTTACTTCGTTGGATGGCCCGACGAAGCACTTTCCTTGCCGCTTTATACTCGGCAGTGCTCCGGGCTGCGTCGGAATCGCGGTGACGAGCTCGTTGTGAGAGTCTTCTAGTCCAAAGACACTCACGTCTCATCAACGCGATTTCGTCCGTCCACCAGTAAACTGGGCGTCGTTGCCCACGCTGGTGAACCCTTGGTACTGCGTCCTTGCAAACCTGATGGAGGTGTGACATAACAACCTCCACCATTTTATCGGTTTTTGCAAGGACCGGCAAGTCATCAGGTATCCCTTCTAAGGCTTACTGGCCGCGTATTAGGGCCGGAGATAGCTTTTGGGGGTCCATCTTGTTGCCGTTCCACTTGGCAGGAGCTTTTGGTGTATTGCTCCGGACTGGGATTACATCACGTACGCGAAACGTAATGTATTGGTGATCGCTGGCTGTATAGTCTTCGATCACCATCCAGTCCTCGACACGCGATGCCAAACGTTCCGTGGACAGAGAGACATCTATAATTGTCTCTCTGTAGCCTGGCCTCCGGAATGTGGTCGACGAGCAGGTGTTCAACACCACCAGCCCTACTCTTGACACCATTTCCGAGAGCCGCCCACCCCGAGAAGCGTTAAAATCTCCGGCCACTACCAGTTCGCCCTCCATCTCACGGACAGCGTCCTCCAGGCCATCGAGTTTAGCCTGGAAATCCGCAATACGTTCGTTTGGTGTGAAGTAACAGCTGACATAAGTCACGTCGCTGCTCTTCACCCAAACGAACCCGCTGTCCGATCCAAGGTCAGCAACAGGAAATCGTTGTCGATTCGGGATCCATATTGCCGCCGTACCAAGAGTGTCCTCATACCATCCTGGACCATCTCTCGCACGATATTGCTCACTGATAAGAATTATATCAGCGGCTTTCTCGAGCGAGATCTGCTCCCGGAGGTCGTGAGCAACTCGACTCCGGTTAATGTTGCCCTGGAGTACAACCGCCATTATTTTTTGGCTTGTGCGAGCGCCTTGCGGAATGCAAGACAGAGAAAGCATCTAGACTTAGCGGTGCAAGCTGCCGCCTTATGCTCCTCTGAACCACACCTGTAGCAGGCCTTACTCCGGTCGGGTCCAGGGCAGGACGGAGATTGGTGTCCAAATGCTAGACATTTGAAACACCGTGCCACGTCGGCCCGCCGCCTTACTCGGCAGTTAACCCACCCAATTTTCACTCGGCTTGTCTGCAACAGTTGTTTGGCGTCGGACTCCTCAACACTTACAACTGGAGACATTTGCTGCCGAGTATTTGGGCGGGTCAGGCGAACCTCAAAGCTATCCTTTTTCAGGACAGCCCTGAGAGCCGCCACCACCTCGTCTTTTGTGGAGCAGCTGTCTAGATCCCTGATCTCCAAAGTAATTTTGGGGATCAGTTCCTGGACGCTGCTTCCACTTCCGGCTACCTTTGCCACAGCTTCGGAGAATGCCACCCGTGTGCCAGCTGACGACCTCCGAAGCTCCAGCAAGAGATCTCCCGCCTTTGAGCACCGGATATGCTTGACCTCCACACCAAGGGCTTCGGGGTTGACCTCTTTCCGGACGGCCAGCAAGGTCTCGGCATATGTCTTGCCCTTAGCAGGCTTGACAACAATAGCCTTCAACTTTTTTGAGGCACCTCTGGGCTTGCCTCTGGTGTTTGACTTCGGAGGTACCTTCTCTTTTACTTCGGGAGGTTGAAGAGCCTTCTTCTGCGTCTCCGCTGTCTTCTTGTTCGGCAGCCATTCGTCGGTTAGTGGTTTTCCTTCCTTAAGTCAGCTGGCCTGATGTCCGAGACCGAAGGATATATTTTTGCCTGCCAAGATGGTGTAATCAATACCCTCGAATACCGTGCAAAAGTACTCCAGATGCAGCTACCCGACACACTCTGTAGGGTATGTAAGCAACATCCCGAGACGCTTATGCATCTCTTGTCAGCATGTCCTGTGTTGGCAAGCAGTGCATACATCAAGCGTCATAATGCTGCTCTGCGAGTACTTTATTACCATCTAAGACATACGCACGGTATCGATAAAACACCAATGCTGCCTTATCTGCCAGGAGATATTTCGCAAGTTGTTGAGAATGACCGTTGCCGTATTTATTGGAACGTGCCATTCGCAACAACGCGGAAAATCGACCATAATAAACCTGATATTGTGCTCTTCGATAAAACCGCTCGTGACATTTATGTCATTGAGTTTTCAGCACCTGCTGAGTATAACATCACGGTTAAAGAAGAGCACAAACACGAAATATATCAGGATCTCCTGTTCGAAATTGGCAAACTTCACCCAGGTTACCGTGTCAAACTTGTCGTTCTCATTGTTGGCGTCCTAGGAGGGATGAAGCAGTCGTTTGGGGTCGGCGAAAATGTGCTTCAGTGTATAGGGGGCGATTGAATGGTTAGGTTGGTAAATGCGATTGGCGAAGAAGATGCATATGAAATAGATGAGAAAACTAATCTGGACAAAGAAAAAGTACAGAAACGAAAAAATAGAGGGCAGTATTTAGAAAAGCCAAATGGCGTTGCCATCAGGCGAAAAGTAGAGGTATTGAAAATTTTCGGAAGACAGAGATAGAGACATATACAGCTTGAAGACCTCATAGGCAACAAATCACTGCAGCAACGCAGGAGCGTTATACAAAACCTTTGTTTCACTTTTTTTTCTTTCATTTTGTATGAATAAATGTCAATATAATTTTAATTTCTATTCTCCAAAGCTTTGACAGCTCTCACGATAAATGCGGCTTCTGAACCATATATATATAAATGTATATATATATATATATATATATATATATATATATATATAACATACACACATAAATTACTTGATCACGCAGGAGTGAAAACAACAAAAAAAACATTTGTTTTTCTTGATTTTATTTATGATAATCAGCTATACAATTTATATTAAAAAAATAATACGCTAAACTCCGATAAATCTCATAATCACTGAATCTGAAAGGTCATCCCGGATTAGAAAATCCGATTGGGTCCGATTAAAATCTGATAGACTTTCAGTCGGAATTCGTTAGTTTCAATCGACGATTTTAATCAGGAACACCTGCAAAGATTTACTGTGATCACACAGTACCGAGAGCCAATGCTTCAGATTTTCATAGATTCTTTTATTTTTTAATATCTGTGTATTAGAAAAGGCAAATGATGTTAAAAAAACTTCTTACTCATGTGTAATAAAATGCGAATTACCAAATTTAAATGACAGTATACGTAATTAATAACCATGGCCGCACAGAGTAGTAGGGGGTAAGTAAACGAGATTACCGCAGTTTAAGAACCACGAATACAACAAATTACTGTGGGCACACAGTAGACTTAGTAGATATAGTTGATTGTTATGCCAATTTAATTAGAGTTCGATAATCAGAATGATTACAATTTTATGGATAATTTAATCAGCTCACAGTAGAGTAAGTGGTTAATGTACATTGACTGTGATGCCATTTTCATCGCAGTTCGTTGAATAATATGATTATGATTTCATACATAATGTAAACTGCTAATTCCTAATAAACTGCAGGATTACCGCAGTTTCAAAACTATACATACAGATAATTACTGTGGACACACAGTAGACTTAGTAAATAAAGCTGATTGTCATGCTATTTTAATTGGAGTTCGTTAATTACAATGATTACAATCTTATAAATAATTTAATCGGCTGTGCCAGTGACCTTGCTGGATCACCGCAGTTTAAGAACCATAGATACTCATTACCGTGGACACACAGTAAAGTAAGTAAATAATTTAGATTTATTTCGATGCCATTCTAATTGCAGTTCGTTAATTACAATGATCATAATTCTATAAATAATTTAATCTGCTAATTGCTCGTAACTTGCAGGATTATTTCGGTTCAACAACCATACATACAACTAATTTATATATATATATATATATATATATATATATATATATATATATATATATATATATATATATATATATATATATATATATATTAGGGTGGCGTAAAAAAATCGACTATTTTTTTTTTTTCGATCTCGCATGAAAATTCGTTGGTTTACGATGTTTTAAGAAGCCTCTCAAAAAATCAACTCGATAAAAAATTTTTAAGAGGTCGCTCACGAATTTTGAAAATATCAAAAATAATAGAAATTCGGATTTTTATTTCTAAATTTTTTTCTTTCTCGTGGCAGCAATATTTTAGATTTGTGAAATCATGACTACGCTGAGAATTTCAGCCTGAAATTTAAACATTTAAACCTCGCTCAAGAATTTTGAATATTAACTGATAATCTGTAACTAATAGTTTGAATTAGTTTTTATCACTAAATTATTGCCATTTTACTTAAATATAACTTTTGCATAACCAAAAATATACAGGACAGTCTTCAACAATAAAATTTGGTAAGTTTTGAATAAGCGAAAAAACCTACAAATTGAATTAAAAAATAAAAAAGTATGTAAAAAATTTGATATTTCTATTTCTCGGGTTATAATTTCATTCATTGTCATGCGAATTGATGGTGAAAAAATCGAGAAGCTTTATTATTAATATTTAAGGGTCGCTCAAAAAAGTCCAAAAGGCAGCACTCAGAAACATTCAAAATTCTTGAGCGAGTTTTAAATATTTAAATTTTGGGCTGAAATTCTCAGCGTAGTCATGATTTCACAAATATAAACTATTGCTGCCACGAGAAAAAAAAAAATTTAGAAATAAAAATCCGAATTTCGATTATTTTTGATATTTTCAAAATTCGTGAGCGACCTCTTAAAAATTTTTATCGAGCTGATTTTTTGAGAGGCTTCTTAAAACATCGTAAGCCAACAAATTTTCATGCGAGATCGAAAAAAAAAAATAGTCGGCTTTTTTGCGCCACCCTAATATATATATATATATATATATATATATATATATATATATATATATATATATATATATATATATATATGTATATATATATATATATATATATACATATATATATTTATTAATTAGATTGAATCATGCGTGAATCATAATATAATCATATGTAGACTTAGATATTATCTGATCAGATTATATACAGACGCACATGAAATTAGATCTTACAATATATAGGCTTATATATGATAACACTCAGGCTTGATCAGCCAGATTTGATCAGTTCTAATTATATGTATAGGTTTATATATATTTATATACGATCTTTTATATTAGCATTTATATTTATATATTTTGAAATAAAATTTGCATTAAGAATTATGATATAAAACGTAATAGAAATAATAATTATATAATTGTAAACAATATTTGTACGATATAGTAAAATAAAACAAATGTTCTTTAATTTTTTATTATTGTCTATTATATTTAATAATAATTTGATCTCAGTAACATAATTATGTTTATAATAAAATTTCATTGAGTAGGACATGATGATGGGTTCGCACTTCTTTTTTCTAAAAGGCATTTAGTAGGTTGATTAAAATTATAAATAGGTTTTTCATGAATAACCATTCTATTTTGTTCAGTAGTATTATCTTCGCTGCTCGACGACGGTGAATTACTTTGATTGAGTTGTTGTTTCTTTGGAATAGTTTTAATTGTTTCAACTTCAATCTCATCAGAATCTTTTTCGTCGCTCGATACAAGTTTTTCATTTTTATTATCTTCCTCTGGCTTAAAATTATTACCAGGATCTTCAACTTCCGGTTCGGATTCATCATCTTCACTGGTCGACGTCGGTGGATTATTTTGATTCATTTCTTGTTTATTTAGATTAGTTTTAATACTATCAACCTTTCTGCTAGACTTCGGTATATTACTTTGATTGAGTTGTTGTTTCTTTGGAATAGTTCTAATTGTTCCAACTTCAATTTCATCAGAATTTTGTTCGTCGCTCAATACAAGTTCATCATTTTCATTATGTTTCTCTGGCTTTGAAATATAACCAGGATCTCCAACTTCCGGTTCAGATTCATCATCTTCACTGCTCGACGTCAGCACATATCTAATTTTTTTTCTTGACATTTGGTTCTGTTTTTTGACTCGCTTGTTCGTTTTATTTCCTCCTCCATTTTTTAACTCAACATCTACTTCCTATAAAAACAAACCAGCAAATTAATTTTTTTGGTAGAAAAGGTGATTTAAGCAAAAAATTACTTAGATAAAAGATTTATTAACTGATTTGGTACCATCAACCGCTTACTTCATATTGCGATATTAATGCCAAAAGGGCGTATTTCAATATATTTTTAAAAATTATCCGAAGTTAAAAATATAAACCAATGCAATTTAATTGTGATTAGTATTTTAACTTCATTTATGTATCTTAAAAAGTCAATTTTATATCACCGCTTTTGATCATAGCAGCGATTGTTATGGAGACTATTATCAATAATAACGGTTGTTACAGAAATTGACGTTATAGCAACTGTTGCTATGCAGACTGGTGTCATTGCAACGGTTGCTATGAAGATGGATGGTCATGTTGAATATCTTTGTTTATGACTTTTTCATGAGGGAAGCGTCGATAATGAAGTAATTCGTTCTATTCGAGATCAATACGAGACCTTATATTTTGAGTTCAAGATCAAAAAGAGACGGAAAGTGTCAAGTTCGAGACGAGACCGTTATAACCTTGTCTTGTCTTGGCTTCAGTGAAGCCCTAGGCCCGAGAAATTTTTCGTATAATGAATTGAAGACAACAATTCTTTTAGGATTAGAAAAAATGTATTGATTCAAGAAAACACTTACGTCGTACTCTGAAGCGTGGTTATGATTTAGATTAACGTCTGCTAATTCCAACACTTTTTTGTTTTTGCATTGCACCGCAAACATTGCTGGACATAATCCTTTATCTCTATCAAAACGAAAATAATACATATATTAAAATACGTTAATAAAGAAAAAATAAACTTTTTGGAAGTTTAGGCCCCAATTGATCACTCAGATTAAGAGAAACGATTCCAAACGATTTGCAATGTTAAATGTCCATAACAAGGGTGATTGATAAGTATTCAAAGTATTTAAAATCATTAAAAAAGTATTAAAAAAAAATTTTTTTTTTCCTAATCGTTTTAAATCGTTTCTTTTAATAAGGGCACACAGAAATAAGTCTAGATCGATTTGTGCCATTATATCTCATAATAATTAAAAGAAAATGACAAAAAATCAATTTTTTCTTCATTTTCATTGACATTATATATTCTCCGTGGCACAAATTGAATTTAATTCTAAAAAGTTAATTTAAAACTTTTTTTATTAAATACTTCTATACATACTTGAGATCTCGTTCTCTTGTTTTCCAGTTTTTTGGACCTAACTTGCAACAATATCGGATGAAATAATATTTAATATTTTCATTGATTCCCGTAACTTTGCACGTTGCGAGCTTTGTCGAAGTGTTTTTAACGTATTCATAACCACTTTCATACTCGTGCCATTTCCATGTTTTGTGAAACTCAGCGTAAGTTTGAAAGGTTACCTTGTTTCGAATTATCTTCTTCATAACGAAGACTATATTATTTTTATTAGAAATAATATATTATATATCCGTCGTATTGCTTATAATCTGTACTTGTTAATAATCAGTACTCAGTAAAGATAAATTTATCACAATACTACTTTAATTGATATAGCGTATTCTTTAGCTTTCACTCTCTGATTCTAAAATGGCGTTTTTAGATTAATAATTTGCGTTGAGTTAGTCTAAAGCCCAGAATAGTGAGAGTCGCCGTCGGAAATAGTCGGGGATTGTCGGTCACTTTCGTGTAGCAACGGCGTGAGATCCGAATTTTTCAAATAATGGGGGTAAAAACCGATGGCGACTTACTCTCTGAGAGGACTTTAAATATACCGCGAAAATAAGATACAGTCATAATGGCTTATAAAAGAAATGTTTAAATTTATCTGTATGTAAACAATAATTTTAGCTATAACTTACTCTTGAAAATTTTTTAATTTTCCGTAGGACTCAACACGCCTTCAGCAAAATAATAGCCACAAATATGACAAGTGCACAGGCAGTAATGAAAAAATATTAAAAATCACATTCCGTCAAAATCTTTTTCCAGAAGTTTTAGGGCTGGCCCTCAAGATTTACACTGTAAAAAGAGCGGTGTTAAAAATGGACTCATGTTAACTCTACCCGGTGTTAAAATCAAATTACATCGGTGTAGGAAGCGTAATTCGGTGGTAGTAAAAGCTAAGTAATATCGGTGTAAAAGCGGGTAAACTGTGTTCGCTTGGAGTATTGACTTGAAAGATTATAAAACACAAAAAATGTCAGTTATTTATGAAAATTAATAAAAAATATCATTTATTTACAAGTATAGTGATCGAGTAAGTAAAAATATTCACAAAGTAAAATATTTTAACACCAGTACAGAATATTAACACCAGCGGCGGCGTCATTTTCACACCGCTTTCGATGTTGAAATTTAACACCGCCA